>NW_027466845.1:6420000-6777500 GCF_046128005.1 Genypterus blacodes
TGCCGCTTCCCCTCGCAGCTCCGTCCACGCTCCGCTGCCTTATTCCATCTCCAATTTTCACAGAGTGCAACGACAACGACGGAAACCCTGCAGCCGCCTTCAGAAATGATTCTGTCTGAGCTGTGACCAGACCGGCGGAGAGGGGGGAAGCGACGGTGGCGGCGACGGCCTTTTTCGCCGCCGTATGACACGAGGGGAAGCGGGCCGGAGATGCCAGACAAAACCAGCCAAGTGCAAAACTAATCTGCGCATCCGTTTGTCTGAAACGGAGGTGGTATGATTGCGTAGAGCGATTTCAGCATCGCCGCCACATTGTTTTGTTTCTCACGCTTACGAAGGCCGTGTTCATCTTACACCGACCCATCTCCCTCTTAGCTACTTTAGATTGCAAGGACACACTGATAATTGAATGAAAAACAGGTCGTGTTCAGGTGTGTGTGTGTGTGTGTGTGTGTGTGTGTGTGTGTGTGTGTGTGTGTGTGGGTGCCTGTGCGGTTAAAGCCCGGCTGCGTTTTATGAGCAATAAGCCGTTGTTTGTGATCCTCTGTGGATGCATAGATAATGCTCGTCTTACTCAGCAGACTGGCCGGCTGTATATTGGAAAAGCACACTCGAGGTAATTGACTGTGAAGAGGAAGAAAGGAGGAGAAAGATAAGGCCCCCATTGGAAACAACGCGTACGCTGATGATGCCATCTTGTCTCTGAGCGGCTTGGGTTTGAGTTTACGCTCCAGGGAAACGCATTTCCTGTTGTTGCCCCAGTGAGTCAGACTTACCTACCATACAGTTGCATTAAGCGCTGCTTCCCTCGGCGTTCCTGATGTCAGCTTCACGTGGAATTCCTTTACACTGACGCAAACGCAGACTGTTAGTCGTTACACCCACCACTTCGTAAATACCACCGTGTATGACTTCTCTTCCCTCCCTCCTCCTCTCACTTGTCTCTTTGTTTGTCTCGATTTACCTCTGTCCGTCTATCCTCCTCTTCTTCCTCCTCCTCCTCGTCTTCGTCTCTCTCTGAACGTTCGGCTTCTCTCCGGGAATTTCTTCTCCCGTCACTTTATTTGTTCCCGCATCTCTTATCTGTCTGTCCGCAAGGCCTCTTTGCAGGCTGTTTCATGTGTTATTCATACACGCTTACTGTACAAACACACACACACACACACACAGATACACACTCACTCAGATAGCAGCCTCTGTCTTTGTTACCATGACAGTGCCGTCTCCCCCCATCTAGATGTTGGTTTACATTGGCTTAGTCACGATGGCAGAGCTCCCTTTTGAGTTTATGTGTGTGTGTGTTTGTACAGTACACACGCTTCTACATAAAGTAACTGTACATCCATGCCTCTATTTCAGCATTTGCATGTGTGTGTGACGGCCTTTTCATTCTCTCTAAGACTTTTGATCAAATCCAGGTTGAGATTGTTTACCTGACTCGCGTCTCGTAAGAGTAAACGTACGCCAGACGGCCTGGTGACATAAGTGTGTGTCCCCTGTGCATTTGCTGCCATACACACGGGCCTCATCCATTCCTAATTAGTGTGTGATCGATAGGCGGCTGCGTGGGGAGTAAAGGCATGGTGACATTCCGGCGGACAGGGATTACTCCTCTGACCTTATTGTTGCCATTAGAATTCCTCCCCCGCTCCCTCACAGATGACCTCACCTTGTTCGCACTGCGTCTCTGGGTGCTGTTCCCCTGTCCACGCCCTCCAAACTCCCCCCTTTCTCTCTCTCTCTCTCTCACTCGCCTCTAAAACAACCTTTCATCATCTTCCCTATTTCCCAAACACGCCCGCGAGAAGCCTTTAAATTGTTGCTACATCCGTCCTTGAGTGATCTTCCGATCTTGCCGCGTTGTCATCTAAACATGGTGCCGTCACCACTTCTCACAACTTTTCTTATGGGCGTGCTTATGGCGAGTATACTGGAAGACACACAGAAAAGCTGTATGATGCACTGTGTAGTCTCAATACTCATTGAAATAGTATTCTTCTTGTGACTTCATACTAACCAGTAATAGATTTGCGAGTCAATGTCATTCCTGCCAATGTTAAAGCGAGACGTTTACATTCTAATGTTTCTTCCAAATGTTTTATCCGTGAGTAGCTCCTCCCCTTTCCACACTTTGTTGCATTGTGCGGAATATTTTGAGTTTATTCTTTACTGAAATGTGCTTATGGTTACTATATATACTGACTAAATACTATTAAGTTTAAAAAAGGCCTTGGAGTTTCTATGTAGTGCAGGTTTGGTGCACAGCTGAGGAATGTAAGAGGGTGAGGAAGAGGGCAAAGACAGTCCCATGGTCCCGCTGGTCCTCTTGCTTCATTGTCCCCATGATGCACCTCCATTTGTTCCATTCTGTCCATCGTTCCCTCTCTACTCTCTCTACTCTCTCTCTCTCTCTCTCTCTCTCCCCTCTTGCACCCTTTTCTCAGGGAGCAGCGATTACGGAACACTTACACTGGCGATTGTCAGGCCGCAGCAACAAAACAAAAAGCAAAAGAGAGGTGGAGAGATTTGTGAGTCCCAGCGACAATGACGGCATTGTGGCGCCGGACAAAAGCAAAGAGTCGCAGCTTTGTGTCTCATCAATGGCTAAGTGGTGACATTGTCCATGTAGATGGCCCTTGACCTTTCGAAAGGCAATCCACATGAAAAGGGAGAGTGAGGGCAGTTTGATTGCAGTTCAGATTGTGTGTGTGAGTGTGTGTGTGTGTGTGTGTGTGTGTGTCCACTGCGCTCAGAGCCAACCATGATATTGTTCTAATGGAGTTGTCATGCATACAGAACCTTGGATGCTCGTCAGTGGTCGATAGGCGTCAATGTTGATCATCATCACCAGAACCAGTTGGCTGCCAGAACACACAGCTGGGGTGTTCGGTCCTGGAGTACCACGGAAACGGTGTGTGTGTGGGGGGGGGGAGAGAGAGAGCGTGAACTTGAACTTGTCCCACCTGTGAGGAGAGGAGATGAGGGGAGAGGAGAGGAGGACATGACTCGTTACGGCACACACATGGGGATAACGGTTACAGTGTAGAGAGAGATAGAGGACAGCTGTGGAGCGATGGCGTTAAGAATTTTTTTTTAAAAAAGCGTTGTGGGCTAGGATGGCGCCCGGGGAGCGTTTTCAGGGGGAATAAGAATTCCTCTGTAACCCCCCACTGCTGCCAGCTCAGTGATAACATGCATGAGCAAACCTGAGGTGAAAGAAGATGGGAAGACGAAGAGAGAGAGAGAGGGAGAGAGAGGTAAAAGTACAGCAAAATTGACGGATTGAAAGTGTCCTGAAAGCCTCCAGCTTCCTCTCTCTCTCTCTGTCTCTCTCTCTCTCTCTCTCTCTCTCTCACCCCTGTCTCACCCCTCTCTCTCTCTCGCGCTCTTCCTTTTCTCACACAGAGGTTCACTGAGGACTTTAGCAGCCATTAAAATTGCAACATGTTTACATAAAATGAGCACAGTCTGGATTTGTCAGCACCTAGCGCCCCACTTCAACCTCCTACACCCCAACACCATATTCAAATACACACACACACAGCGTCTGGCTTTATTTACAGACAGACACACACACTCGACCTACAGTTTTATGTTTACATCTGACCTCGCATAAACTCTGTCTCCTCTGCAAGTTTACACAATCCGAATGCATTAGAGCGGCACAAACTACAGCCGTGTTGCTAGGTGACGGGACTCTAACGTTACTTGTCGTCATTGCAAATTTGCACCACATTTAACGATGATTTAACAAAGTCATCCACATGCACACACCTGCAAAGCGGTGTGGAGATGTGTGTTCCATCCATGAGAGGAAACATGTACACACACACACACACACACACACGCTTTTCGGTATTGCTGTGTCGCCGTGTTGTTTAGCTTCTGAATGATTCAAGACAGCCAATTTGCAAGGCCCATTTGCTGTCGGAGTCCTTTGCTTAATTCTAATGCAATATTCTGCTGATGATCTCCCCGCTCCCAGAAAATGAGCTGCAGGCTCCTCAGCAGCCGACTCTGATGCTGCACCGGGAGCCCAAAGGTAGGAAGAAGGAGAATGCCAACCATGAAAGACGAGGTAGAGCGAAGAACAGAGGCGGGAGAAGGTGAAGAAGACGCGGGCGGATTAGTAACAAGCCATGATGAATGAAGTGAGGTGTTTAAAGGAGGTTCAGCTCCTGCATGATGGAGGAGACAAAGCTCCACCCAACATGGAGCAGCATTTTCATATCATAGATCAAATCAAAATCCCAATATTTTTGGTGATTACTTATATTTGTGTGATGTTTTGGCAAAATAGCCCTGCCTTCTAGATGTAAAAGCCACAAATGGAGTCATTATTTTACGAGCCGGACTCTCTGCCTCTTCTATTAGCCAGGATTAGCTGTAATCATGACCGATGTTACGTAATCCTACGACTATTATTATTTAAACTCTCATAATCTGATCTCATTTCCTCCACCGCCGCCTCCTCAATTATTTCATCGTTTAGCCAAATCTCTTAATGTGTCCGCTATCAGCGCTCTGACGAGGAGATAGAGGGACAGAAAGAGAGAGAGAGAGAGAGAGAGAGAGAGAGAGAGAGAGAGAGAGAGAGAGAATAGGGCATTGAAAAATTGATTTGTAATCAGTCATGTTTCCGACACTGACAGGACAGAGTGTGGCGCTAAAAGTCGAGATAAGACGTGAAAACAGACGCGGGATGCACACGCAGACGAGACTAGACAAGACTTCAGTAGACGAGACTAGACAACGTAGGATGACCACATTGATTATACTCTGATTAAGGCACAATAAAGCTGCATTCTGGGAGATTAAATAACGCCAAACTATCAGAAACTTTGAGTTCAATCTTAACATAACCGCGCACAGCGACCCTGTTTAACCCGTGTGTGTGTGTATGTGTGTGTGAGGCAGCAGAAACAGTCGTCACAGAGGGAATTATACATTTGAAAAGGAAGCAATCTGTCGGGGCCGCGAGTAAGGACTGTAATTTTTTAGTGCTTTTAAATGAAATGAACGAGGCCATTAGCCAAGGGTGGAAACGGCTCCTGATAATAAAGCAGATCAAAACACACTCTGATAATGGAGCAGGAGGGATGGAGTGCATTCCTGTGAATTCCTCTCCTGCGATGAGTTACGAGGTCGTGTCTGTGTGGGATGCAGCAGTATCTCACACTTGGCAGTCGGCGAGGGATCGATAATTGATCCAGACGGGGTGCCACGTGTCGGCGTCCCTCTGGGCCCACGTACAGTACACATACAGAGATGTGCCAACACATACAAACACACACACACACTGTTTTTGTTATTGTAATCGGCGGTCTAGACCTGAAGGCCTCTACAAGTCGAGTTAGATTTGTTCTCATGTGAGCGGTATCGCCCGCACGGACTCGAATGGTTCTGAACCCGAGATCTAAGATGAGGCAAAGAAAGATTAGAATCCAGCAGTAAAATTGTCTGACTCCATTTTTTCTAACCTGTAATACATCAAACACTGCGGTGCATTTTCATATTGCGCTCATATTTCTGTCTGCTCCTCCGTGACGGCGATTGAACAGATTGATTGGACCGTGAAGGCAGAGTTCCACCAATCAGCAGTCAAAGATGAAGCACAAATCACTCCCCATTGTGACTCACAGGCAGAGATCGTGGGACTGAACTCACCTGTGATAGAGAAGGCGCATATTGATTGTAAATAGTGTGACTAGTTTGAAAACTGCTGTAGAAATTTGGCAAGATTTTGTGATTTTCTGGGTATTTATGTGTGAACTGGGAACTGGCATTGTTTATGTTGTCAGATGGAGCATTGAGCAGATATCGGTGTCACTTATAAGGACCTACAATGGACTTAAATGGGCCCTTATGTGAGACATCTGTATCTGTGATGTAGATGAGAGACGTTTGTGAATTACCTGAAAGTCATAAAAGCAAAAAGGTGATTTCTACTCTTTACTCCAGTCGCCAGCTGGTGTATGAAGTGAAGTCGTCACTCACGTCACAAACGATCCGGCATCATGTTGTCTTTAACCTCTCGTTGCTCTGGCGACCTGGCAGACATTGCCGCTCACACTGAGGTCAAATCTGTAGGAGACGCTTGACTTGCTCCTATAAGCCTGCAGACTCTGTGTTTCCTGTGTCCTATTTTCCACGAACTCCTCACAGCTGCGTGCACGTATAGGAAAACGCCTCAGCCAAGAAACACGGCGCCGCCTCTGCTTTTGTCACATCCACCATATATCCTTTCCCTATTTCTATCCCGTTGTGATTTCTGGTTTAATTTGCTCCTTAAATCAAACTCCTGCCACCTCTTTTCCTCTCATTGTCTCGCCGTTCAAGTCGTTTATGATCGGAGGTGGGGAACAGCAGGTGCCAGGGCCGCGCAAAAACACACCCGGAGACGCCATCCAATTTGGTGTGGGCAGTAAATTTTGCGTGGACATCTGCGTGCTGCTGCTGCGACACGACGGCGAGCGGCGGGGCAGTGTGGGTGCGTATCGCTGTCTGGCCGTATTGCTGACGAGGCGCAGAAAGCGGCGATGGAACAGAGCCAGGTGGGGGGGGGGGGGGGGGGAGGGGCGGTGGACCTGACAGGCTCCGAGTCTCTGTCTCTATCGGCGATGTTGCAGAATGTGCAGGAAAGGAGTGATGGGAGGCGTTACGGCGTGGTGGGAACATAAACGGGACACCTCAGGGCCACGCACGGGACGCCATTGTGTTCCACTAGATTAAGACAAGAGGTTTAGCATCAGGTCTCTACTGCTTTAAACAGCATTATGTTAAAGAGGATTTGCCTCTAAATGACTTTCCACTGGAAAGTTTATCCAAACTGTAAGCTGTAACTTCCTAGGATGAACTCAGCTAAACCCTGGAAACACTTTGTCATAATAAAGCTTTTTCCATCCACATTGTGTTCGCCGTGTTCCCAAACACGCCCGGGACTCTGCCGCTGTACGTTTTACCTTTTGTGTCGTTACTGCGGCTGGCAGGGAAGAAAATTATGATTTACTTTGTGCCTCGGCCATCGTGTTACACTTCGTGGTTAGGGAGTGAGCTGGGGGAAATGTGTGTGATGAAAATCAGAAACCGGAGAAAGAGACCTGAACTCGCACCAGAATGTGTGAAATATGATACGTTTATACAATCAATCATCATCATTGTAAACACTAATGTTGTTGTTCCCTGATCTGTAGCAGGTCTGTGGTCTGTAGAATGGACCCAAAGAACAGGAAGTTAAAAGTTCAGTTTGAGTTTAGAGGAACTTAAACCTTAAACGTGTTTATCACAGATTGCGATCGTATATTCAGTGAGCAGCAAATATCACCAAAAAAAACTCCAACTTACCTGACTCAGGGTGCAATTTGGCCAGAAGATCATAAAATGCTAGAAAATAGCGGATTGCCACTTGAAGCTTCCGCCCCTGCAGTTCATGAAAACACTCTTGAGCAGCAGTAGTTTGTCTCAGGCTCCAAACTCGTCCCCGGCCCCGCGGGACGTCTCTTCACTGCTCGGCTGATGAGGCGGATTACAAAACGTTCCCCCCCTTGGCCCCCTCTCATTAGCATTAGCAGGTAGCACGTTGGATGGAGCGGGTCTGCAGCAGGTCGCGACCCTCCCGTCCTGGGAGGCGATTAAGATCTTGACTGATGGGAACAAGATGTCTACTTCTTCCCCAACTTTTGTTCCAGCTTTAAGAGTTGATACGTCCTCGTCTCTGTTGTCTTTGATTACGTTCCCCTCGCTCATCACAGCAGCGCTGCGCACCATCATTTTCATCAGCACAAGCTCGGGATGTAAACACTCGACGACGACAACGTGATCATAAGCAACATTCTGAACTTCTTCATCAGTGTAATTCCCTCCCTCCTCCCCCTAGCCGCTCACTTGCTCGCTCTGTCCTCTTCCCTATATGAAGACGCAGCCTCAGAGCGTCTTTGATGAGCGTTAAGCGGCGTGTGAGCGTTAAGCGGCGTGTGACCGTTCGGCGATTCATTTACACCCTTTTCTCTCGGCTAGATTAAGCAAATTTGGTCAATTATGAGTCTGTGCTGCGACGTGCTGCCCATTCTATTGTGGTCCAGACCAAAGCTCTCACACTTCATTTCACAATCGGTTTACGAGCGAGAGAGATTGTCGGCTGGACGTATGGAAGGCAACGTCAATATGTTTATCCAAGTATTAGCGATGCAGTCCAACACGAGCACCGCTATTTGATAAACCGTGTCAACTTCAATTGTGAAATCATGTTTCAAAGGCACACGGATGTAGAACTGCGTATCTGCTGCACACGCAGGTGTTTAAACATTCATGTAGCCGCCTGGGAAATGAAGACAAACCCACACAATCACACACTCTTGTTCCTCCTCCTCACTCGCCCCGTGGGCCTAATTTGAATGGAGTAAATCATCATTGTGTTTGGCGGCGGAGATTGATGGCCGCCCTCAGTGCTTTGGCCACCAATTCTATTTAGAATGGCAGCTCCGCCGGCCAGTAAAGCGAGCCGGCCTCTATTGTTGCCACCCTGACATCTCTATTTATCACCCCGCTCTGGCTGCATCCTGGTGTTGAGGCGTTGGCGGCCTTAGCTCCACTTTGAGGGTCACGTACGGAAATCTCGGAACAACTCGCTCGCTGAGTAAACGCAGCTCTGGCGACGCTGGTGAGATTCCCCTTTCTTTCCCAGCAACCGTTTCAAAATTCTCCCAGCCGTGAGATTGACACAAACGGGATGTGACACTCTGGTGAAATTTGGGAAGGATTTCGTCGCAGCACCTGCAGTTATTCGTTTGGTGAAGTATCCGGATTGGGTTTGCGAGACAAGGTGTTGAGCGTGTCGTCTGAACCTCGCGTGTCTCTCATAACCGAGTAGGACATTTCCCATCTGCGGCTCCGGCTTCATACCGCAGCTCTTCCAGTCCTGCCGGTTCAGCTTGAGAGGGCCAAGGAGAGAGAGAGGCAGAAATAGAAACAGAGAGAGAGAGTGTGTGAAACCTCCAAGGTCACTTTCGTCTCTCCGTTAGAGTTGCCGAGTTACTGACAAGCCACCGACAGTTTCAATTTCTCGCCAACTGTCAGAGGGCCCATGTTTTCTTTAAATGCCTGTGAGACAGATCGAAGCAGAGGAATATGTTCCCCGACTTTTCCGTATCATCTGAGGGGGGAATTCTCTCTTGCTGCCTTATCTCTCTGCCTGTAATGGGCCCTCAGCGATTCCTGTCAGATAGTTTTCGGGCGGACGGACAGATAGACCAAAGCCTGTCCAGATGCCGGAGATACGCAGGAGTTCCGGGCTGCTTTCCTCCACATTTGCGGCCCCTGGTGATTGATAAATCCCAACGAATGGCATTTTGACAGACGCTGTGCTGCGGCCTCGTGGCGTTGCGGCGCCCAGAGAGCTAACAAAAGGGATTCACATCGATCCGCTGCCTGGTGAACTTTGCTCGACCGCGTCTCGAATCAAAAGCACAGGGAAAGTCATCGTCTTCTTCTGTGGTATGGATCGGTCGGACATCATTTCTTGTGCGGCGACACTGCTTGCTGCTTCTCAACAGAGATTGTAGCCGGCTTAACAAAAAAGGGAACATAAAAAGAAGCAAACAGTGTGTCGGTGTGTGTGTGTTTTCATGTGTGTGTGTGTAGGGGGGTGAGAGCAGCCTAAACAATCCTGGCCTCCTGTTGACAAGTTAATGATAAGTTAATTGCCTGGTGAGCACATTAACTTGTAGACCTCCCGTTCTCCCCGATAAACCCCGCCCCCTCTCTCTCCCCCTCTCTCCCTCTCCCAAAGTGCCCTCTCGTCTTTAAAGGCGCTCGGTTAAGTATACAACTCTTCGCTTTACTTCACTTCGCCAATTAAAGTTCTGGGAATTGGGGAGAGGAGGAAGAGAAGAAAGGGAGGGAGGGAGGGAAGATGAGAGGAGTTTCGGTGGTGGTAGAGAGCAGCGGCAGCCACAGTATGGACCCCCCGCTGTGCCGCGTTTGGGGGGGAAGTTGGAGGGGGGTGCAGGGCTTTGAATTGCTGCGGCGTTGTTATATGGATGAACTCCTTTGTGTCGCCATCTGAGGAAGACTTCCATCTTTCCAGCGACGACAAATCTAAGGCGAGACACCGACTCGACTCGGCGAGAGATTACCAGCAACTTCAGAACTTTCAAGATGTTTACATAGTCGCAGAGACGCCCGAATCGTTCCCCATAATCGTAAACGCTTTGGAGCACGGTTTCCTCCTAACTCCAGGGATGAGCTTGCTTTATCACTGCCGTTTAACTCCCAACGCCATTTTCGGGAATATGTAAATTACCAGCTGCCAGGAGAGGAAATGGAGCAACATGGAGATATGACGCCATGTTGGTGTTAACCCCTCTTCAGCTGTGACACCGCAGCTGCCATCTGTGTGTGTGTGTGTGTGTGTGTGTGTGTCCATGCCCATGCTTTTATTCAAGTACCAACCCCCTGTAAAAGAAACAAAGGACACAGGAGAGAACGCTAAGAGAGTTTGGAATCTTATTCTCTCTCTAACTCACTCAATTAAAAACTTCCATTATACTGCGATGAAGGTAGTAAATCAGCTTTTTCAAACGACACCTATACAGCTCATCAAAGTGTGTTTACACCCTGAGAGGAGATAGCGCAGCACGTGGTGGTTAGTGGGAGACGCCGCCTCCTATTGGTCCCCTGATCGCACATGGCTGAATCTCAGTCATGACTTTGAACTTTGTAAGGACACTTCGTACTGAGCGCATGTAAACACTCTGACTTAATACGATTGGAACGGACCATCACCTGTCACATGGGTCGGGACTCAAGTGTGTGTGACGCCGCACCAAGCATTGCCGGCTGTGAGGAA
The DNA here is from genome assembly GCF_046128005.1 of Genypterus blacodes. Taxonomy (NCBI): domain Eukaryota; kingdom Metazoa; phylum Chordata; class Actinopteri; order Ophidiiformes; family Ophidiidae; genus Genypterus; species Genypterus blacodes. The sequence continues at coordinate 6,430,847 of NW_027466845.1, forward strand.
CATTACCATCATTATCCGAAAATAGATCATATTAAGTTGTTACTAACATCCTGAAGGTGCACTCAGCTGAAGAAGCAGTATGGAGGCTCCAGACCTACAGACCCTAAACATCCACACCTTACCAAACACACAGTCAGTGACCTCCTGCTGCACACAGATCCAGCTCAGCAGAGACACACAAAGAGGGTCCAGACCCCCGAGGGTGATGGAGAAGATATTCTGAATTTAGAACATAAACATGAAGTCATTCATCCTAGATAGTTTCCTCCCCTCTCACTCTCTCTCTCTCTCTCTCTTTCTCTCTCTGCCACCCTATGCAAGGTCAGTGGGTGCAGAAGGTTGGGCTTGAGTCGCTTGTGTTTGGTCTCTCTCTCTCTGTCTCTCTCTCTCTCTCTCTCTCTCTCTCTCTCTCTCCTCGGGGCTGCGACGCAGAGCAGTCGGCCGGTGCCTGTGTGACAGCAGCAGCAGCTCTTGTTGTGCTCCTGTTGGGTTTTTTGCACTCTTTTTCACTGATCGGTGTGAATAGCTTGAGTTTTTCCTCCCAAGGAGCCGCTGCGATCCAAGCCCGCCTCCCTATCAAAGGACGCGCTCGCTTTAAAGCTCGCAGCCCGTTTATTGCCTCTCAGCTGACGGGAGGGAGAGAAGTGAGCAGCCGCGGGCTCAGCTGATCTGCCGGTGCCGGTGTGGAAGTGGAGTCTCCTTCTTCTATCTGATCAGGACTACACACGCGCACACACATACACTCTCTCGCACATACACACAGAGCGAGGGAGAGAGGGAGCGATGACTGCACTGAATTTTCCACCGGCTGTGTGTAATCGCTCCGGGTAGCGGCGTGAAGCAGCCACACCACCAGCCAGCCCGCCCGCCCTCACGGTACCGCGGCTGCTCCCTCTCCTCTCCTCGCCTCTTCCTCGTCTCTCCTTCCCCCCGCCGGCAACCGCAAGCCGGCGGCACCGTCGGTCCGCTTCGTCTCCACAGCCCCGGGATCGACACTTTAAGATGTCTTGAGACGCGGCGGCGGGGACGCGACCGAGACGATGACAGTGAGTATCCGGCTCGATTCCGTGACATTGGCGCTTCCGCGGGGCTACTTTCAGCGCGCCCCCCCGGGGTGAGGAAGAGGAAGGGAGGAAGGGGGGATTTATTCATTTAGGCGTGACTTTAATCCCGCCGCTGTGGATGATAATAGTGTATCGATTATGTTTGTGTGTGTGTGTGTTAGGTGTGTGTATGTGTGTTTATGTGTGTGTGCGGGGGTCAGACTGGTCACAGCTGTTGTGGGTGTGATGGTGATATTGGGCGTTTTTTGTGTCACCGCTGTTGCCAGGGAGGGAGGGGCGGGGGGGGGGGGGGGGGGGGTGGCTGAGCTCTCCCGGGACTTTTTTGGAAACATTACATCATTAGAGTGGAGAGCCTGTGAATGACTCTGCAGATTGGACGAGAACGAGGCGAGCGCTCAAGTCAAACTATATAATACTGAATAATAATAATGATAATAATAGTAACACACACACACACACACACCCGCGTTGTTTTGTCTGTTCACAGATCGCGATCGCGCAATAACGCGTGGACGGAAGGTTTGCGTTTCGCTGTGCGCTGTGCTGGACTGGGCGTGTGTGTGTTCGGTGGCCGGTATGAACCGTGTGAACCGAGCGACGGGAGGGAACCAAACACCCCGAAACACACCCGCCTGGCCCGGGCTGGCTGGTGTGGGGTGTGTGCTGTCTGTTAGCATGTAATGTAGCTCTGTGTGTGTGTTGGATGGTCTGCCTGCGCTTTAATCCCCGTAGCGGATCAGCTTTACCGCTCCAGCCTGCCGAATCCAGCCTTGTACACACACACACACGCACACATATCGAATCAATACAGTGCTGCAATCAGTCTCACGCGATCTTCATCCGTGGTCGTATCAGGTGTGTAACTGTGACGCGAATCGTGTAAGTTCCTGTTCAGGATCCGTGGCCGAGATTCGACGCAGGCGGCTCGGTTCGCCTCTCAGCGGTCCAACTGCTCCGGTCTGGACCCGCCCGGTGCCTCAACCCAGCGGTGTTGTTGTTGTTGTTGGTGCCTCAGAGTGAAGATGAGTGCTGACCTTCCTCCATGGGGTTGTAACTGACCTGATTTACTGGGAAGAGTCGATATGTTATATGATTGTAAACGTGTTTGCTGTGTAATTGCGGCTCTCAGTGGTATTAGAGAAGAAACAGGCTGCTAATGTGCACCCTTAAATCCCCCCCCCCCCCCCCCCCCCCCCCCCCCCCATCTGTGAGCACCCATGGGGGCTCCATGTCAGTGACCCGGAAACAGACCTATATACTCCTTAGGTCACAGTCCCCCTTTACACCGCTGATCACCCAAGTAATAGAATACGGGGTTGCATTAGGTTGTGTTTCAGTGTTTAGGGTAATATTGGAAATAAATCAATCACTGGGATTCCTCTGAAATCATCTCGGAGTCGTGCGTTTTCGTTATACAAGACCGCTTTCTTTATTTATTCTAACAATCTAATCACAGGCTGCCACTGTGTGAAGCCGCAGCTGGGATGTGGTGGCAGCGTTGGAGCCGTCAGAGCCGTTTGTGTGTGTCTGTGTGTGTCTCAGTCTCCCTCTCAGCTCCTCACCTCCGTCCTCCTCGTCTTCTGCTGCCTGTTAGGCGGAGACACACACACACGCAGGTCCCAAGCTCGGGGTTAGCGTCTCCACACGCCATCAGCGAGTTACATATCTGTCCTCTGAGGGAACGCTGAGTCACATGTCTTTGCCTGGCACAGATATTTTCTGCTCTTCTCTTTGACGTCAGCCTCCATTGTCCCGGTTGTAACAAAGAACCGCTTTACTGTACGAGTAAAAATGAGAAGAGACAACATTATCATCTGCTCATCTTTATGATTCCTCTCAATGCTGGGAGAAATTCTCTGTGGCCTTCTTCTGCAATCAGCACTCTTTGTTATTGAATCATTATCTTCATCGTAATGTGGATCACGTAGGAATGTCATTAATTTGTCTTCGCCCCCCCGAGAGGATTTTTTTTGCTGCTCCTTGCTTTTTTATTAACTTTTAAAAGTGGTATGAGGCGCTGTGATAATGTCCTGAGGGGACGGGGGGACGGGGGACGGGGACTGATAACTCTGCCAGAGACGACGCGGGTCAGGTGAAGATTTGTGGCGGGTTGTAAACAAGGCGGGACGTTTTCATTAGCAGCAAACTAATCAGTCAGGTGGCGATTGTGGCTTTTGCAGAAAAACAACACAGTCAAGGTTAGACAGCGACTCCCAGCTCATCTGTCCCCGTCTCAGTTTGGCATCAACGTGTCGCTAAGTCTCAGCCGCCATTAAAACATGTGGCGTGCCTGTGGGGAGGTACAGATGTAGCAGTGGCACACATACACACACACACACACACACACACACAAACTCTGATGCAGGGGATTGTGATGGAGTAAACTTAGAAGCTTTAGAGCAGAACAGCTGGAATAAGATCGCAGTGTCGAGTCTTAAAGCAGCGACAGTCAAATCCAGTCAGAGAGGAAGTCCCCGCAGGACAGGAAGTGTATTGTGGTCGCTGGTCTGGAACCACAACACTGGTGTGACTAATCTGAGCCACCACACTTCCCTAAATTCTCTTTGTTCTACATTCTCCTTCCCTTTCTCTTCCCTGACAAATGTCTCATTGGCACACGTCCCTCCGTCCTCTCCTCTGAACTCAACCTCTGTCTCTTTGATTTCCCCGCAGGATTACCGGGAGGATGGCATGGACCTGGGCAGCGACGTGTCCAGTCGCTCCAGCTCAGAGTCCAACTCCAACAAGGTGACGCCCTGCTCCCCTTCTCTGGACCTGGCCACGCTGGAGGACTACAAGTCCTCCCCCTCTCTGGACCTGGTCACTTTAGAGGACTATGAGGAGGACGAGGACTACCAAGAGTATAAGAAGAAGGTGATCGAGGAGTGGGAGAGTGAGTATGGAGAGGATTACACTTCTCCACAGCCTCCTGGTCAAGAGGAAGGCGGCGGAGGTGTTGCTGGGGGCGACGGGCTCGAGGGAGGCTACAGGAAGACAGTGAACAGCCGCAGCCTCGCCGAAGAATTCCAGGATGTGAAGCCCGTGCCGCCCCTCCCCGCCCCCAGCGGACGCACTGCCACCTCGCTCGCCGCCGTCCCCGAGGAACTGAAACACAACGGCAACCTGATTTTGCCCAGGAGCAGCCAGCTCCACTCCCCCGGAACGCCACAGGGGGGCACAGGGATGCCCAAACCCGGCCGCCGCAGCTCCAGCCAGGGCCGGGGGAGCCGCAGCACGGGCGGGGGCGGGGGCAGCGGCAGCGGAGGAGGAGGAGGAGGAGTGTGCGGAGGGACTGGGGGGCGAATGGGGGGATACGGAGAGGAGGAGTGTGCGGAGGAGGAGCCTCTGCCCACCATGGACTGGGCCGCCCTGGAGAGGCACCTTGCTGGGCTGCAGTGCAGAGAGCAGGAGAACCAGAACCTCAACCAGAACCAGAACCACAACATGGGCAAGACAAACTACACCTCAGTGAGTGTGCTACAGTCTTACACAATACGCATCTGTGTGTGTGCGTGTGTGACTGTGTGTGTGAGTGTGTGTGAGCTTTTCTCTTTATGTGTGAAAGGTTAGCCCACGCATATTTTCCCTACTTTCCTGGCGGCGTTACATCACGCTGTAATCCAACAGTTATCCGTGTCAGATGCATCCCTGTGAATATGAGGCTGGCTGAGCTGAAGAAGGAGCGAGGGATTAAGGCGGCTAATGTGGCGCTAAGCTATGTGACCAAGCTATAGATCTGAACCGTCATACACGTCTGAGCAGCAGCGCCGCCGCGGGGAGACGGAGCGACGTGGAGACAGAGAAGGGCGCTGTGTGTTTACAGCAGGGGGGGGGGCGCAAACACATGACAACAGGGCAGCAGAGAGCAACAGAGAGGAGTTAGGGTTAGGAACATGAATAGAGCTTTAATTCAGTCTCACATGTAACAAGCATGTAAAGATACATTATAAAACGATAAATAGCTAATTGAATAGTGATGATGATAATAATAAAGACACTAATATGTTACAAGTAAGGAGTTTGAGAAGAATGTAGGTTAAATAAATGGAAACTAAACAAATGGCCCTTAGGTGAAACAGGAAGGTTTAAGGTTAAAGCACCGCCCTCAGATGGACAGAGGGAGATTTGTTCCATGACCTCAGGGCGGAATGACTAAAGGCTCCATCAGATAACACCTCACTGCTCACTGACCTGGCTCATACACAGAGACACGTAACCAGGGGCAACAACGTGTCAAACCTAATCACCCAGAAAAACTGTTTTAAAAAATCAATACACGAAACAGATAGAAGGGAGTTTAAGATTTGTTTCTATGATGTGTTTTTGTGATTAAGTTATTAATAACAGCTACGGCAGGAAACGGGAGAAGCTGCTTAGTCGGCACTTCTGTCTGTGCGTTGGCTTTGTTGTTGGGGGGCGGGGTCATGTGTTGTTTCTGCCAGGAGAGGTCAGTGTTGCGTCGTGGTTTCCTGTAGCAGCCTCAGCACGGACGCTGTGATTCAGGCTCACATCTCCAGACTCTTAAATCATCACACAGCAGAGTGCTTCATGGTTTACTGCTCGACCTGCGGGTGCAAAAAGGTTTAACGATAACAAAAAGAAATGTTTAAGGAGGAGCAGGGGGAAGTTGTTTATAGCGAACACTGTCTCAGCACGGCCGCTCACACTGAGAGTGAACCTGTGTGTGTGTGTGTGTGTGTGTGTGTGTGAGAAAGAGTTGGGTTGGTGATTCCTCTTTTGCATGTTAAGACCTTTTCTTCAGTGCACACAGACAATAGTTGCTGCCAGAGCTATTGTCTCTGTGTGTGTGTCTGTGTGTGTGTGTGTTGTGTGTGTGTGTCTTTGTCCGTCCTGGAGGCCCTTCTGTCTCCTTAAGGCATGTCAGGAATGCAGTGGAGGAGGTGGGGGGATGAAAGGAAGGAAAGAGGGAGGAGAGGACGGGAAGATGGTATCACTGAGGCCAGAGCGGTGCCAGGTTGCTTGGGTCGTTCGTGTGTGTGTGTGTGTGTGTGTGTGTGTGTGTGTGTGTGTGTGTGTGTGTGTGTGTGTGTGTGTGTGTGTGTGTGTGTGTGTGTGTGTGTGTGTGTGTGTGTGTGTGTGTGTGTGCGCGCGCGTGTGTGTGTGTGTGTGTGTGTGTGTGTGTGTGTGTCAGTCAGTGTTCATCTGTAATGAGAAGGTCGCCTCCTCCTCCTTGTCCTCCTCTTCCTTCTGAAAGTCTGTGATGTCATCGATTGCGTGACGATTTCGATTGTTGTGTGGCCGCTTTGCGTAAGGCCGTAAATGCATTAAGTTACATGGATGTAACAAGGAAAGTAACTCTTACAGTTAATGCACACACACACACACACACAGGTCTTTAACATTTTATAGTCTGTGCTGTATTTTATAGGAGACAAGGTGGGTGGAGTTGATGCAGGAGTTGTAGCAGAGAGACGCTGCTCCTCTCTGGCACCTGCAAGGCATCCAGACATGATTGAAGTCATCCCGTTTAATACTGACTGACATTCCTCAACCCAAACACACACTGAATACAAGACACACACTTCATACAAGACCCACACTTGCTGTCCACAACATCCGTCCCAACAGGCCTCGTTTGAGTGTTGAGAGAGTTCTTGTCGTGTCGTCTTCATGCTGAACAGGATCACGGCTGGTTTGCTCTTGGTCTCACACAGCAGTTGAATGAGGACAGAGGAAGTGAGAGTCTTCATCCCGCCGAGCTGCAGGACAGAGCAGACGCCTGAGACAGAGCGGAGGGAGGTGCTTTTAAAATCTTGTTAAATATTTAGACTATCCACTCAGGCGGGACCCACCAGCCAGACTGTGTGCGTGTGTGTGTGTGTGTGTCTGTGTCTGTGTCTGTGTCTGTGTGTCTGTGTGTTCTGGGATGTTGCCGGCCTCCAAAGGGACGGGGATATTTGTGCTTCAGTGGAGCTTCAAAAGGCATCTGTGCTCTCAGAGAGAAAATGGAACAGAGTGGAGTTCTTTAGTGGCCATTAGACGAGCGCAGACCGGTTTAACTGGTCTCCAGTCAGGTCCAGCATCAGCTCCACACACACACACACATCTATACACACAAATCTACTCGTGCACGCGCCGGCTATAGGTGAGGATCTGTCCTGTCAGCGTCTCCATGGCAACCCCCCACTCCCCCATTGCGTCAGCGTCAGATTTCAGTGGTGATTAAGGCACAGGAGCAGATTAGGAGTCTGAGAGTCCTCCATAAGTGAAACCAGCTCAGTTTGAAGACCTGGAATGCATTTCTAACACACGTTTAATCGCTCCTTTCTTTCCCACGGTGCAGTGACACGTCTGTAGGTGAAGGTGGAGCTCACGATAAATCCCTCGTCTTCGATCGAAACGGGAGATTTCTGTCTTTTAATCTGTGTGTCTGCTGTCTTTTGGCATCGAGAGGCTGCAGGTATTTACTGTGTGAATGAATCAGTGGTGATTGTGCAGGTGTGTTTGGTTTGGATGTGTGTGTGTGTGTGTGTGTGTGTGTGTGTGTGTGTGTGTGTGTGTGTGTAAAATCTCAGCCTTTCTGCCTGCAGGCTGTGGGGAGGGGCAGTGTGTGTGTGTGTGAGTGTTTGTGTGTGTGTGTGAGATCAGCAGGATCCACCCGGACGAGAGTCACGGTGACCTGTTTGTAATTTGTCTCTAATGAACTCTGGAGGCGTGTGGCAGTGAAGGGCCCCGCTGAGACACCCGAGGGTGCAGGGGTGGGGCAGTCATATTACCCATAACCCCCCTCTGAAAGGTAAACAATCATGTTATTCTTCCTGCACAGCCTCCAGCTCAAAGCTCCTCCTCGTGCACAAACGCACCTGTGATAAAGGGTTAAAACCCTGCCTGAAGGCTATGGGGTTTTTTTTATCTCTACTGACAAACACACACACACACACACACACACAACCATGCACACAACTTAAAATCACCCTTTGGGTTAAACTGCCTCTCTTTGGAAATATACTGTAGTTCAGACCTGTGCTGAGACTCGCTCCCTCTCTCTCTCTCTCTCTCTCTCTCTCTCTCTCTCTCTCTCTCTCTCTCTCTCTCTTCCTCCCTCTCTTTCTCTGACTGTCTCTCTCTCTCTCCCTCCCTCTCTCTCTCTCCCTGTCTTTCTCTGACTGTCTCTCTCTCTCCCTCTCCCTCTCTCTCTCTCTCTCTCTGCCGCTGTGTGATTACGAGTCCCAGGCAGCTGAACTTCGCTCCCCCGCCCTCCTTCTCTAACAACCCTAACCACTACCTTCGCTACAGCGCTGAACCGATGCCACGTAGAGCGAGAGAGAGAGATGGAGAGAGAGAGAGAGAGAGAGAGAGAGAGAGAGAGGGGAAAGAGGGAGAATGAAGAAATTGCAGGGTCTGGTGGAAGTCCAAGTGATGTATAAGTGGCACCAACAATGGGAGTCAAATGGCCGCCAATGGGGGAACAGGGAGAGGAGAGCTTGGGGTGTGTTGGGTCAGGGTGTGTGTGTGTGTGTGTGTGTGTGTGTGTGTGTGTGTGTGTGTGTGTGAGGGGGCTCCATTAAGCAGAGTTTGGGAGTCAAAGTTGGACGAGGGCGATGGATGTACACATGTGTAGGAGAAGAGAGAGAGGAGGTTACAGGGGAGGAGGAGGCCGAGCTGCAGCCAGGTGTGGAGGCTCTGGTGTCTGCTTCAACCCCCCTCAGGCTTAACTACTGCCCTGTGTGTGTGTGTGTGTGTGTGTGTGTGTGTGTGTGTGTGTGTGTGTGTGTGTGTGTGTGTGTGTGTGTGTGAGAGTCAGTACCAGCTGAAACACGCCCGGCCCTCCGCACACCGCAAACTTCTCCTTACACACACACACACACACACACACACACACACACACACACACACACGCTCTGAGCTGAACTATGCAGACTCGGTTTCTCGTGCCTTCAAGTCAGGCAGTTTTCTCCTCTGCTCTTGGACCTTCACACACTCACACACACACACACACACACACACACACACATGCGAGAGTCCAGACGGTGTTGTCAGTGTTTGCGGATGTTTTTCCCTTTTCCTTTTTTTATCGGCGGAGTGTTTTTCATCGCAGCTTAACCTTGGATTCCTCACAGCAAGGCGGGCACTTAACTCAGGTAAAAGCAAACGTTTGACCTCTGACCTATAATGTCTCTCTGGGTTTGTGTGTGTGTGTGTGTGTGTGTGTGTTCAGAGATGTGTTGCGTGTGTCTTTGTTGTCCACATGTGGCGTCGGCCTTCAACTCGGCGTGACCTGGTGGAAGCCAGAACGTTTAAGAGTTCAATCCACTCCCATTTCTGCAGCGTGACAAACACACACACACACACACACACACACACACACACACACACACACACACACACACCCAGATGGATCGAATTCGTCACATTCCATCGTTCCCCTCATACACTTGGCTGTTGCTGTAGACGCATTTTACTTTAAAACCAAGGAAAACACAAATGGTCTAGGCTTCAGGGGTCGTGAAGTTCAGATGTCGTAGTCTGACCTGATGGGAGTGGCACACACACACACACACACACACACACACACACACACACACACACCCTCACAGCTGATATCACCAGAAGTCAAAGTACAGATTAATCAGCTGCCTGATAACCTCTCCTCCGCTTAACTGCCACACACACACACACACACAGAAAAGTAGTACCTGCTTGTGTGTGGATGAGTCATAATCATGCTAATGGATGTGTGTTGGTGTGTGTGTGTGTGTGTCTGTATGAAGCTGCTGCATGTGAGAATCCTCCAAAATCTCCCACCTTTCCTCCAAAATTCCTGCCACCTCCAGATAAAAACGATAAAAGCCGTGACTGCAGATAACGTCAGAGTGTGTGTGGTGTGTGTAGCCTACAGCTACACATTCCAACACTATCTGCCTCTGCGTGTGTGTGTGATCACCCTGACAGACACACACACTCCTCACCCACTGATTCATCCGGCCTGAGTCACGCGGCTCTAAAATGGTTTGATCCTCCAAACTGAATCATCTGCAGCACTGCTCAGGTGTGTGTGTATGTGTACTTAGTATGAGTTAGTCCCTCTGTCCTCTTCTTCCTATTTCTTCTCCTTCCATTCCGTCTTCCTCTTCCTCGCCCTCCCCCTAACTGCCGCTCCCAGTCCGTCTCTGCTGCTAATTGTCCTCTTCCTCAAGCTGTCAGGAATCATTCCAGGCCAATGTTCTCACACTGCCAAGATACAGCAGGAGGCCATTTCTCCCTCCTCTTCCTCCTCTCCCCCTCCTCCTCCTCCTCCTCTCCTCCCTAAGAAAACTATCAAAGTGGGCGAGCGGGCTGTGATTGGCAGAGCGTGCTGCGGAGGAAATAGGGATTCATGGAGCTGCCAGGAGAGCGGCCTAATGTTATAGCTTTGTGTCAGCCTACAGCGACACACACACACACACACACACACACACACACACACAGGTCTATAAATGAGAGGAGGGATCGGAGCAGATAAAAACCAAGGTTTAATACAAGAAAGTGACAAAAAGAGAGAAGGACAGCAGGAAATTAAATGAAACGCTTGATGTTTTCCAAACAGTGAAGGAATTTAAACTCTATCCATCCATCTGTCTCCTGTCTCCTGTGTCCTGTTTCCTGTCTTCTGTCTCCTGTCTCCTGTCTCCTGTCTCCTGTCTCCTGTCTCCTGTCCTCTGTCCTCTTGTCTCCTCTCTCCTCTCTCCTCTCTCCTCTCTCCTCTCTCCTATTGAGACATACACACACACTGGCCTGCACATGTTGGGTGGAGCTGCGTTGACGAAACATTGGCTCTGTGCTGAATTATAGCTTGGGCGTGTGTGTGTGTGTGTGTGTTTGGGCATGTGTGTGTGTGTGAGGCAGAGAAGTGGGCCGAAAACTCTGGTCTGTTTATAACCAGGCTAAAAATATGTTGCAGTTTAAATCATGTCTGCACTCAACCACACATATATACACACACACACACACACACACACACACACACGCTCACTCTCACAACATTTACAAACCAAATATTATAGTGGAACTTATTCTGTTTTTCTCGTTTCATCCGAGCTGTAATTCTGTCCCTGTGATTGTAGGTTTTTGGCTCTGTGTGTGTGTGTGTGTGTGTGTGTGTGTGTGTGTGTGTGTGTGTGTGTGTGTGTGTGTGTGTGTGTGTGTGTGTGTGTGTGTGTGTGTGTGTGCGCGCGCGCGCATGTGTGAGTGTGTGTGTGTTTGCTCATGCTTGTATGTGTTGTGCCAGGTCGTGCAGAGAGCTTCGTCTGTCGCTGCCGAACACAGAACACAGAACACACATTCACACACACACACTCCTCACACTGCACACAACACAGAGACCAGATTCAGATCCTTCAATTATTTAGATTTTCACCTAATGTTCCGGCCTTTTCTGAGCCTAATGGAGACCAAACACACACGCAAACGTCTCCCACGGCGTCGTGTCTCAGTGGATCGTGTGGTGATGCCAGTAATCAGCGGATGTTTAGTCGTTTACATTGACTCAGCTGGTATATACATTTGTTATGATGCTGCGCAGAGTCAAACAAATATCATCACAGCCTGGTTGTCTCAGTGTGGCTCCATCACTCAACCGACACACACACACACACAAAGCCTTCATTGGAACTACCTCTGCTGTCTGATTATAAGAAACAAGCAAACACATTCACACACACACACACACACACACACACAGGCGCTTACTGCACGTACACACCCGCGCGCACGCCCGCACGCACTCGCCGGCCTTCCACATGGCTTCCTCCCTGTAGGAGAGGGAGCTCATTACCGCCAGAATGCGGCCCTCACACTGAGCCGGCCTGCTTTGCTATGCAGCGTCACAAAATGTCAGCTCGCTAAAAGCATCTGTGCTCCCCTCCGTCCCGCTGAGACGGAGAAGGGACGGGAGGGAAGGGGAGCCACGGAGAAGGGAGGTGGCGAGACGAAACAAATGTAGTTACACTGAAAGGCGAAAGAGGGGAGGGGGTGGGGGGCTAACAAGAGAGAGGGTAGACGCAGCGAGGAGGAAGAGGATGGTGAGGTTCATGTTTGGAATATTTCAGCTCCCCCTTTGCCGCCTCGCACCTCCAGCCGTTCTGAATCTTAAGATATGAACACGCTTGAGCCGCCGCATCACTGCTTTGTGTTCACTACCCCGCGTCACACCCACCCACACACACACACACACAAACCCACTGACACACTCAACGCCGACGCTCACTGGCATCCTTTTCAGGGAGTCCTTGTCCTTGTCTTCCACACACAGCCTTGCTTCCGTGTCAACATGCACGCAGCACGTTCTGTGTTCTATTTGCAGGATGGTGGCAAACATCAGAGTTCTTTTGTTCAATCCCCCAGCTGAGAGGTTCGTCTCATAACGTGGGAAGCAACACTCTGCCCTGCCTGTTTGTCATCTTCGTCCTGATCTAAGCCGTTGGTTCCTGCTCATGTCTGCTGTGTCCATTTATTTATGTCAGATTAAAGAGCCGCTGTCTGATACGGTTGTGTTTTTTTCCTGTTGTGCGCGCGAACAAAGGGGGGCGCCGTCTGGGCCCTCCACCTGCGCCGTGAATCAGATTGTAACCTTGACGACCGTGTGAAGGTCAGTGGGGTGCGTCCTTTGATTGACTGCTGCCCGGTGATGCAGGAGAGAACGTCTGGTATCAAAGCACGAAGCATGGCTCACAGATGTTGGACATCAAAGTTACTTCGCTTCGTGTGTGTGTGTGTGTGTTTGTGTGTGTGTGTGTGTCAGGGGTGTGCGTTAGTATCCAGCAGGCGAGCATTAAGCTTCATAGAGTCTGAAGCTGTAAAACCATAATACTCGGACTGGGAGGAGAGAACATTGGCTTACTACTTAAGTGTCGTAGCTTCTCTCTGACAAGTCCCACATTTATGTTATTGTTGTCGGTCGACACCCACAGACGTCCAGACGTGTCTATCTGCAGACGCGATCACCATCCATCCAGTCAAACAAGAGCTCATTGTTCACTTTAGCCTCGTCTTTAAATTAATTTTCTCTGCCATGTGCAACAAAAACAAGACTCCAAAACTCCCACAATGAGCCGTCACATGCTGGGTTATCTCATTAAGTTTTGTTAGCAAACATTTGCTTTTACTTAAAGCGAAGCAGTTTGTGTGTTGTGTTGCTGAAGTGTCTCTCTCTCTCTCGACCACCCACTCATACATTTAGTCTCTCTGCCATATTGGCACTGTGTAGGCCGTCTGCCGGCGACTTGGCAGAGTGTTTAAGGGAAAAGAAATGGCTTCTCGCAGTCTAATACGGGGAGGAAGGTGAGAAACTGTAGGATTCCACTTGAAGCTGCTGCTGCTGCCGACGTGTTGTGTCTCAGGAGGATTGACAGAACTAACAAACCCTTTGGTGTTACAGTGAATCGATTTATTCAGATGCTACTTCACGTCCCAGTAAGGCCAGAAGAGAAATGCAGGAAAAAACCTCAAAAGAAGTTCAGTTGCGTGAAAATCGATATTCTATTAAATCACATATTAAAGTCAGCCATGTCGCCTCACTTACCACACCTTTGTGAACTCAGCATCAGTCTTAGTAACAGTCTCTTTGTGTGAGCCCTGCTAGATTAGAATTCAAGGTACAAAAAAACAAAACAAATCTGGCACCGTGCTGAGCCAAAGGCGAAGCTACTGATGTGCAGATTTGAGCGCAGAGATCAGAGCAGGGAGCCCATCGATCCACTTCCAGGTCATTAAACCCAGGAGCGGCGTTATCGGGAAAGGCGGCGTCACCCGGCGGAGATCAATAACGGATAGAGAGAGAGTAGAGGCTGGGTAAAAGTCAAACCCGGAGCCGAAACAGATGTGTGATTTGATTGCATCGGGAAATCACATTCTGCACATTCTTTTTGTACAAAACTCCTCCGCCGCTTTGTAAGGAACGCCGATAGTGCGGCTAAGCGGTGTTGTACGGGGAGTGACGCACAAACCGGATGCAAGTGTGGGACGAGTGTTTGCAGAAGGACTGAAAGAAGAGGCAGATCGGGGAACAAAGAGGTGGATTTACGACAGGAACGGGCAGATGTAGAGGAGGAGGAGGAAGAGGAGGAGGAGGAGAGGCAGATTATTCCAGGAGGGTGGCCTGTGTGTGGATCAGAGAGCCACCATCTGCCACTACGGGATTATAATCTGACAAAGGAGAGAGGAACGGAAAGAGACCATGTATTGTACTTTAACACAGCAAATGTACACAGTAATGCAATAATAATATATAAAGGCGCTTTAGGCTCGCTGCTCCCGTGTTTGAGCTGCAGGATTCCATCATCAAAGAATTGAGTCATCATCATAGCCTACTCAAATTCAGCAGCCCACTCAAAAGCAAAATGGTGTCGAAGATCAAAAAACAAAGATGACACTTTTGTCCGTCTTGGTCCAAACATCCCACATGTACACATTTGTGACATTTGACCCCAAAATTGTAGAAGGAAAAGCTAATTTCCTATTTAATAATCCTATTCCATCCTTTCATCCTCATAGAAATGTAAGACAGGCCCGTAACGTAGCGGTGGTATTTACAGCGCCACCATCTGGCTGGCTGATATTATAATTGAAGGGGTTATTCCCTGGTTCATGTCCAACCTGCCTGCCAAGTTTCAATGAAATCCGTCTGTAACTTGTGGAGAGAAATGCTATAGTAACGTCTGTTCAACAGCTCCAGACTGAATAGTAAACCTATAGTGTAAAGAAGTATTATATATGCGTGTCTCTCTCTCTCTCTCTCTCTGCGAGTTTCATGGCTCTGTGACACAGCAGAATGACACCAATACTCCCTCATCCACCCACGCCCTCATCCCCCCCTTCCTTCCCTCCATCCCTTCCTCCCTTCCTCCCTCCTCGCCGTCCTCTCGCTCCCCATTGGCCAGTTCCACATGCGACCGGCCCACCAGCTCCTCCCCCTCCCTTTTCAGTCCGACCCAGGCGGTGAGAGAGGAGATCAGGAATGTGCTCTGCTTTTCACCGGCCCCCTCCCTCCGTCCCTCCCTCGCTCGCTCTCTTTCATTCTCACACCCCTCCTCCAGTCTCTCACTCCCCTCCCTCCCTCTCCCTGCTTTGGTGAGGAGGGGATCAGACGCTGCCCTCCTCCTCTCTGACAAACATAAACCCAAACAGCGAGCAGAGAAAGAGAGACAGGAAGCCAAGAGGTAAAGATCGCAAAAAAACAAAACTTCACAAGCAAGAATCGTGTTGACTGCGTCTTTTGGGATCAAGGACCAGGCGGGATCCCTGCTCCCCCTGTCCCGTTCTCCCGAGAGAAGCAGTGCTGCAGAGCTGGGAATTCTCTCTCAGTCCAACTCCAGTTTCCCTCTGGCTCCACTCTAGGATGCTTTGAAGGATGGTCCACCAGGAAAACTGTTCTTACCAGGTAACGCGACATCTGGATGACATAACACACATTGCGTCCATTTGTATTTTAATTCTTTGACTGTTGGCTGTTGAGAGGAAGAGGATGTTGATGTTGGCAGTGGCTTCACATGTTTCTGTCACTGCGTGGCTCTGAACGTTTGCTCCGCTCACTCTAGTTTGTCGTGATCGTTTAACCTGACGCCGAAACGGAACATTGTGATTTGCATGTCATCTCTTAGAATCACGTCTGCGTGTAGGAGAATCGGTTTGGCTTTTGTGTTACGTGATTGTGTTGTGAATCCGATGGCTGGCTGGTTGCTAAGAGAGCTCTTGACTCAGGGGAATAATGTCCCACCTCCTCCTCCTCCTCCTCCTCCTCCTCCACCACCTCTTCATCCAGCCTCATCAATCCATGTCGAAGTAGCTTGAGGTGTGCCCGTGTGATGCTTTTCTCTAAACCGGCACTTCTCCGGGATAGAAACTCTGCAATGCAGTCGAGACGGCGGGCGGGCGGGAAGAAGCAGAGAGCGAGATGAAAGGCGAAAGAGTCGAGCTGAATCTGTCATGGGAGAGGTGGAGGCGCTGAAGAGGGTGGAGGGGGCTCGAGAGTTTGTGTGTGTTTGATGGGGTAGAGTGGGAAGGCAAAGAGAGGGAGTGACGTGTGTCAACGATGCACGAAAAGCTGCCAAAGAAGTTCTGAGTGGGAAGGAGATGAGCGTTCTGAGGAGATGGATCGGCCCTGTGGGGCTCGTGTGAACGCTTTACGGCCGCAGATAATTAAACTTTGTTGCGCCACCGCTGCGTTCCAATCCGTGATGGGAGCGAGCGATCTGTGCGTTAAAAAGACTTCAAGCTGGGTGTTAGTAAATGTAACTGCTCTCCTCTCCAACATTATTGACATTTTATAAATATATGCATAAATAAAGCCTGTGCCTCTGAGGCTTATATGTGATGGCAGCGTCCCCAGCATGAATCCACTCAGGGATTGTTGATGTCTCTGCCCATAATATCTCTCTGTCTCTTCTGTCCAAAATGTCCAAAATCTGCTCTTTTAAAACATAAATAGTGATGCTGTAGTTTCAGTTATGGCCACGCCCTCTTGATGCTGTAGATTTGTGTGTTTGTGGTGGTCTGTTTATGGGTGGGAAACGCTAACGGGATAAAGACTTCCTGCCAGGTTGGCTTGTCGTCGATGGAAGCTCGATGGAGTGACGGAGAGATGGCAGCAGCAGATGAGAGGAGAGAGAGGAAGTGTCGGCATTGCAGGCTGAGCGAATTGAAGGAAAGGGTAAATAAAAGAAGAACGGGAAGTTTAATGAGAGAGAGAGGCGGAGGGAGGAGGTGGAGGAGATGGAGGGAGGTGCAGTGCTAATGGGTGAGGTCTTACGAGAAAGGTGATAAAAAAGGGAGAGATGAGGGGATTAGGTGGAGGGGAAGGAGAGAGCGAGGGCGAAAGGAAGCAGAGGGCTCAGGCTCTGATAACGGCAACTCACCAGAGGCCTCTCAATTAGACCGGTAACCTGGCAACCGGCGGGCAGACAGCGCCCCTGGCACGAACACGACGCTCACGGAGAGATGGAGGAAAGGATGGAGTGATGGGGCAGAGAGCGGAGGTGTAGAGGATGAATGCAGCGGTAACAGCGTAGAGATGAGGTGTTGTCCCGGTGTTTTTACACGTCTCCTGGGGGACAGACTGGTGCTGGGGTGACGTAGTTTGGTCTCGGCGTTGTTGTTTTCCCTCTGCTGGTGTTGAGGTGTTGTCCTAACCACCCTAAGCTGCCTTCTTTGGCGCCTTAAGGAGGAAACATGGAACACAGCCGCCCGTCCCTCGCTGTTTGTCTCCCCTCCCTTCGCCCTTTGAGGCAAGCTCACACTCAATGTCAAAGCCATTAGCCAATGAAGTCACAGGCTGACCCCTTGGTGAGACAATAAAGTCAACGTTTGACCCACGGGCCACCAGTGAGAGACATCAGTTTCGTTCCTGTGGAGATAATGGCTTCCCTGCTAATAATCTGAGAGAAAACTTAACAACTGAATCACCAGCAATCACCACGACCATCTAAAGATGCATTTCATTAAGTGGTTAAAGAGAGAATTACATCCAATCATTTTCTTATTATTTTTTGGGCATTTTAAAATTATTTACCATCGACCCTTATGGATCCACTGTACCTGATTCGCCTAAAACATCGGAAAGCAAGTTTAGTTCGATATAAATACGTTCACCGTATCAAGTGTTTTTACATTTTTTACCGTATCAAGTGTTTTTACATTTTACCCTGAAAATGATGTTTTTCCTAGATTGCTGTATTGTTGTAACTTCTACTTCCAGATGCCTCGTAAAGTGAAATAGCTGATAGAAGATTTACAGCCCATTCACGGGAGAAATAGCAGCCGAAGAAAAGAGACAAGGACACAACATTGTTCCACTCTGAAATATACAAGATACATTTAACTTTACTGAATTCTCTCTTCACTGTTGAAGAAACCACACTAGAAGGTTCCATTGCTACGGACTGAATGGATTCTACATAATTCTAAATTGCTCCGACGATGTCATCAAGCTAGTTCCGACGTAAGATTAAGTGTCCCTTGAACGGAGCCAAAACGTGCTGAAGTTTGAGGTTTTTGCTCCGGGCTGAAGTCTCAATATGTCATCACCAGGCTCTAATGTGAATCTGTAAATCAGTCGGCGCCGTGTTGCCGTCGTCAGCGGCAGCAGCAAAGACGGTGAGATTTATCAGCTTGGCCGCGTTGCCACCCTGGCTCAGCTCGCCAAGGCCTGGAGGACCTCGAGGGTGTGTTTGCGTGTCAATGCACAAGGGTGTATGTGTGTTTGTTCAGGTACATTTTCCGTTTTCGCTCTTGCTGTAACCGTATCCGCGCTGTGGCCCGATGAATTATAAATGAGGACGAGCTGTACAGCAGATAGCGCTGATGGGTGAGATTATGATGACGGCAGTGTGGAGCATTTATGCATCAGATCCACAAGGAAGAAGAGTATCTCCAGCTGTCGAGGCAGGCAGCTCCTTTTTTACCGAAACTGGACAAGATTTTTCAGCATTAGGGCGGCAAAATTGATGGAATTAAAGTAAAAAATTGCGAGATCCACAAATTTGAGAGTTCACAAACAATACTGAATCTTCCCCATATAACCCAATGTTACATTTTTCAGCAGGAAGGTTCATTCAGGTCTTTTTCAACTCGCTGGTTTTTTTTTGCCTTCTAGCCTTTATGGACCATAAAGTTCTCCTGTTCACACAGCAGTTACAGTTTTTACATGAAAGCCAGTTGTCTTCTGCCTTCAGACTGACTCAGCTCTGTGTCTCTGCTTAATTGGCTGCACCTGTTGTTTATAAACAAACGGTAGATCCAAAGGAAAGGATCTTTAGCTGTCACTCAAACTGCTTGTAACTTCTTCATTCTTTCAAGTACAGAAACCATTCATACATTTCGGGTACTTGTTCAGCGTTCAGCAAATTGTCCGCATCTGCTATCACAGGGCAATGCATTCCTAGTTTAAATGTATAAAAGTGTGAAGATGCTTTGGCATACGACCTTCTTACTGTGACAAGGGCGACCCGGCAACGTACTGCAAGAAAATCATCGCAGTTCAAAACAGAATCAGAACGTTTGTCGCAGTAATCACAATTTGATCTTTCCAAATATCAGCCTCTACCATGCAGTAGTGTGTGTGTGTGTGTGTGCGTGCGTGCGTGCGTGCGTGCGTGCGTGCGTGTGTGTTTGTGTGTGAAAGTGAGTGAGAGGACTTCCCATTGGGCCTCCCCGTGCTCCTTTTGCAGCCCAATTTGTTTGGAACACGGAGCGTAGCCATGGAGAAATTCTCACAACGTTGCTATGGTAGCAGCCCCCCCCTGTTCTTTTTCCTCCTTATTCCAAAATAAGATCAGATCAGATTTTCCTCTCAAATCACAGCAGCAGGTGGAGATGCGACGTTTTAGATCATGTATACATGCAGTGTGGGCATTAGGGTTGATACGTAAACACTTTGCAGATTTGTACCAGTGGCTGTAGGTGGAAACATATGCAGGCACACACACACACACACACACACACACACACACATGCAGCACTATCGGTCTTGGAGCCCAGGATTGCAGGAGGTGCCAGGAACCTTCACTCCCACAGTCACCCTCTGTTCACTTGGAACAATAAGCCATTCTCTCTTTCTCTCTCTCTCTTTCCCTCGCTCTCTCTTTCTCTCTCTCTCTCTCTCTCTCTGTCCTTGATTTGTAAATAATGCAGCCTTTTTTTATTCCTTCTTCTTCTCCTCTACCTCCTGCGATCACGCCCAGGTAACTCTCCCCCCCCCCCGTCCGCCCCGTTTGAGTCTCTGCAGTGACTTCACCCTCGACATGAAGTCAGACTCGGTAATGGACCCAGATAAAGAGAGGGGGGCCGCCTCGACCCCGCCCTGTAGCCCCCAAACACACCATCCTCTCTCTCACAACTCATACCGTTTAGTGTGTGTGTGTGTGTGTGTGTGTGTGTGTGTGTGTGTGTGTGTGTGTGTGTGTGTCCCAACAGCTGTCCAGTGCATGAGGATCTAGACAATTGACTCTACTCTCCCAACAATCCTCAGGGATCAACACTCAAACCCACTTCCTATTTTTCCATTCACCCCCTGCTCAGTGTGTGTGTGTGTGTGTGTGTGTGTGTGTGTGTTCGGATGTACTTTGATGTTATCATGCAAATGCGTTATTCCCCAACCTCTCCGAGTTCTTCAAAAGGAATTCTCTCCGTTTCATTCTGCCGTTTAGAAGTCGACATTGTTATTCTCCTCTCCGCTCTCTCTCTCTCTCTCTCTCTCTCTCTCTCAGCATGCCTGAACGCAATCCGTTCTCATCTGTATCACTCGCCGCCGTGCTCCTCTTCCTCCTCTCATCTCTCGTCTACACCTTTGTCCTTGGCTGGACGCTTTATTTCTTATCTGAAGTCCCTTTTCTTTCCCTGTTATGTCTCCCAGACTGTTTGAGTGTGACTCATCCCCTGAGCTCTGCCCAATGGTGGAGGCTTGAGGTTTCCGAACGGAGAAGAAAGCAACATTTTCAGCCAAATTTACAATTCTGCCTTTCAGAAGGAAGCACTAACAGAAATCAGAAGGAGAACTAATGAGAAACAAATGTGCAGAGAGGAGATTAGGTGTTTGTTGTTGGTTCCATGGGTGGATGTAGTGAGGAGGCACATCCAGCTCTGGCCTCAATGCTGTCATGGTGACTGATGGTAGAAAACTGCTACATTTATTTGGATTCATATTTTCTGATGTTGTTTTTTCATCAGGATTCGTCAAAATAGTTCCTTCATGTTGCGCCTTGTCTAAATTTGAGATAGAAGTATAAACTATAGCCTTTTTTTCTCCTGCGTTTCTGGATTCTGTGTCTGTTGTGCGTTCCTGTTGTTATTATGATGGCATATTAAACTATTATACACTACACGCACGGTCACTATATACTGGGCCTCAGGATCAAAGTTCTGCGTCGAGGTTCTGGAAGACTTTGGGAGATTCAGACCCATGTTGGGCTTTTTAAGTTTTAAGTACAGAATAAAATGTTATCAGTAAGTTAGAATAAAATGATGATTTCATGTTGTTTGTATCGAATCTGAATTTCATATTCATCGTTACCGGGGTGTGTGAGCAGATGCCTGTGTGTGTGTGTGTGTGTGTGTGTGTGTGTGTGTGTGTGTCGGCTCCTGGTTACTGCTGCTTGTGTGTGTTTGTGAACAATAATGTGTGTTTCATTTATGAGGGCGTATTGAAAATGTAAGTGAAACGCATGAATTATGAGATTATATTACTATGGATACGGTAATGGCGTTCAGAATGGTGTGTGTGTGTGTGTCTCTGTGTGCGTGTATGTGTGTGTGTGTGTGCTATGATTGAGCGGCTATGACAAATATATGAGTCACGGGTCGATAGCATCCTGCACAGATGAGATCATTACGCACCGTAGAGAGCTCAGATTGAAAATGTAAGTCACCGATACAAGGCACAGGCAGTGTCTGCGTGTGTGTGTGTGGTGAGTGTGTGTGTGTGTGTGTGTGTGTTTATATTGCAAGACTAATGGTCCATTGTGCTCTGTCAGGGTTTATTTAGCCGGTCAGGCTGTGAGGCTGCTGGCTCGCTCTGAGTTCAGACTGGAGGCTATTTTTACCTGAACAGCACACACAAACACACACACACACTCACACACACACTGCGCCTTCTCTGTTAACCTCACACACTCGTGCCTTTCACTCAGTTCGCCGCAAATATGTGGGATAATCTGCACTTTGCCGTGGTTTTCTCCTTCTCGCAGAGATGTGAGACGTCGTAGATTCTGAGGTTTTTGCTCTCAGAAGAAACGTTTCAGCAAAGAGAGAGGAGTGAAACAAATAGAGACGTGATAGATCGTGTCCAGGAGATATGTCAACACACACACACACACACACACAGTGGCTGAGGTGTGTCTTTCCTAAAGCAGCTGCTGTCCTAACGTCAGAGTGTGAACATGTAAAAAACTCCCTCTCCCTCTCTCTCTCCCTCTCTCTCTCCCTCCCTCGTCCTCTCTCGCCCTGGCCGGAGGGTGGAAGGTGGGGAGGGTCTAAAGGCTTCCTTACCTCCGTCCCATTGTGCTCTGTGAGCCCTGAGGGAGAGGCAGGGCCGCAGCGTTGGTACGAGCTATTCCAACATGGGAGCACAAAAGAGTGGGAGAGAGAAAGAGCCAGCGGAGGAGTGAGGAGTTTTTTTTTTTCTTCCGATGCTTTTGAAGTCGTGCAGTTTGGCGTGAAGTGCGATGTGTGTGTTAAAACGAGTTGATAGCGATTGACGGCGGTCGGGGAACAGAGAGAGAGGGAAAGGGGAGGGAGGGAGGGAGGGAGGCGCTGGATAACATGGACAGTGGTGGAATGGATGATGTCATCAGACAAGCGTCCGGCCTGTACCTCACAGACGACTACAAAGAGGTAAAGGACAAAGTGTGTGTACATGTGTGTGTGTGTCCGATGTAGGTCACTGATGGTCTGAGCTGATCTGAGCTGATCTGGTCCACGGGCCTTTGGACGGACATGGAAAAGCTTCTAAAAGTGTTTTCCTGTGACATTTGACCCTGAGACATCCGTGCGTTTTCATGGATCGTCCCCCTGTTGTCACTTCCGGGTTCCGCTTGCATGCTTTGACCCCCAACACGCTGCAGCAGCAGAGAGACTGAGAGAGAAAACACATGAGGAGGAGGATGGAAAAATGTTGGTGGTCAGGAGGAGGCGGAATAGTTTAGTTGAGACATGTGACACTGTTTACTTTGATGCTTTACTTTGCATTGTGTGTGTGTGTGTGCGTGTGTGTGTGTATGTGTGAGTATGTGAGTATGTAAAACCCTGTACTAGGATTCCGCTGAGGTATTCGGGGCAAAGCTGTGACAAAATGGTGCAAGTAATCAGGCTTTTTCTGTCCTTTAGTCTGTTTCAGAATGTAGGGGGGGGAAACACACACACACACACACACACACACTCTCTGCAGAAAAAGAGAAAGCTCAATAGTCACTCGGGGAGCCATTGTCCCGTCTAAACCCACTTCACGCTTCCCCTCTCCTCCCTTCTTTTGTCATTTTCCGCCTTTTTGCTTTATCCCACCATCACCCCCCCACACTCTCTCTCTCTCTCTCTCTCTCTCTCTCTCTCTCCCTCTCTCTCTCTCTCTCTCTCTCTCTCTCTCTCTCTCTATCACACATCACACACACACACACACACACACACACAAACTTCCACCTCCTCTCCTCAGACTTCCCCTCTAATCTGAGTGACAGGAGCAGCCTTGCACTGACCCAAGGTTGAACCGCACCAGGGGGTCAGAGGTCGCGTCTCTTATCTGGGATGGAATGCTGCGCCTCTGAGATGGACAGGTCTCACGGAACACACACAGAGTGAAGTGCACTGGAGGGGGGGATAGTGTGAAATTGCCAAAACACTGCTGTGTGTGTTTGTGTGTGAAAGTGAGAAACTATGCGGTGCAGTCGAAACACGGCGAGGAGTCGTGGTGACCTTGTTTCTGTTTGTGAAGCTGCGAGCTCAGCAGCGGCCTGGAAAACACATCAGAGCGAAGCTGTCCTCTGTTTGGCTTCTCAGCAACACACACACACAAACACACACACACACGCAGATGGTAGGGCAATGGCAATAACACACACACGCTCACACACATACCCCTGAAAATCTTTACAAAATGGTCTCAGACTGGTCCAGGTGCATTGTGGTGCCGTGCACGTTTCAGGGTCGCTTCACTTCGAGTCACATGGAGTGAGCTCACGAGATCTGGTGTTTGTGTGTGTGTGTGTGTGTGTGTTGGGGTCTTAGCGTGCGTGTGTGTGAACAGTGGGTTCCTGTCTCCAACTAGGGAGCGGCGAGGTCACGGCCAGTGAAAAGCCTCCATTGTGCAGAGCTAGGCGGCGCGCTTAGCGGAGAACGGATGGAAACAGAAGAGAAGGACAGAAACATAGACGCATGAAAGGCCGACGGGTTTTAAAGGAACAACACGCCTAATTTATGGGTTTAGATACGTTAAGATGGAGACACGAACCCATAGAAGAGTGAGGGACAGAAACACCTAGCAAGGTTTCACTCCCAGAAATGTGTTTCAGATCTACAGTTTCTGGGTGCAAACATTCAGATTAGTGAGTGTGTGTGTGTGTGTGTGAGTTAGAGAGAGAGAGAGAGAGAGAGAGAGTGAATCCCCTTTGTTACACAGAGGGTTCAATCATTTACTGTCATGGTTTAAGGGGAGGGGGAGGGGCCGGAGCTAATTTAGCCTCTGAGCTCGTGGATGAGCGGAGGAGAAAAACGTCTTCATCAGTGAGGAAATTAAACGGGAAATTGAAGGGAAAACATAAATTATTCCTGACAAATGTGGAGCTGGATGGGACACACACACTCACACACACATCTCTCTCTCGCTCGCTCGCTCTCTCTCTCTAACATTGTGTTAAATGATGGATCCTTCACTGTAACTATGACGACTCCAGTCATTCCACAGGAGAGGAAACAGGCAGGAATTCTGTGTTGGGATAAGACGACAGGTGTGTGAAACATGTGGCGCGGCGGGATCTTGTAGTTTGCGGCCCGTTCACACCTCCTCCTCTCAGCGGCGGCTTTCACACCTGCTTAAGTGTTTTACGGAGCGAACATCACGACTGTTCTACCACACACAGGCCACACACACACACAACACACACAAAACACACACACACACACACACACACACACACACACACACACACACACACACACACACATACACACAGGCTGTGTTTCAGACAGTGACAGGAAGTTGCGGTGGCAGGCAGGTGTGAATCGTTAGTGACTGGCAACACGCTGATCAGGTGTGAGATGCGATTGATTGATTATCACTTTGTAACGACACATATGCTGTAAAAAGGGACGTTTTGATTGGTCGCTGTGTTTAAACAGCAGCTGCTCGGAATCTGCAGCTAATCTACGAGTAAATTAATCCCGAGCTGTACCTGAACACACCACCAACACCTGTGTGTGTGTGTGTGTGTGTGTGTGTGCTCACAGTGTGTGTGTGTCTTGCAGGCTCTTATGTGAAGTGTCCATTCATCCTCACTGCCGACACACTCACACACACCCAGGGGGGTGGGGGGGTTAAGGTGTGATGAGTGATTTTCAAGAGAGAGAGAGAGAGAGAGAGAGAGAGAGAGAGGGTTATGTCTGAGTCTTAATCAGGTGGATAAAGAGAGGAAAGAGGAGCTCAGACTAAAGAGCCGAACAGCTCCACCATCACATCTCTGCACGCCTTCATCACCAGTTCATGTGTCCCTGCCGTCACCCCAGACGAAGCCTGTCGTAGTGGCCGGCTTGTGTGTGTGTGTATGTGTGTCGACATGTGTGTGAAGACCTGCCAAGGCAATTGAGTAACACCACGATTCCTGACTCCAGTATGAGCAGGCTGCTTAGGCCTGTGTGTGTGTGTGTATAATTTCATGCTGGGGGTGTTTATTCTCTGATGCAACAGCTCCACCTGCTGGTTAACACTGATAATATATAAATAAATCCAATATTTCACACTTCCCTTTACTTTGGGGACTCCAGCGAACTTCACACTTTGATTTGGAGCCACACACACACACACACACACACACACACGTGGCAACTCGCACAAGAAATGTCTGTCTGTGTGAACGTGGCGTGTCGGTGATCTATGAATATAAAATAAATATGCAGTGGTAACAACAACAACAGGTATCCACCCTGCTGAAGTGTCTCTGAGCAAGGCACTGAATCCTGATGAAGACAGGAGCTCATAGAAACATGTGACCTCATCTGGTTTGTGGTTTATTTCTGCTGCAGGCCCAAAAGAATGAGAGGGAGTCCATCAGGCAGAAGTTGGCCCTGGGCAGCTTCTTTGACGATGGGCCGGGCATCTACACCAGCTGCAGCAAGAGCGGCAAGCCCAGCCTCTCCTCACGGTGAGACACACACACACACGCACACACACACACACATAGATTTTAGTTACAGCTTTACTGTAATCTGTAACAACATACAGAAGAGACAGACAGACGGGAAGAGAGCGTGGATGAGCTTCGGCCACATGACCGCCGTGTCTGGGTATCACTTCCTAAAAGATAACACTGTACTTAAACACACACACACACACACACACACACACACACACACTGGTGACTGATTGTGCAACGACGAATGCCACACTGATTACAACACTGCAGAAACTTATGATACGTGATGAGACGTGTTAGTCATCCACACACGGATGAAACTGATTCTAGATGGAGTCAGATCGGCACAGAGCAGGTTTCTCCACCTAAAGCATAGACTCCCCCCTGATCAATCAATACAGATCGATCCTCAT
The DNA here is from genome assembly GCF_046128005.1 of Genypterus blacodes. NCBI lineage: Eukaryota > Metazoa > Chordata > Actinopteri > Ophidiiformes > Ophidiidae > Genypterus > Genypterus blacodes. The sequence continues at coordinate 6,457,151 of NW_027466845.1, forward strand.
TGATAAAGCACATAGTTAAAAATAGATCAAACGTTTATTGTGGCTTTAAGTTACTCTGAGGAGCCGCCACATAGTTTGCAGCTCATTTGCATTTTGACCTTTTTCTCACCGCTTCCCTGCCAGACGGATCTCAATCTGAGCTGTTTACTGTGGACGGGGATGAAAAAGGAGTTTGGTGCCACAGAGAAATGAAATCTGATTTTTAATCTTGTAGGAATGCAGGTGTGTGTCTGTGGTTCTGTGGGCTCAGCACTTTAGATGCAACACAGCGGCTCCAGCTCATTGATATTGAGGGAATGGTGTTAATACTGTATTAACTCTCTCTCTCTCTCTCTCTCTCTCTCTCTGTCTCTCTCTCTCTCTCTCTCTCGTCCTCTTTCTCTCTCTCCATCTTGCTCTCCTCTCTGTCTGTCTCTCTCTCTCCCTCTCTCTCTTGCCCTCTGCAGGCTGCAGAGCGGCATGAACCTACAGATCTGTTTTGTCAATGACAGCGGCAGCGACAAGGACAGCGATGCAGACGACAGCAAGACAGAGACCAGCCTGGACACGCCCCTGTCGCCCATGGTACACACACACACACACACACACACACACTCATACCGTAGCTGTTAATGTACTTTCACTGTGTGTGTGTGTGTGTGTGTGTGTGTGTGTGTGTGTGTGTGTGTGTGTGTGTGTGTGTGTGTGTGTATGTGTGTGTGTGTGTGTGTGTGTAAGCATGATATAAGCAGACATTTAATGAGAGTAGAGGATTATGATGAACGCGGTGGGTTCACGGCTGTTCAGATTCCTTTGCTCGCGTTTTCTGGCCAGTTAAGCAATCCGCCGGCAGTAAATGCGAGGGTGAATGAGATCTGCTCGCCATGGTTACGGATGACTGAGCACATTTACCTCCTGTCAGCCTGAGACACATTTAGCAGAAACAGAGAGAGAGAGAGAGAGAGAGAGAGAGAGAGAGAGAGAGAATCATCACGTCAAGTTCAGACGTCTCCACTCAAGACAGGAAGTTAAGACCGACAAACCCAGATTAAGGTCTTAGATCAGATTTAAAGCCTGAGTGCTAATCTGTGCAACAGATTTACACAATTTTTTTTGTTGCAAATTAGTATTTTTAACATCCCTGATAATGAAATACATAATTTGATGAAACAATACATAAAGATGTGACTCTAAGAACTCAATACTTCTGTGAACGGTGTAATCATTTCTCTCTGCTGAAGTTAGAGGTGCAAGATCTGTGTGGTTCAAAGTCAATCTGGGATTTGAATTTTATGAGCTCGAAAGTCTAAGTCATGCATCTCAAATTCACACACTCCCAAAACACCAAGAACACACACTTAAATCTCTCTTACCCCCCCTTCCCTCCCTCTCCTCTTTCCTCCCTTTGCAGTCCAAGCAGAGTTCGTCCTACTCAGACAGGGACACCACGGAAGACGACTCGGAGTCCCTGGAGGACATGGACTTTGTGAGTCGACAGAAGAAGCTGCAGGCTGAGGCTAAGCTGGCCCTGGCTATGGCCAAACCCATGGCCAAGATGCAGGTTGAGGTGGAGAAACAGAACCGCAAGAAGTCCCCAGTGGCCGACCTGGTGAGTCACGACTCCATCTACATCTGATATCAACCCTTTAAATGCTTTTAAAATGGGTTGCTGGTTTCATACGACGAAGATTAGGACTCAGCCACACGGATATGCTGAGAATCTGATGAAGCAACATGTGATTTGATGAACTGCTGTCAGTGACTAAAGCTATATTTACCCGTACAGTCCTGTTATTCAAATGGAAAACACAACTGCTGATGTCGTCATTCTGTTTGCATGAGAAAGCTGCGGCATCTGTCGTCACCACAGCGGAGCGCCGACCTTCAACACAGGCGGCGGCAAAAAAACATTACATCACATTACAATCATTTGGCAGATGCTTTTATCCAAAGCGACTTACATTACATTAGCACCCTTCGTAGAGGGGAGAGCAATTGAGGGTTCGGTGCCTTGCTCAGGGGCACCTCGGCAAGCAGAAGCACTACCCACTGAGCCACTGCCTCCCTAAACATCAAGTTTACGAGAAGTCAAATCTGCTGAGTTGTAGATTGAGGAGCGGGCGGATCCATTTTCCAGATGTTTCATCGTCACATGAGCGACTTTATTTAGCCGTTACGTGCAGCAGGAAGTGTCGTGACATTCACCACAAAACACATGACGGAGTTTAATATTTAACTCAGGCGTTAAGTTTTTGGTGGTGTGAGGATTCGGGCGTTAAAGGTTTTATTTATCTTATTGTTCAAAACGAATCTTCATCTGAATTTGATTCCTCCGCACGTTGTTTCCTCCTTTGAGAACTTTCCGTGGTCGTTTACAGTAAAGAAGCTGATGTAGTGGCGAGCACCTACAGCTTCCAGGAACAGAGAGAGAGTGTGTGTGTGTGTGTGTGTGTGTGTGTGTAAACAAGCTGCTGTTAATGTGCTAGACGCAGTTAGTCAGTCTGTTACTCACACAACATGAGTTTAGGCGTGTGGATGGAATGTCGGCTCCACATGAGCGTCACGTTAGAGCTGAACTCATCCTACATGTTCTGCTGTGACACGATGACATCGCAGGAACCACCGCCACTTCTCCCAAACTCCTCCTCTGCATCGGGCTTCAGAGGAAGGGAAGGGATGTCGAGCGCCTTCATCACTATTTCATGTGTTTTTATCTGCTTCAATGCTTCACTCTCTCTCTCTCACACACACACAAGCACACACACACGCTTATCTCCCTGGAACCTTTTACTGATTCAGAGTAGAGAGCGATTCATCCATGATTCATAGAGCGGAGAGCTTTGACTGAGGTGTTTAGGGACGTAACAGTGCTCAGCAGGCAGAAGACATCACTGTCACTGCACAACACCGAGAACATTATGGTGCAATCAGGCTGCAGCAACACACACACACACACACACACACACACACACACACACACACACACACACTGTCCAGAATATCTACCATAGAACAACCCGTCCACCATGACAGAGTTTAAGTGACTTCACCTCTCTGGTTGCGTTGACATTCACACATTTGTCTGCTCACCAAATCATGACGTCATGCCTTTTTCATTTGTATTTGACATATTTCTTTATTTTGGGGCATTGTTTACCCACACTGAAACTGTGGTCACGGTTGTAAACAGTCGTAAATGCGTTACCTCACTTATTCATAGGTCAGGCTCGGTATTCTTCCTCATTCTCACGCTGAGTCACAACTGTAGCACTGAAACCCCACAGAGTAGTTTGTCCTCTGAGTTGGTATTATGATTAATCTGCCACAGAAACTCACAGATCAGTCAGCAGATGCAACCCCTAGCACACGCTCTGCCACCTCATATCGTCCCTTCCACCCTCTACTCTCTCTCTCTATCTCTCTCACACACACACACACACACACACATATGTGGTCCTCATAGCCTCATACACAGCTGAGTAGTTGCCAATGTGAAACTGAAAGTGAAAGGGTGGTGATTAACCAAAAAAGGAGACACACACCCACACAAGTACACCCGGTGGCACACACCAGGAAGGAGAGCAATCGCACGCACACCTTACAGATTGTTGTGACAGAAAAAGGAGGAGGAGGATGGAGAGAGAGAGAAGGAGTGTCGGAGGGAAGCGAAAAGGGTGTGGTGCAGAAGGGAATGTCTGCTAAACCGAAAGTAAACAGAGATAAGAAAAGAATGGGTTTTCCTTTATGCGGGCGCACACACACACACACACACACACACACACACACACACACACACACACACACACACACACACACACTGCATGCAAAACGTTCCTGTGCTAGGTGAGATTCTATAAATTTAGCAGCACCACTGCCCTCTGCTGGACAGTCACAACCTCACACACTCACTGAGTTCACAGATGTTGGAAGTGAAGCCTCAAATGTGCACAGAGCGCCTCAGAGTGTGTGGTCGTCATGGTGTTGTCATGTGTTCTATATTTCGCAAGAGAAATGCGACACATTAAAAGACAAATCTGCTTTAATCTGCAAGATACTTTTGGAAATAATTCTGGTTCTATCACTAACACCCGACCCACCGCCACCACAGAGGTTCGTTTCCCGGTAGCGGCGCCTCCAGCTTGGTCATGTGTCCTACAGGATCCTGGGGGCTGTCCACTTCATTTTGGGAAATAAAGGGGAAGAAATCAGGAAAATATAGGTTTCAGATCCCAAAAAACCCCCCAACACATTCAGATAGGATTCATCTGGGGAAGTTCTTTCCTCTTGTGAGTCTTTTAGGACAAAAAACATGTGTATATTAATGTATAGTTTGGTTAAACTGTGATGCTCTGATACAGACTAGAGAAAGACATTATAATAATTTAATGTAACTGACACGTTTCCGCTCTGTCTCTCTGTGTCTCTCTCCGTGTGTGTGTGTGTGTGTGTGTGTGTGTGTGTGTTCGTTCACCCGCAGCTCCCGCACATGCCCCACATCAAAGAGTGTCTAATGAAAAGAAGCCTGAAGCCCACCGACCTGAGGGACATGACACTGGGACAGCTGCAGGTCATCGTCAACGACCTCCACTCGCAGATTGAGAGTGAGTTGACTGTACACACAAACGCACACACACAAACACACACATACTGTCACTGACCACTACTTTCATTTGTAGAAATGAGCAAAAGGGGGAAACACAAGCCCATGCTGACCTGTACCCTTTGCAGTGGATGTGAAAGTACTTTTATGTGCTTGTCAATTCACAGAACTGCAGCAGTGAGCAGCTTCCCCACTGTTTACTGTTAGTGCACTGAGCGCACCATTGACCATGGCACTTGGGCATGAATTAGCTCATGTTTTACCGTTTCAAAGGCTCCAGAAATCCCCATGACTCCAAAGTCAAGCGTGGTCTTACCTACCAAACAGATTTTCCCCTTTCGAAAGGACTCATGATGATGTTTGATCATTTTCTTGACGAACAACAGAGGAGAATATGCGGAAGGTTTACAGCACAATGGGCGGAAGAATGTGTGTGTTAGTCAAACTGGGTTATCAGGGAGTTTTATCAGAATGCAGGGTGAACTAAGATCAACACCACTAGATATCAATTTACACTTATGGTAGATTTAATCCATATAAAAACACCCTGTGATCCTAAATTACACCTTTTACCCTGCATGAACACGCAGGAAATGCTGATTTATCAACACACACTGGTGTCTGAGACCATAGATCAAATTTAGAAGTAAGTCAGTAAAAGATAAAGATCCCTGGTTTGTGTGTTTTTGTTTGATTTTAATAAACACACTGTTAAATATTGATGAATTACATGTTGTGGTAGTTGTAGTTGTACTTATTCATATTTAGATCACAGATTTCAGTTTGAATTCTGTCTGTAGAAGGCAGAGAAAAGGGGCCCGGATGAGCCCAGTGGCCCCCAAAGTCACTGCATCCGCCCCTGGCTGTACATATACATATACAGTACATACAACCTCAAACATACAATAACTGTCTTCTTTTGTGTTTCTTCCTCTTCTCCTGTATTCTTTGAACCCGTCTCGCTGCCCTCAACGCTGCAGGTCTGAACGAGGAACTGGTACAGTTGCTTCTGATCCGAGATGAGCTACACATGGAGCAGGACGCCATGCTGGTGGACATAGAGGACCTCACCAGGTACAAGGAGCACACACACACACACAAACATACACACACAAACACACACACTTTCGTGCCTTGAAGTCTCACACTCCGTTTCTCCTCCTCAGGCACGCTGAGAGCCAGCAGAAACATTTGGCCGAGAAGACCCTGTCCAAATAAAGATCCCCCCGCCCGCTTCGCCCCGTTCCCCCTCTGCCAAATCCAAGCAAACCCCCCCCAAGCCAGACTTGACCCTAAAGCCCCCGTCTACCCCCCCCCACCTCCCCTCTCCTGCTGCTCCACCTCTGCCCCTCTCCATCCAAAGCCTGTCCACTTGTCCCGGGTATTTAGCTCCTTGTCTCCCGCGTCCGTTCCCACTTTCCTGTCCCACCTGCTGATTCCAGTGGCGGCGGCGGCAGCACAGAAGAAGCCACCGGCCCCCCAGCCCACCCCTCTATCATTCGCTTTTGTGGCTTCATCCTGGGCAGTAAAGAATCAGGGGGAGGCGCACTTCCACTTCCTGGGAGGTAGACAATAGAGGGAACTGATTGCTTGTCGTCATGGATACCTTCCTGTCCCCCCGTCCCCCCCGTCCCCACGGCTTCCTGTGCAGTGATCGGCCTTGCTTCGCTGTTGTTTCTTTTTTCTTTTGCTTTTTTAACTTTCTACATTCGCCACTAAATTGTAATTGTCAAACGCAAAAATTGTGGGGGTGGGGGGGGTTTAAAAAAAAGTAAAACATTAGTGAAAATTAAAGTAGAAGGTGAGTAACGAGAAAAAAGAAACAGCACTGTAAAAAAAACAAAAAAAACGACAAAAAACGACGAGAAAGGAACGTCTTCAGAGCATTTTAAGTTGGACGGTGAATTTTAAAGTATTTCAGAGTTCAACCTGTTTTTATTCTGCACAAATGGTAGTTTTCAACTGAGAAAAAAAGTTTATTTGAAGGTGCTAAAAGAGTGTAAAGGAAACATGCCTGCCTTGTAGTGGAGTCGTAGCTTTTTGGTAAAACACGTTCACCCTGATTGCTCTTCAACATTTTGTGAATGTTGATTTTCCGACACGAGTCATTTTAAATGAGTAAGTGTGTGAATATCGTTTTCATCCTATTGTATTCAGAAAGTTTATTTGAGGGAAGAGATGTTTATGTACAGATATGTAAAATAAAGAATAAACTTTGTTTCATATATTGCTGGTTTGTGGTGCAGGTGGTTTACACTTTGATGTTTCACGCCATCTTCCTCTTTCTGATGAAGCCTTGGATATGTGATGCCGCCTGAAACTGACATTACACTCAGGCTGACTCACAAGCCACTCTCTCACTCTGCTGCCTCATCACACACACTCTCTTGTGGGTTTTCAAAAGAAAAATGTTTCAGGGCAACAGTTCAGTTGAGTTGGGTTTAGTTTGCCTGCTGGAATATGAATGTAACTCCTTAAACTGACACCGGATGACGTTCATAACACTCACTTTGCCTCTGATTGGGTGTTTTGTTTAGTGTCGTGTTTGCTTGTCTGTTATCTCAAACAGGTTTAGACTCCATCCAGGGAAGAAGCATGAAGTTTTGGTCCCAGTGGGCCTGACGGTGGTGCTGTCAATGCCACTTCTCCATCATTTTAAATGTTCTACAAAACACCTCTTTTGTACTTTTGCTATAATATAAGATCAGTTGTCCTCTTGTTTCACTATTTAATAGGCTGCCAGAGTTGAGTGGGCGTTTGTCATTCATCACAAAGTGCCGAATCTCATGAATGAACGTCAGAACTAAACTTGGAGGACGCACACGCTCACTGTGTTTGCAAAATATTTAATATCAATCGATCTGAAAAGTTTAATTTTGTCAACAACTTTGAAACTAGACAACTTACACTCAAGATCAAGACTTAGATCCCAATTTTTACTTCCAGTTCCTTCTTAATCCCAGTGAGGAAGAGGGTAGAGGGGGGAGGGGGAAGGTGGCCCCTTGCTGGCATTCACCCTGAGCCCTCAATCAACGAAGTCCCCCCCCCCCCCCCGACTTATAAGAACAGCATATGGATACCCTTCATTCGTGATGAAGGGTAAATGTGGTTGATCATACCTGTAAATGTGCCATCAGTTCTATATTACTGAGGGGTTTTGTAATGAATAGCATGTTATTTCTCTGTTGGTCATCTGATCATATTGTTATGGAGCAATGGTAAGTTTCACTCTTTCATTACCTTGTGGTGGAGCTAAAAGAAAGGCCAGGAAACTCCTCAGTCAAGCCTTCACTCAGTGCTGCAGTATCAGGGGGCTGCACTTCCTCTCAGAGGCACTCCAACACAACACGGAGCTTTTGTCCCGAAAACACAGGCTGAAAGGTGAACACGTGCGGTGTGTTTGTGTCGTCGTGTTTTTTCTTCTTAAAAAGCATCCGAATGACTAATGGGATTAATTTCACTGCAATGAAATTTTCCACTAATGGTGCAGGTATGAGTGTGTGTGGTGGCCTCACTGTGGCTGCATGACAAAACACTTTCATTCAACTGTCACAGAGACTAAATGTGGAATAGTGGGGCATTCCTCACTCCATTGCACAGGAGATGTGAGGCTAGGTAACATTTAGTTTGGGCAATTTCTCACATGGGAAAAACTGAATGACATCATCTCAATAACACATCAACTGTATACTCCATAAAGTCAAAGAGAAAGACCTTAAGATCGTAGAATTGTACAAAGGTTTGAGTCCAGCTGTGAAACGCTCAAGTCCCATTTGATATTTTTTCAAAAAGTACAAAATATTCTGGTCTGCACCTGATCAGCACTAAAACACACACAAGCCACACCACCTCCCACTTTGTGCTGTCAATGAAGGGACTTTTAAAAACATTTTAACGCATTCTGCTTTGGAATCTGTGTCAAAATACTGAAAACCACACACACACACACACACACAACCACACACAGCTGACATCACGAGGAGACGGAAAATGTCCAAGGAAATGAGCCCAAATCCCCACCAAATACCACTTAAATCTGCGAAAACAAACCAACATACAAGCAAAGCAACCATGACCTCATTCTATGCAAATGAGCCTGGAGCCTAAATCCCTTCACCTAAAACACATCCCCGGATCGGTCCCTCTGTGTGTGTGAGTTTTAACCCCGGAGCTGCTTTCGCTAGGTCGTGAAACGCGCGGAGGGACTTCCTCTCTCGGTTTTGGAAGAATAAGAAGAACGAGCAGGAGGAGGAAGAGGAAGAGGAGGAGGAGAAGAAGCTGCACCACGCGCGTGCACATAGCGACGCGGAAATTACACGCCGATGACGTTATAGTTTCTGTTTCGCTCAGTGAGCCGCTGCCGGTGAGCTGCAGGTCGGGTAAAGGGAATCCCCTCCCCGCCGGGTAGTAAACATATAAATCCAACACAAGGACGTAACAACAACACACACACTCTCACACACAGTTCCGATCAGTGATGGCAAACTTTACTGTCTGTAAGTCTGAACAATCCGCTTGAAAACCTCTTTAATTCTGGAACTGTCACGGGGGATCGAACCCGCGATTTGACGTGTTGCGTTGCGTTCACTGCTTATTGGTTTTTTTTGTGTTTGTTTTTGAATTTGCAGATGTGGCCAGTTGCACGCTGCTGTTGCTGTCATGCTTTTGCCGCACGGCCCCAGCGGTACCGGTGCCGGTACCGGCGGGCCCGGAGCTCAGCCTGAGCGCGGAGAGGTGCGCACGGTGCTCCGTGCTGCTCAACACGCTGCTGAGCCGCGTCACGCTTATCCTCCAGAACGTGAGTAACATTAACATAACAAGCTGGAATACTGTCGTGTGCTCCGGGAGTCCTGGGAATGTTTTGGGGAAAAGACGTGAGAATATTTAATCGTCTTGAAACTAGAAAACAATGAAGATATTTACATTTCGTTTAAATCCTTCGGTGTGGCAGTAACGTGAAGGTTTCTTATTACACCGCGGAAAAGTGATTTACATCCACATCTATTCGTAAATCATCCATTATTCTGCTTTTCTCTTTAGAATGTGTTTTGTCAGGACAACAACACTGAGAGCATGAACAGCAGGATGAACAGTCAAGCTGACACGGTGCAGGCCTGCACACCCACTCTACAGGTGAGAGACCGGATGGAGGAATGAGCGATATGAAGCATAGATCCTGTCTAATGATTTCATTTAACAAGATATTAATAATTGAAAAAAAAAATAAGCGTGAAAAGTTTTGGGAACCACTGGTTGGACCAAATTTGTCCAACAGAATTCTCATCTTTATTAAATGTTTGACCCTCTAGAATTCCAGTTGCATGGCTCAGAGGAGTTCACCGTTCAGTGAGGTGAGTGACTGAATGAAGCCTCTGTGAATGTGTCAGTCCCAAAGCAAAGGCAGTCTGACTGATCAGTCCATCATGTCCTCACAGAGTCAGTGTGTGGAGAACATCATGAAGGACCTGACACACTACGCTGCTGCCTTCCACTCTTACCTCAACCACCCCATGAGAAGTCCAGATGTGGAGGAGCCACCGCTACGCCAAACACTGGAGACCATCCAGAGTCTGAGAGAGGTGAGTGTGTGGAGGTTGGGAAAGAGCGTGTGAGAGAGAGATAGAGAGTGAGAGAGATGGGCAGAGAGGGAGAGAGAGAGAGATGGGGAGAGAGACACGGTAAGAGAGAGTGAGAGAGAAAGACACAGAAAGAGGGAGAAAGTGAGAGAAAGAGAAGAGACAGAATGGGAGAGAGAGAGAGAATGCGTGAGATGGAGAGAAAGAGAGCGAGAGAGTGAGAGAGAAAGAGGGAGAGCCAGAAAGACAGACAGGGAGAGACTGCAAGAGAGAGAGAGGAAGAAAGAGAGTGTGTGTGAGAGAGATAGGGGGGAGATGGGGAGAGAGAGAGAGAGAGAGACAGAGAGAGAGAGAGAGAGAGAGAGAGAGAGAGAGAGAGAGAAAAGTCTCCTGTTATATCACATTTGCACATTCCCTCACTCATCTTCCTTCATTCACACAGAGCTGCTCCCTGGTGCCCATTAAGGAGCCACCTTCTTCCTCAGAGGTATTTTAGTTTTTTATGTCTTATTTTGGTTTGTTCCCTTTGTTTCCTCACCGCTCAGACTTAGGTTTTATGAGCTCCTCTAATCTTAGCGAGGGCTGTGACCTTTGTACGATGTCCACTTCCAAAGTTATTGGCAAATCTATTGTTGTTGCATTGGCGACACCATCAGGTCGATTGATTCTCTTACTTTTTTGACATATAGTCCAAGTTTGGTTACAGTTTTTCATAAATGAGCAACAGTCCCTCAACTGTGGCAGCCAACTATAGAGACATGATGAGAAAGTGCCTAAAGACAAAAAGAAAACTTTTCTATGGGATAAAGTCTATGATGAGAAAAAATTGTAGAAGAATATTTTGAAAGAAAAATTTTGAAATGGCAGAAAGTGGTTATGTGAGCCAAGGAATCAGTGGAAAAAAGAAGAATGATTCAAAAACTATGAGTCAAAATGTAAAAGTTGTAATAACAGCGCCACCGTCTGGCCAACCAACACAAACATTAGTTAGTTTGCATTGAACCTGCCCATCAGGTTTCATTCAAATGAGTTCATAACTTCCAAGTGAAAGTACACAACCTCTTAAATGTGTGTTTGCTCAGGACACGGTGCGTGTGTGTGTGTGTGTGTTTCTGAAGTTGTTCCATCTCTGTCCGTCCCTTTAGGAAAACACACCGCACTTGTGGGGAAGCAACACCTTCGGTAACAGGTATGAGATGTGTAAGCTGATGAAGGGCTTCCACATGCGCACCATCACCATCAACAGAGCGATGGGCTACATTGCCTCAGGAGAACACAGGAAGTGACACCCCTGCTCTTCATCCTCATCATCATCATTTAAATCCATACCACCATTATCATGCCTGTCTATTTAATCACCTACACAACTGAACTAGCCTTTATCTTCCTTCACTACCGACCAAGTAGAATGTAGAAGCCTTTGAGCTCACTGGAGGCCATGTTGGCCAGATTTAACAAGTATGAATGTATTGTGTTTTTAATGACATGTATGAATGTATTATGTTTTTAAGTATTTATTGAGATCTATTTATTGAACTTATTTATTTGGTGGCCTATGATGTTATTTATTATTTATAATAAAGTATTTATTGCAGCATCAGAATGAAGTGGAAGTATTTTTGAATGATGTGATGCTCATAAACATGGGAATTCCAGGTCAAAGGTTGTGGGTTCAGGCCCAACGGTGGCTTTGAATGCAGCTGTGGTGCTGACTCGGGCCTTTCTCAGAGAGTTTGCGTCTACTGTAGGTTTCACCCCACCCCCAAGGATGTACAAGTATAAAAATCTTCTGCAGCTGTGACTGGGCTCTTTAGTGAGTTTAGCATGGGGGGACTTAAGAGAAAGAGAAGAAGAATAAAGACACACACACACACACAGATCTTTCCTTAAACAAAAGTTTATTCATCATTTCATCAGTCAACATTCGCTTCTTCTCTTACTTCAATTTTTTCTCAAGACCTCAGAGGGATTCAAACCTGAAATATCAAACAAGTGCAACAAGAATGGAATGAATGTTTATCATTTGACAGTCGTCAGTCTTTGTGTCTGTAGTTACCTATTTTATCCACCAGAGACCGCCAGAGCTCTATTTGATCATAGGTAGGAGGTATAGGTCACTTTCATCAAATTGTTTTCTAGTAACTAAACGGATGTGCTTATAAACAAATTTGCAATCGTGTCATATTTTATTGTTATATATGCACTTTGTTGTGTTTTTTACTTGGTGTGTTTGATCTAAATGCGTAACGAGATGAAGAGTACGGAGATTTACTCCGCTGGGGCATTGTGGCATCATGCTATTGTTTGAGCTTTGAGTTTCTTGTCACTGCTCTTTATTTTTGGTAAATTGTATGTTAGTGACGCTGTTAAATACTGAAGCCCTCTGATATTCAAATACTTAATACTGTAAACGATAATAGTGTCGGGTTAAGATGGTTTCTTCCGTGGGAACTAGTTTCGATCGGCAGACAGAATGGTACGTCAGTAAAAAGCTGCACCATCTCTGACTATAGTAACTGGTAATGGTAGCACCTGGCAGTGGAGATACCATGTACTATACGCCGTCTGCGTTGCTTATGATAGTACTGAATAAGAGGTTGGTTCGTATATAGAGCATACTTTACATTTCCTTGAATGATGAAAACCGTTTTGGTGGCCTCCATCATCATGACAAACCGGAGTGCTGAGCGTCGTCACCGAATTTGTCTGACCGATAGCTGATCTGTTCAAACTACTTCTTACACAATCTCACTGTGCAACCTCTTTGCAACTTTTGTGCATTTCATGTTATTCTAATATATGATATAACACATCCGACTCGTTGGTATATACTCTGTGTTGTGTTCTGATTTTAAATTCCAGAGTATATATATTTAAAATATATAAACGATGTGTTTGTTTTACGTGTCAACCGCGGATCAACAGCAGTTTAAACAGATATTGACGTGTTTCTGCTCTGGCGACTCCCAGAGGAAAAGGAGCGAACTGCATCATAAAGTCATTGACCAACGATTTTTGTGTTAGTTATGTTGACTTATAGTGTCAGTCGTATTTTATGTCAGCGACCGTTTTCACTAACAAAAACGAGACAATAACTAAATCAAAATTCATTTGCGATAACTATGAAATATCTAGACATTTTCAACGAATAAAAACGAGGCAACAATGTTGGGGAGGGACGACTTGAGAAGAGAGCCAATCAGAAACACCGCCGAAGGGGAAGAAGAACATCCAATCAGAAGTGCGTCTGTAGTCACGTGATTCTGACTCAAATCTACGCGGGAAGTCCACTGAGACGGTGATGAGCCGCATTAACGCTACTAAAATGCCAGTCGGGAGAAAGAGACGGAGTGACATTTAGAGACGTTTCACATTTGATGCGGAAGGGGGAAAATAGAACTTTCAAACCGTGTGGCGCGAAAATAACCGGCAACGACGAACCTGAGGCCACATTTGCAGACGAAACACCCCGACATTCATGCATGAAGGTAAAGCACAACTGATACATGACAACGAAACCCAACACGAACTGTCTTTAGCCTGTCAATCAGTCTCCTAGGTTACCATACAACTTTTTAGTAAAAACAGGCACTCTTGTAGTACACTTGGATCTATGTGCTGGTCAGGGAGAGAAAGAGAAAGAGTTCCTTCTTATTCACCTAACAGTTGAAGAATACCACTGAATGCAAGGATGAAGGCCCACTGAGCCTAGATAAAGATAGAAAATATCAACAGTTTAAAAATACAACCATCAGAGTAAGGAGGAGGCCATCTGGTGCACAGGTTAGGGAGAGGAGGCCTAATGCTCATTTTGTGTTATTGTTTTTTTTCTTTTTGAGACATGATTTACTGTAAATGATTTGAAAGTAAATAAGGAACGGTTCAATTGTTGTCTATTTTACCTTCAAACATGATGACAGGTTAATAGAGTTTGTAAATTCTACAGAAACATGATGAATTATGCTTGTATGCTTGAATGCATTGGGAGTGCGTCAAGGGATTGAAAGGTTCCTGGTTTGATTCTGAACTCCTAGCTGCTCCTGATGTACAGGTTGGCACCTTGCTTGGTATGAAGCTGCATCGGTGTATGAATGTGTGAATAAGTATAATATAAGTACAGTCCATTTAAGTAAACCTGACTAAAATAAGACAAACTGGTATTTTAGTTGAAAGACTGTATACTGTATTTATATTATTTGCCATTATAGCTCAAACACTTAGTCCACAAGAAACGCAGAGAAATATAAGGATATAATCATTATTAATTCCCTGAGCGCTATATATAGATCTTGGAAAGCTGCCCTTTGTTTTACTTCTAATCTTAATATTGCAGGATGAGAAAATCAAGCATTGTTTACGTAGGATCACTAAATGAAAACACAAAGGATCAGTCAGAACTCAGATTCACAAAACACCAGCATGTTGTTTTTATTTTGGTGAACATTAGGATACGGTGTGTACTTAATAGTTGTAGTTTATCCTCCATCAGTGTGACACACAGACTTGACATCAAATATGTGAAAATAACATCTTAAACATTAACAGCACATCTATAAACTTATGCATGAGGTCAAGGTTTGTTTCTAAACTGAAGCCTTTGGAGGCTTTGGTGTCCTCAGGGACGTTAGATGTCTTGTATCTCATTAGTCCTGGAGGTCAAAGGTCATTCCAGCATGTCAACATGTTTGTCCGACCGTGTATCCTGAGACGTCTCAACATTAGTCACTGTTTCCCTTCAACTCCTCTGAGACAAATTACTGACAGAGCTGCTAAGCAGTGAGACCAATAAGCCGGGCAAACCTGGGCGCTGGTTAGACTGGTCCACAGGGTCTGAGGGCTGTAATGACCTCCCATCAGACCGCTCACAAACAACACAACAATCACAACCATGGACACACACACATACTTTATTCTACATTAGAAGAAGTTAGGCGAAGTTTAACTAACTGGCCTTGATTCAAGTTTCAGCCTATTTTCACTGTGATTCACACCAAAGAGCCAAGAAAACCTAAAGCCTGACGTGTTGACTGACTGATTGATAGTCTGAGCATAAAGATAATCATTAGGCAAATCTGACTGCACTATATCCAATTTTGTTCGATAAGAGGACCAACAAACATTTGTCAAAGCAGTCACTGTTTATAGAGAATCATATCAACGAACAAAGTGAAGCATCTCTGGATTAAGAGGATAATATTCCAGTATATAGGTTGTTTATTATTTCATTCCTTCTCTATCGTTTATTCAAAACTTTGCTGTGCTTACAGTAACTTTGATTCTACCACAAAGATAAAGACATTCATCAATTTATTTGGTTGCTGTCTCCTTCCATGAATGCAAACCTGTGCAGAATAAAGGGCATGTCTTATCTTACCTATACTTACTATACACAACTGTAGTTGGAATGTGTGTGTGTGCTTGTGTATGTAGTGTATATACGGAGACAGAAGGAGCACTTTTTCTCCAATCACCTCTTGACCTGCCACAGTCACTGTCCAGCCTTTGCCTAGGATGCTTTTCATTTTATATACATTTTTACTATATTCGCATATACAAGTCATAGTAGGGGGAGATGGCAGACATTGACAGAATTATGAATGATGTCACAGTTGTTCATGTGAATGCTGATGTCAACTTATCATTTGGAAGTTCTATTAGAGATTTTAATGTTGTTAGAAGTCCGCCAGCACACAAGCAGCCAGATTAGATCATTGTTACCTATTAGCCATGTGACTGATGGACATTATGCTGTGACTTACTGTTAACTTACAAGAACTTAACGGTTTATGGAAGGAGGGAAGAAGATACGATCATTGAGTTCTTCCTTTGCTAAGAAGAAGAAGAAGTGGAGAGGTGAGCGATGTTGAATAGGCTTAAGACAAAGAACTGATCTGAGTATGGCCTCACAAATATGTAAGGAAGTATGGAATATCTATCCATCATGTTAATATCTATACTAAGAATAAGTATACATCCATCCACATTTATTATTTAACATTATTATTGAGTCTTTGTTGTGCTACAGCATATTTAATGACAATAAAGCTGACTTGAATAGAGAGCTACACCCTGCCGGTTCTTCCCATTGGCTTTCATAGTGCTGACATTGGAGAATGTCTTCAACCGTAACTCTAAAGATGGTTTAGCAGTGTAATCCACATTTCACTACAATCCACAATATCACTGTTTGTTGTGTTATCATGTGGACTTGAGTGAATATGGATTCCTGTGCCGTTCTGTTACATGTGAGCCATTCTATAAATAAATACCTGATTACCAGAGCTGCAGGTGGAACCTTTCAGTAGAGGCCTTGGATCTGAACCTTGATGTGTTCTCCTTTCTGTATTCTGACTTGAATTGAGTTGTTGTTGTTTTAACAATTCCCGGCTGCTTGTGTCCAACCTTAATGACATTTGGTTGACTGGTTTATTTAATTTATTTTACTTGTTTATTTATAGCACCATATACAGTATTCACTCTTAGCGAGTTTGTTCTTCACGCACACATACATCAATTTCTTCCTGTGAGAAACGTTCTTAGTGCGCTGGGCTGCTGGGTTGCTGTGTTGCTGTGCTGCCCTTTAAAGGGGGATCAAAGCTGGCAGTTGATTGGATGTTTCCCTAACACGGCAACTGATATCGCAATGATAATGGATTCATCCTAAACAGACCCAGTTTCCAGGGCCCCAGGCTGCACCATCGTGCTCCACAGGGATGAGGTCACCTGTGACCTCTGATCCCCAAGAGATTTACCCAAAAAAAATGTAATTGATCGTTAGGTGGATCCAATAAGTGATTAAGGAAACCGCTTCAGTTTTGCATGGTGGAATGCTGACAGATCTCATACACAACATGACATGATTAGATGATTAAAGTGTGAGTGTACTGTAATGTGCATTGCACCCAGACAATGATGTGTCATATTGCTCACTTATCTATGAATTACTCTTACATATTATTGCCTCTCCAACAAACTGGCCAATATCTGCCAATATCTATTCTATTTTTTTCAATCCATCAAGTCATTTAACAAGCTGTGAGAAGTTGTTTGTTGATTGTTGTTGTTGTTGAAAATCTGATCTGGTCCACTTAATACCAGCAGCCTGAACAAAGTCATGGTTTCAGAGTGGAGGTGAGTTTAACTGCTGTGCTATGACCATGCATTCATGTTAAGGTTTCAAATTGAAATCTATTTATTATTGTATTACTCTAGTTTAGTAAAGAGGTTTCAGCTATGCGGTTGGGAGAGTTTGAGCCTGAACCATATCAGGGAGGTGTGGCGTACCTGTTTGGGTTCTTCTGTGAAGGTATAAAGCAGCAGACGTTGCTGCAGCTTGCAGTCCAACGTGACTGAAGCAGCCTGTAGTTTCTCCTGGCTGCTGTGCCGTCTGCATGCCAGAAGGCTCCACACCTCAGCAGGTCGCTTAGTGGGGCTGGACTGCTGGACTGCTGCCCCGGTGTCAGGACTCTCAGAAAAAGTACACTCTCTCTCTCTCTCTCTCTCTCTCTCTCTCTCTCTCTCTCTCTCTCTCTCTCTCTCTCTCTCTCTCTCTCTCTCTCTCTCTCTCTCTCTCTCTCTCTCTCTCTCTCTCTCTCTCTCTCTCTCTCTCACACTTTCTTAGGACTAATATTATTGTGATTATTTTTATTCATCTTTTCCTGTATTTTTGTGTTTTTTGCTGCGTTATTGTATTTAACATCTGCAGTTCCTATTGCCTCTTTGGATTTCCTCTCCCAAACCTTCCTTTTCCTTACACATTAAGGTCGTTTGGAGTTATATTGGGCTACACAAAGTGATATACTTCTGATTTGATTTGTGTGTTATGTTTATAATGCTGACTTTGCTGTGTCACTTGCAAATTACTTTTCAAGGTGTTTGAATGAATGTGTGGGACTAACCTAGCCCGTACAGTGAAGTAGTGTGAAACAAAACATACCATCTGTGTTTGAAGTTATGCCTTTGGAGAAAAATGTTTTCTTAGGCATTTGCCTGCTGGACTCATTGATTTATGCCCGAGAAATAGAATGATGATCAATTCAACTTTGCCTTATTTTATTCTTGGCGCTTACCTTAATATTGGAGCTTTGAGATATTTATGCTTCATTATAACTGCAATTACATATATTGTCATTGTTGTTGCTAACACATCCCTCATTGTGGTAATCTGTACCAACAGAAGTTTACATGAGCCTATGTATCTGTATCTGTGCGGCCTGTTTGCTAATGAGCTATATGGCAGTGTGGGGTTCTTTCCTCTTCTGCTGATGCAGATTCTCTCTGATATTCACACCGTTTCTGCTCCACTTTGTTACCTGCAGATCTTCTGTTTGTATACTTATGCCCAAATAGAGTTTTGTACTTTAGCCATTATGGCTTATGACAGATATGTTGCTATTGTTTGTCCTCTACAATATAAAATGCATGTCACATCTGACAAAGTAGCTTTATTTATTGCTGCAATATGGCTGTACTCCTTTGTGAAATTCCTAATCACTATATTCTTGGGTATCCGTCTGCCCCGGTGTGGAAATGTCATAGATAGTTTGTATTGTCATAACTATCTAGTTGCTAAATTGGCGTGCTTTGGTAGCAAAGTGAATAACATCTATGGGATCTTTGGTATTTTAATCACTATTGCACTCCCTCTACTTCTAATCCTTTTCTCCTACTCAAAAATTCTTAAAATTTGTTTTGCTAGTTCCAAACAGACCAGACACAAAGCTTTAAGCACCTGCACACCTCACCTCGTGTCCCTCATCAACTTCTCTTTTGCGTGCTGCTTTGAAATATTACAGAGTAGATTTGATATGACCAACTTCCCCAGTGTTCTGCGTATCGTTCTGTCGTTGTATTTTTTAATCATACAACCACTTCTGACTCCTGTCATATATGGTATGCAAATGTCGAAAATCCGAAAGACATTCAAGTACAATTTTGTGTGTGAAATGTTCGGTCACTGCAGAGCGTCTGCGTCAGTGTAGTGTGTGTGCATTAACACTTTTTCCACTGTACCAGAACGAAAAGTTAATGCGAACTCTGTCTTTGGCTGATTGAAGTGGAGTGTAGTATATCAAAGTATCATTAAACTAATACATGTGGTATGCCAAGAACAGTGGGATTGATATTATGATATTATGATATTATTTCATATGTTTTCATTATATAAGGGCCCCTTTATTTAAAATATTTATCTAAAATGATCAGCCCCGTCCTAAAGTGCTCCCTTATTACACTGTACTGGATATTTGCTATGTACTGCAATGTTGCTTAATACTTGGAACCACAGAGTAAATGTTGCCGTATAGACTTGCAGGTAAACACAGATTGACCCACATCTGAAGCGTTTACATGAGATTCATTGTGAGTCTTGACTTGTGTGTAGTATTTTAACATAAAACAAATGAGTCAGCAATAATATTCCACAAGTTATATAGATAGAAAGAGCCACACACCCTCACGTTTATTTCAGTACTCAGAATTCGAGTGCTTACATAGAGAGACAGATACAGTAAACATACATATAAGCAGATTGCCTGTATGCACTTCCCTTCAAATGTTTTGGATTGCTACAGATCCGATTTGCTGTACGCATCAGATTCTTCAAGCTGTGATTTAACTATACTTTGTGTTTGAGGAGCAATTCCAAATGCCTTTCAGCCAATCATTTCAGTGCTGGTAATAATGGTAATTGATCATGTTTGTTGTTGACAGTGCTGCAGCTCTCTGCCGTGGCTGTGTTGTGCTTTGTAACCATAAACTACTGAGTGTTGTGGGGGGAAGAGATTTTCACACCAACACGCCCAAACTGCAGGTCCTCAGTCATCTCTCGCTCGCCTTCCTCCATCTGTTGAACCACCAGGCAAGGTTTTGGACCTTTTTCCAATCCTTCAGCAGGTTGACATGATACATCTGAGAAGCCATTCCTTGGTGGACGCACTTCATAAGTGACTGGACCTTGCTTGTGAGAAGTAGCAGGTGTGAGCTCTTGCTGGCATGCTTAGCGATCAAACCAACACTTCTGGGTTTGCTGGGTCTTCTCCAGGTTGTCTTGTGCCTCTGAGACACTCTTACCTAGACTGGCTGGGGACATGTCCTCTCACTGATTATGAAACAAACCAAGGTGAGCCCCCCAGTGTCACACAAACTTCTTAAACAGGTTCTTGGTTAATAGACCGAACTTATATAAAGATTTTGTCCAAAGTGCTGCTAATCTACAGACTTTGTTAATGCCAGCCCTCCTACTGTGGAAACGTACCTGCAAAGACGAGCCTGAAGGAATAAAAGGGAAAGGTCACATGCAAATATGTATTTCACGTCAGAGCTTGTGTGTGTGTATTGTCCTATTTTTATATGCTTCTATGTTGAGTGTACTGAGCCATTCACATCAAATGCACTTTCAATAAAGCTGGATTTGGTTTCATTCTCAAGAGTCATCTTTAGTGTAATTTCTTTACCTTGTTAATTAAATATCACCCATGATCAATACGTCAGACTAAGCATTACTGTCATCAATATTGTTTGAGTGAGGAACATCACCAAGAAATGACAATGTGCAGATAAAACAGGCCGATATTCACTTTACAATAACTAAAACTATAATGTGAGTGCAGTGTGAACCACACAACACAGCAAGTAAGAAGCTCACATAAATACTGTAGGCCTCCTGTGGAGAATCTCTTGCGTTGGAAACAAATATCCACATGGAATTTAAAGGTATTTTGCTGCTATCTGGATATCATCGCCCTGCCTTAAGATACAACATTGATTGATTGACTAATTGATTCTTTCAACAAGCCGATAGTAGGTTGTGGTCTGGATGCCCAAAATACTTGATGTGAAAGTGATGCCTTGGTGGGTTCGGGCTTTGGAAACCTGGGTAAAAAAGTCCTGAATGACCAAAATATATCAGAACCTGGATCTTCTTTTCATTTTTACAATAATGGTCAAGATCAAGAATCAACTGAAATCCACAAAAAATGACAACAGCATATTGGGAATCCCCAATTGCACATTGGAAATCATTTCATCACTTCAAAACTACAATGAGTCATTGATGTACGAGTTTGTTTTCCAACATCAACTAGTGGTCAGGACCAATCAGTGTGTCTGTGGTAATGAGGTCAGTTGTTATGGGCGTCCTCTATTCTGAAAGGTGTTAAAGAAGCAGAAGAATAGTTTGAGCTCAGTAAGGACTCACTACAGCAGGACAGTGAGTGTTAACTGATAAAGTTTACATGTCACCAACTGTGCTTTCTCATTTCTAACTTTAGCTTCACAATATGACTTAAAAATGAGTTCATGGTAAGTGGTATTTGTCAGAGTTGTTGCACAATGGTTCATTGTTTTACAGAAATTAGACTGAATACAGTTTATGTGCTGTTCAACCCCACCTGAACAATGTTACGGTTGACATGAATCTAAATGGAGATCACAGGGAACTATACACAGTTTTCATATTTCATACTGAGTGCTTACCTTGACACTGGGCTTTTGAAATACTTATATTTCATGGTTGTTATGGTTGTATTTATATTAATATGTTGCACCAATGTATTGCTGATAGTAGTAATCTGTGTGAACAGAAGCTTGCATGAACCTCTGTACCTGTTTCTGTGCAGCCTGTTTGTAAATGAGCTGTTCGGTAGCACAGGTTTGTTTCCATTCTTGCTGGTTCAGATTCTCTCTGACATTCACACAGTTTCTGTTTTATTTTGTTTCATCCAAGTGTTCTGGGTATATTCTTATGCAACAATAGAACTGTTAACTTTAACCATCATGGCTTATGACAGGTACCTTGCTATCTGTTGTCCTCTACAATATAACACACAAATGACACCTAACAAAATCACCATGCTTATCGTGATGATGTGGTTGTTACCCTTTCTCGTATGTCTTATCCCGATATCTTTGAGCATTCCCTTAAAGCTGTGTGAGAACTTCATTCACGAAGTGTACTGTAACAACTACAACATTGTCAAACTAGCCTGTTCTGACACCACAGCAAATAATATTTATGACCTCTTTGGTGCTACTGTCGTGCTCTTTGGTCCTGTAGCTCTAATCCTTTTTTCTTACATGAAGATTCTTAAAGTTTGTTTTTCTGGTTCCAAACAGACCAGACAAAAAGCTGTCAGCACCTGCACCCCTCACCTTGCTTCCCTGCTCAACTTTTGCTTTGGGTGTTTTTTTGAAACATTGCAGATCAGATTTGATATGACCCATGTACCCATTATCCTACGAATTTTTTTATCATTGTACTTTCTTACATGTCAGCCTCTCTTCAACCCTGTACTGTACGGGCTGAATATGACCAAAATCCGTATCCTATGTAAAAGTATGCTTTTTCATAAAACATAGGCTGCAGATTGTGATCTCAGTATTATCAGGTTCTATGTGGAATTTTGATAGAAATTGAGTGAAGCACATAAACCTAGTTAAGGAAGGATGTTCCTGTAGGGTTATGTTTCTATTTTTCTAAATAATGGGTTTATTATTTCAAAAAGTCAAGCAAAACTGTTTTCATTCACAAGATTAGCAAAACACTACTTTCAAAATATTTCATATGCATGTTCAGTTTCCTCCTGACTCTTCAAGCAATGTTCTGCATTTCCACACAGGTAGGTTTTTGAGTTGCAGTAAATCGATTTCAATATGCTGTGTAAAACATATTTAACACAACAACCAAAATGTAAAAAGCTTAATGAATTGTTGCAATAAACGTTATTTATAAAGAACTGTTTTAGTGTTTTTACAAGAATCAAGTAGTTTGTAAGAGTGTTTCAGTAGTTAATGTAAGAATTTTTCAGTAGTATGTAAGAATGTTTCAATAGGGCCCCAACAATGGTTCTTGTGGTGAAGAGTGAGATTTCACGATACTGCTTCCTCCTCTCTGTGGTGTTGAGGACGCTCCAGGTTGTTCTATAGCAGGGCTGGGCAAATATTTTAGGTTGTGGGCCACATAAAAGTTGTAAGAAGTTCAATAATATAATTGGAAACAATGT
Organism: Genypterus blacodes; assembly: GCF_046128005.1. Lineage (NCBI taxonomy): Eukaryota > Metazoa > Chordata > Actinopteri > Ophidiiformes > Ophidiidae > Genypterus > Genypterus blacodes. Next base: position 6,480,307 of record NW_027466845.1, read on the forward strand.
AGGAAAGCAATGTTTAAAAAGGAAGGGAGGGAAAAATAAATGGTATTGCAGGATAAGCTTGTTATGTAGCCCATGTAAATAAAGTAAACGGTCTCGTTTGCACGGGAGCAGCTGAAAGACGAATAAGACTTTAGCTTCTTAACAAGCTCTAATGGGCCATAGTTGGCCTGCGGGCAATAGTTTGGCCATGCCTGCTCTATGGCTACACTATTGTATCTGTTGGGAGGTTACAGGTCGAAGCTGTGCTGTTCTATTGGAGTTGTATGCATTGATAGTGGTGTGAGATTCCAGATTTCCTCCATACCCAGTTTCCTTTCCCTTGTTTTGCTTTTTGTGTTTTATTGGATATAAGAGAGCATTTCAGTAGTATGTAAGGATGTTTCAGTGGTATAAGAGTGTTTCAGTAGTATGCGTGAGAGTGTCTCAGCAGTGAGTGTGAGAGTCTCAATATGTAAGTCCTACACAGCTTCTCACAGGAACAGGTTTGAGATTTATGCACCATTGCTTTTGTTAACATATTTTATAATCATTTTCCGTCAGCCAGTTAACTGGTCAAGTTAAAACTTAGCTTGGCTTGTTTTTTATACTTATAACTTTTTATAAACACAGCAAAGACTAGATTTAGTGTTATAAGCCTTCTATTTGAAGTTACTTTTTCTGGGGGAACCATCATGTGCTCTGTGACCAAATTTACACACACACAAGCCCAGCCCACATTTAGAGGGCCAGCAGTCAGGCTCCGAAAGGACGCTTGGAGCCTGACTGCTGGTCCTCACCTGGGGCTGGTCAACCCGAGCTGGCTGACGTCATATCATATAACAGGGTCCGAATGAAGATGAAGAAGATGTCAATCAAAATATGAGAAGCTCTACCATTGGATGAAACCGCTGTCGATTCCAACCGTGTAGGTGGGATAGGGTAATATTCCCTCATCGTGTTTGGTCAGTTTGGAAAAAGTGGTGTTTTTTTAATTGGTTCTTCTCAAGAGAACCACGTCAGGTAGAAGCTTGAAACCTGTTCTGTTCAAAAGTGTTGTTTCCATGCGGCTGGAGTTAGTTTTGCATTATTGTTACGATTGTCAGAAAGCACACCAGTTTGGGACAGTACTGACTCTACTTGGGGCAGTGTGGCTAGAACAGGTTTTAATGAAGTCTGCCAGTCTTTCTGTGTGTATGTGCATACCTGGGGCTACAGTTAGTATTGACATCATAGAGCCAAGAGGCATTTTAGACAAGAATCCCAGAGAGGGAGTTGGTCATAAAAAACACTTTTAATATCTGCTGATCCCTAAACTAACAACATGACAAAGATGACTTAAAGTTCTCTTTTTTCCAAGAAGCTGTTTTTCTTTGATGATGATGGTGGGAGAACTTTGTTCATGTCCGACAGATACAACAACAACAAATTCTGGGGCTATCTGTTGAGAACAGTGATCAGTACAAAGAACAGAACAAACTTGCAATACTCTTGCTCAAATTAAGCCAGACACAGATCCTGTCTCATGCACGTCTGAGTCTTTGGTGATGATGTCAGTGGGCGTCTTCTGTCCTACAAAGTTTTAAAGAAGCAGATGCAGAGTTTGAGCTCAGTTCAGAGGAACTCAGGAGGGACAGCAGATGAATGCTACAACCCATGTTTCAAACTGTGTTTAGTCATTTCTGACATGAGTGGGCATTTGATTGACTTTAAATAAGCAATCACTGACTACTGTTAAATTTTTCAATTTCAACTTGCCAAATCTGTATTGAAAATTGTAACATATGGTTTTGCAGCAATTCATGGGAAACTCTTCACAGTTTTCATATTTCACTCTAAGCCCTTACTTGGGTTACAGTGGGCTTTTAAAATACTTGTTTTTCATGATAGTAATGGCTTTATATATTTTAATAGTATGTTCCAATATTATGCTTATAGGGGTAATCTGTCTTAACAGAAGCTTGCATGAACCTATGTATCTGTTTCTGTGCAGCCTGTTTGTAAATGAGGTGTTTGGTAGCACAGGTTTGTTTCCTCTCCTGCTGGTCCAGATTCTCTCTGAGGTTCACACAGTTTCTGCTTCACTTTGTTTCCTTCAGGTTTTCTGTATCTACACCTATGCTGCCGGAGAATTTGCCACCTTATCTGTGATGTCTTATGACAGATACCTTGCTATATGTCACCCCCTGCAATACAACACACTTATGACACATAACAAAGTTGCCACATTGACTGCTCTGGCTTGGTTATCTCCTTTTATTACAGTCCTTATTTTGATATTGCTGATTCTGCCTTTACCACAATGTGGGAACATCATTGATAAAGTTTACTGTGACAGCTACAGTTTGGTCAAATTAGCATGCTCTGACACTACACCCAATAATGTCTATGGGCTCATTGCCATGTTTTTTGCAATCATTTGTCCTGTAATGTTAATCTTTTACACTTACATAAAGATTCTCAAGGTTTGTTTTTCTGGTTCTAAGCAGACCAGACACAAAGCTGTCAGTACCTGCACACCTCACCTCGCCTCTATGCTCAACTTTTGTTTTGGGTGTTTGTTTGAAATAATACAGAGCAGGTTTAACATGAACAATGTACACATTACGCTACGCATTTTACTATCAGTGTACTTTCTAACATGTCAGCCTCTCTTAAGCCCTGTACTGTACGGACTCAATTTGTCCAAAATCTCTACGATATGTAAAAGAATGGTGTGTCGTACCCAGCAGGTCATTCAATAGATTTGACAAACAAGAATACACAGGCGGGGCCACAGGGGCACTGGCCTCATCTGAAAAACTGATTGACCTCCAAGTGTGCCCCACTGCCTGTCACTCACCAAACCAAAACGTCTCATTGGTCAGGAGACAAAGGCTTGTTTGATTTCTTTCTTAGCATTTCCCTGAAGTTTCTGAAATATTATTGCTATGAATGTTATACCCAGAGGGAAGAGTCAGAGTCAGGGAAGAGAGTAAAACTTAGCTTCATGGCACTTAAGCTTGTTGTTCTCTCCTGACTAGATATTTGCTTTTGTTGTTTTCAAATCTCAGTGTCTGCCAAATGACTAAATGTAAATATTTGATTTATAGAAGCAAGCCCACCGACTGTGGGAAAGAACCATGGCTTTGGTTTGATTATATTGGTATTATACTGTTACAGCACAAATCCACATTTTACATAGCTGATATACAACAGGATTCTGTGATTGAAAATGATAAAAATGTCCTGTGGATTTAAGTGCTTTCTAACTGTGTCCACAGATGAGATCAGCCAAAGTGATTCAGAGAACATGAATATTCACCATCTACTTCTTCAACCACCCAACTACTTCTGCTCCTTTAGGGCCTGATGGTACGTATTTGTTTTCAATATTAACCTGTAGTGTACTTAAATATGGAATAAAAAATTAAGCCCTAAGCATTGTGTGTTTATGATAAGGTGATGTGTTAGTGAAACCTGTTTGCAGGCCTGATTCCCATTCTTATCTTGCTGCTTTCTTTAAAGTTCTGAGGGTCCTGCACAACCCCTCACAAAATACCATACAAAGACTCCGATGGTACAACTCTAAAGACTCATGGCACAAGGAAAATTGACTTCTTGATATGCATGGTGGCATTTTCCCCCTCCAAAACCCTGAACATCTATTTTTATCGCCACAACTGTTTTTTCCAACAGGTCTTGTGTGTTCTACTCTACTCTTTCCTTGATCTTAAATTCTGCAGTCTTGTAAAGATAAACATTTTGTTCTCTGCTGTTTGAGTGAAATAAATAATAAATACAGTTAAAAGCCAGCTTGTGTATTGTTAGTTAAATGTATTGGAATGATAAGGGTTTGCACAGATTATAAGTCTACAACATATGGTTGGTTGCCTTATGCCCGCCTTAAAAATATCTCCATAATGAATCCTGAATATTGTGTTGGTTCTGTAGAGCATTTCTGTCTTTACTTGCCAGGTGTTGGTGTCGTAGTTTGCCCCATGCGGATTGCAGAGCACATTTTTAGTCAGTCACCTCAAAACAGGTGGGCTGAGCCTCCATCCTCCTCCTCCTCCCAATTCAAGGGCACAAAGAAATATGGAGCAAAACCTTTTAAAGGAGACGAGGTGTCCGAGTGGTTAAGGCGATGGATTGCTAATCCATTGTGCTCTGCACGCATTGGTTCAAATCCCATCCTCGTCGTATATATTAATGACAACTGGAACACAATCAAGGATTTTATAATGTACAACATTACAAAAACAGATTTCCTCCATAGCCAGTTTCCTTTCCCTGGTTTTGCTTTTTGTGTTTCAGTAGTATATAAGAGCATTTCAGTAGTATGTAAGAACATTTCAGTGGTATAAGAGTGTGTCAGTAGTATGCGTGAGAGTGTCTCAGCAGTGAGTGTGAGAGTCTCAAAATGTAAATCCTACACAGCTTCTCATAGGAACAGGTTTGAGTTTTATGCACCATTGCTTTTGTTTAACATATTTTCTAATCCTTTTCCGTCAGCCGGTTAAAACTGGGCTCGTTTTTTATACTTTTTATAAACAACAGCAAAGCTCAAAATTATTCCAGACACCCAGGGCTAAAGCTAGTGTTATAAGCCTTCTATTCTAAATTTCTTTTTCCGGGGGAAATGTGTCATGTGCTCTGTGACCTAATTTACACACACACAAGCCCAGCCCGCATTTAAAGGGCCAGCAGTCAGGCTCCGAAAGGACGCTCGGAGCCTGACCGCTGGCCCTATAACTGGGGCAGGTCAACCCGAGCTGGCTGACGTCATATCATATAACAGGGTCCGAATGAAGATAAAGAAGATGTCAATCAAAATATGAGAAGCTCTACTATTGGATAAAACTGCTGTCGATTACATCCGTGTAGGTGGGACAGCGTAGTATTCCCTCATCGTGTTTGGTCAGTTTGGAAAAAGTGGTGTTTTTTTAATTGGTTCTTCTCAAGAGAACCACGTCAGGTAGAACCTTGAAACCTGTTCTGTTCAAAAGTGTTGTTTCCATGCGGCTGGAGTTAGTTTTGCATTATTGTTACGATTGTCAGAATGGACACCAGTTTGGGACAGTACTGACTCTACTTGGGGCAGTGTGGCTAGAACAGGTTTTAATGAAGTCTGCCAGTCTTTCTGTGTGTATGTGCATACCTGGGGCTACAGTTAGTATTGACATCATAGAGCCAAGAGGCATTTTAGACAAGAATCCCAGAGAGGGATTTGGTCATAAAAAACACTTTTAATATCTGCTGATCCCTAAACTAACAACATGACAAGGATGACTTAAAGTTCTCTTTTTTCCAAAAAGCTGTTTTTCTTTGATGATGATGGTGGGAGAACTTTGTTCATGTCCGACGGATGCAACAACAACTTTGTTAAATTCTGGTGCTATCTGTTGAGAACAGTGATCAGTACAAAGAACAGAGCAAACTTGCAATACTCTTGCTCAAATTAAGCCCAGACACCTGCGCAAAAGACATATCCTGTCTCGTGCATGTCTGAGTCTTTGGTGATGATGTCAGTGGGCGTCTTCTGTCCTACAAAGTTTTAAAGAAGCAGATACAGAGTTTGAGTTCAGTTCAGAGGAACTCAGGAGGGACAGCAGATGAATGCTACAACCCATGTTTCAAACTGTGTTTAGTCATTTCTGACATGAGTGGGCATTCGATTGACTTTAAATAAGCAATCACTGACTACTGTTCAATTTTTCCATTTCAATTAACAATCTTGTAACAGTTATTGCAGCAATTCATCCTCTGGACTGTGAAATTACTGCATTGTGAGCCTAAAGGAGCGTCATGGGAAACTCTTCACAGTTTTCATATTTCACTCTAAGTGCTTACTTGGGTTACAGTGGGCTTTTAAAATACTTGTTTTTCATGATAGTTATGGCTTTATATATTTTAATAGTATGTTCCAATATTATGCTGATAGTGGTAATCTGTATAAACAGAAGCTTGCATGAACCTATGTATCTGTTTCTGTGCAGCCTGTTTGTAAATGAGGTGTTTGGTAGCACAGGTTTGTTTCCTCTCCTGCTGGTTCAGATTCTCTCTGAGGTTCACACAGTTTCTGCTTCACTTTGTTTGCTTCAGGTTTTCTGTATCTACACTTATGCTGCAGGAGAATTTGCCACCTTATCTGTGATGTCTTATGACAGATACCTTTCTATCTGTCACCCCCTGCAATACAACACACTTATGACACATAACAAAGTTGCCACATTGATTGCTCTGGCTTGGTTAATTCCTTTTATTATAGTCCTTATTTTGACCTTGTTGATTTTGCCCTTACCACAATGTGGGAACATCATTGATAAAGTTTACTGTGACAACTACAGTTTGGTTAAACTAGCATGCTCTGACACCACAGTCAATAATGTCTATGGGCTCATTGCCATGGTTTCTACAATCATTTGTCCTGTAATTTTAATCTTTTACACTTACATAAAGATTCTTAAAGTTTGTTTTTCTGGTTCTAAACAGACCAGACAAAAAGCTGTCAGTACCTGCACACCTCACCTCGCCTCTATGCTCAACTTTTGTTTTGGGTGTTCATTTGAAGTATTTCAGAGCAGATTTAATATGAACAATGTACACATTACGCTACGCATTTTTCTATCAGTGTACTTTCTAACATGTCAGCCTCTCTTAAGCCCTGTACTGTACGGACTCAATTTGTCCAAAATCTCTAGGATATGTAAAAGAATGGTGTGTCGTACCCAGCAGGTCATTCAATAGATTTGACAAACAAAAGTGTCCAAGTGTGCCCCACTGCCTGTCACTCACCAAACCAAAACGTCTCATTGGTCAGGAGACAATGGCTTGTTTGATTTCTTTCTTAGCGTTTCCCTGAAGTTTCTGAAATATCGTGCTGGTTGTAATGCTATGTATGAATGTTATACCCAGAGGGAAGAGTCAGAGTAGAACTTAGCTTCATGGCACTTAAGCTTGTTGTTCTCTCCTGACTATATCTTTGCTTTTGTTGTTTTCAAACTTCTTATGTACGTAACTTTAGATAAAAGCATCAGCTATATGACTAAATGTAAATATTTGATTTATAGAAGCAAACCCACCGACTGTGGGAAAGAACCATGGCTTTGGTTTGATTATATTGGTATAATACTGTTACAGCACAAATCCACATTTAACATAGCTGATATACGACAGGATTCTGTGATTGAAAATTATTTAAAATAATGTCCTGTGGGTTAAAGTGCTTTCTAACTGTGTCCACAGATGAGATCAGCCAAAGTGATTGAGAGAACATGAATATTCACCATCTACTTCTTCAACCACCCAACTACTTCTGCTCCTTTAGGGCCTGATGGTACGTATTTGTTTTCAATATTAACCTGTAGTGTACATAAATATGGGATAAAAAATTAAGCCCTAAGCATTGTGTGTTTATGATAAGGTGATGTGTAAGGGAAACCTGTTTGCAGGCCTGATTCCCATTCTTATCTTGCTGTTTCTTTAAAGTTCTGAGGGTCCTGCACAACCCCTCACAAAATACCATACAAAGACTCCGATGGTACAACTCTAAAAACTCTTGGGACAGGAAAATTGACTTCTTGATATGCATGGTGGCATTTTCCCCCTCCAAAACCCTGAACATCTATCTTTATCGCCACAACTGCTTTTTCCAACAGGTCTTGTGTGTTCTACTCTACTCTTTCCTTGGTCTTAAATTCTGCAGTCTTATAAAGATATACATTTGTGTTCTCTGCTGAGTGAAATAAATAATAAATACAGTTAAAAGCCAGCTTGTGTATTCTTAGTTCAATGTATTGGAATGATAAGGGTTTGCACAGATTATAAGTCTACAACATATGGTTGGTTGCCTTATACCCGCCAAAACAAAATATCTCCATGTTGATTCCAGGAGATTGTTTTGGTTCTGGAGAGCATTTCTGTCTTTACTTGCCAGGTGTTGGTGTTGTAGTTTGCCCCATGCAGATTGCAGAGCACATATTTAGTCAGTCACCTCAAAACAGTTGTGTTGAGCCTCCATCCTCCTCCTCCCAATTCAAGGGCACAAAGCGATATGGAGCAAATCCTTTCAAAGGAGACGAGGTGGCCGAGTGGTTAAAGCGATGGATTGCTAACCCATTGTGCTCTGCAGGGATGGATTCAAATCCCATTTTCGTCGTATGTTAACGTCAACTGGAACACAATCAAGGATTTTATAATGTACAACATCAACGCCTTAGACGCTGTTATTGTCAAATGAAGCCACTTCAACTATTCACTAGTTCAAAAGATTCACTCATACTCTTGACTCTCTCACTTTCATCATGTACATAACTTTGCTTTGTACATAGTGGGGTTTGAGTATTTTATTCTAATCTCATTTCTAATTGTATTGAACTTTATTCTAATTTCTATCTATTTTGCACATTTGATTTTTCTCCACTTTGAGCCTTAGCTGCTGTGATGGAAGCAATTTCCCCCTGGGATTATAAAAAAGTTTTTTCAGATTCTGAAAAGATCCACAAAGGGGCAGCAAATCTGGTTCCAGTAGCAGAATCCTGTTTACGTTGTTATCTTTTCAAAACTACAAAAAGTGGGTCTTCCACAAAGTTAGTATTTTTCTGACATCAGTTATAAAGGACCAATTGGTGTGTCTCTTTGGTAATGAGGTCAGACTGTTGCTATGGGTGCCATCTGTGCTGAAATGTTTTTAGAGAGGCAGAGTGTTTTCAGCTCAGTTCGGAGAGACTCACAGCATGACTACAGTAGGGCTGCAGATGATTACTAGTATTCACACAATGCAACAGAATGTTTTCCTATCTCTTATTATATTGGTTTCAAGGTGTTTGAGATATCTGTCAATAACTTTCTTGATAATTAAGCGGTTTGCCATTAATACACAATGTATTTTGTGTGTGGTACTTTCCAAATAAGCTAAATATTTAAGCCTCCAGAAAGACACCACAAATCACAACATAACTATTATTGTTGTGAGAATGAGGATTATGGAAAATTCTACACAGATATCATATTTCAAACTAACTGCTTACTTTGACATTGGGCTGCTGAAATACTTGTGTTTCATGATTGTTTTGGTTTTATATATTCTAATTGTTTGTTCCAACATTTTGCTCATTGTTGTTATCTGTATGAACAAAAGTTTACACGAACCTATGTATCTGTTTCTGTGTAGCCTGTTTGCAAATGAGCTGCTGGGTAGTGCTAGTTTGTTTCCTTTCCTGATGGTTCAGATTCTCTCTGATGTTCATACCCTTTCTGCTTCACTTTGTTTCCTGCAGATTTTCTTTGGGCACACTTATGCATGTGCAGAATTGACCAATTTAACCATGATGTCTTATGACAGGTACCTTGCCATCTGCTGTCCTCTACATTATAAAACACGCATGACATCTTGTAAAATTGCAATGTTTATGGCCTTAGCATGGTTATACCCTATTCTTGCAGTTGCTGTTTTGATATCCATGAGTTCCACTTTAACACTGTGTGAGAACATCATTGACAAAGTTCGCTGTGACAACTACTCCATTGTTAAATTAGCATGTTCTGACACTACAGCCAATAACATTTATGGACTTGCATTTACTGTTTTCATTATTTGTGTGATAGTAACTCTAATTCTATTTACTTACATGAAGATTCTTAAAGTTTGCTTTTCTGGTTCCAAACAGACCAGACAAAAGGCCATTGGTACCTGCACACCTCATCTAGTTTCTCTACTCAACTTCTCTTGTGGGTGTTTCTTCGAAATATTACAGAGCAGATTTAATATGAATAATGTCCACAATATGCTACGCATTTTCCTATCATTGTACTTTCTTATGTGTCAGCCTCTCTTTAACCCTCTATTATACGGGCTGAAATTGACCAAAATCCGTATCCTATGTAAAAGTCTGTTTTTTCATGAAACGTAGGCTGCAAATTGTGACCTGTGTATTATTAGGTTCTATCTGGAAGTTTAATTTAGATAGAAAAGAAAGGGTTAAGAAAATGAACAAACTTAATGAAGGATGCTTTATGTTCTTGTGGGGTTTTTTTTGTATTTTTCAATGATTAATTTTCATTCAATTTGTTTATATTTGAAGTCAAAAGTTATAAGAGTTTGCCAGGCCCTGTATTTCAAAACAGTTCTAGAGCAGATAGAATCTTTCAGTACTGAGTTCACAATATGTCAAACCATCATTCAAAAGATTTCAGTGTTTACTCCAGGTAGTCAATTCATTTATGGTACTTGAGAATTGCTTGCAAAACTGTTTTTATTCACAGGATTAAACATAAAACACAGTTTTCAAAATACTTTGTTCTCAGATTCCTTCCAACTTTTGAGTGGCAGCAAATCTATTTCAATATGCTGTGTAAATTACATGTTTAACCCAGCAACCAAAATGTTCAACTTGAATTAAAAAAAATAAAAGCTCCATGATTGGGTGAATAAAATAAACTTTATGGGGAACAGTTTTACTGCTTTCAACGGAAAAAAAATCAAGAATATTATTGTAGGTAAATATTCAGGGAAACCTTTGTAACCTAAAGAAGTAAAAATTCATAGATCATGAAAAAAAAGGGGTATACCTTCAGATACAAATGTAATTTAAGAAGTGTTTAAAACATTCTCTGTATCTGTCTCTCTGCCTCGTTTTTTGTCAACCATTTTTTTGTATCCACTCACCTTTAAGAGCTTATCTGCTGGCACTCTATTGTAAGTAACAATTGTCAAGCACTCATCTCCTTCAAAGACAATAAATTAATTAATGTGCTGACAATTTGATTGGTCTACGGCAGGGGTCTCCAACCTTTTTTCCTCTGATAGCTAATTTGACAAAATAAAAGTGTCCGAAAGCGACTCGTGTTTAAAATCATTAGTAAAATTTATTCAAATGGCTGATTCTCCACCCAAACCAGCTAAATAAGCATCTTTTGTGAGAACATTTACAAAAAGATGTTATCCAACACTCACATTTTATATTTAAAAAACTTCTTGAATTCAGCAACACGTTTTTTTCTGTATGCATTTTCAGTGTGTCAAGCTCACACTAATACATTTCCATCATATTAATATCATAGAAAACAAAACAATGTTATTACTTATTTTACTAATACTATACCTTTCATATTTCACATTTTATGTCTGTACACTTATCACTGTCACAATTTCCCTTCACATTTCTTGTCATTCTGGGAATTCCCTGTAGTTGCCATATCATCAGTAATTCACATGCATTCAGTCTGTTTTGATGTGATGATGAGTGTCTGCTGTCTGCTGGAGTGGATCCTCTTAAGTTCATTCTTATGGAGCTCGTTTACCCTCTCTGTTTGTAGCCTGCTAGCATCCAGAAAGTCCTGTGAAAAGTTGCTGTGTGCTCGACAGACGCACTCGCACCGCAAATGAGACACACACACACACTTTAATTCCTCATGATATATTTTGTGCCTTTTATTGGGGCTATTTTCCGCGGCCATTGTCAAATCCGGCGTGTGCTTGCTAGCCTGCTACAATTGCCTCATGCTACGGTGTCACCAATGTAAACAAACTTGACAGCTGTGTCATTTGTTGGACTGACAGCTGATTGGCTTATAATCATTTTGTGATAGAAGGGAGCTGGCATGTCTGTGAATTCAATTGGACAGAAATTGAAACAGGTTTACCAAGTGACATTGAGTCAAATGTCTGTATTCTTTGAACTTTAGAGAGCTACTCAGAAACGGGTGGCAAGCTATGGGTGGTGAGCTACTGCTAGCTCGCGAGCAACTTGTTGGAGACCCCTGGTCTACAGAATACTTTGTTGGTCCTCCTCGTTGCTGGTCTGCATCTGTCTTCTCTCTCCTGGTGTGTACGTTGTACAAGCTCTTTGTATGTATTCATTCTGTGAACCCTCTTCAAGCCTTTACTAGCAAGTCCTGTTACCTAAGATTTACTTTCCTTTGGGTACCATGATCTGGATGACTCATAACCTTCACAGGCAAAACAGTGGCTATTACTGAAATGCTGTATCGCTGGTTAAAGAAGAAGATGAAAGTGTCAGGTTATTGCCTCAACTTTGTGTCACCTACAGTTGAAATGCAGTTGAATTTTCATTCCAAATAAATACAATAAAAAAAGGCAACAGGTGGTCCTCGTGACAGGTACCAACGTATGACCTCTCAGGCAGGCCAATTTGTTTTGAATCCAGGGGTTGTGGCACATTGCACGCAACTGTCAGATACAGTTTGATAATTTTGGGGATGTACTACAGGTGCTATAGCAGCAGGGTTAGGTGCTAACCCAAACGACATCGGAGAGCAGCAAGGAAACGCCATCCATCTGTAGAGGAGAGCAATCCTTAGGATGAGTCAATTCAGGCTCAACTGAGGGCTTGGACGGTGATTCAGAGGTATTTAGGTGTCTGATAGCTGAGAGACCCACAGCTAATGTTTTCAGTGCATGCTACACGCTGGATCAATGGTGTCTACCATTACTAATAGTTTCTTCAAACCACACTTTGAGTCCACAGGTCAGACACTACTGATTCTGTAACAAAGGAGAAAAAACTTGTTCCAGTATTAACCGTAGGGAACGACGACATAAGACTGGAACTCTGTTATTGTGCTCAGGTGGTAGCAAGAGATAGAATTCCTATAGAGTCTCAAAGAATAGGACCCCATGAGGAACAAGAATGTCCCAGTAGCTCCCCACATAACATTTCTTTGGATTTCCCAGAGTTATCCCAGTTAATCATCCCTAGCCTGTCTGATCTGCAGATAGGTATGGATTGAGTTTACCCACGATTCTGCAAAAAGTTATCAAGCTCTCTATCGCTATCAGCTCTGTTATACAGACATTTTACAGCACAAAATACTGATAGTCAATAATATCCCAGTTTGATGTCGCAGGTTACTGCCCAGCCAACAGAAGGAAGTAAAGGCCCCTATCAAACAGCACAGAGAAATGGGTTGTGATACGAGAGTTTGAGTCCCTATTTGTCCTCTCTGGACAAAGTCACGAAAAAGAAGGGAAGAGAAGAGAAGAGAAGAAGATCACTGAGTTGTGCGTGGACTACCACCTGCTGATTTTGAAGACAAAGAAGGATGCCAACGCATTCCCAAGGATTGAGAAGTCCCATGACGTTCTTATTGGCCTGAGTGTGAGGGTTCGGAGTGGGCTGTGTTGGGACGGCTCATAAAGGTGTGTAGTAGGTGGTTCAAATGCTGTATGTCTGCAAGTGTTGAGTGTGACTATTCATCTCACACAACGCTCATTATCATAGGCTTCTCTTGTCAAGCTCACCATAGTGTTCTCCAGTCATAAAGGACCAATTGGTGTTTCTCTTGGGTAATGAGGTAAGACTGCTGCTGTGGGTGCCATTTGTGCTGAAATGTTCTAAATAGGTAGGGGACTTTAAACTTAATTCAGAGAGACGCATAGCATGGCTTCAGTAGGGCTGCAGATCATTACTAGATTTCACACAATGCAGACTGTTTGCCTGTCTCTTATTATATTGGTAGGTGTTTGGGGTATTTGACAATAACTTTCTTGATAATTAAGCCATTTGTCATTCTTTCATAATGTATGTGTGTGTATGGTATTTAAGATGTTCTTTGTCCCAAACGAGTATAACATTTAAGCTCCCGCAATGATGCCACAAAACAGAACATATCAATCGCATTAACTCCTCCTGTGGTTAGGAGAATTGTTGTGAGGATGAGAGTTATGGAAAATTCTACTCAGATTTCATATTTCACACTAACTCTTTACTTTGACATTGGACTACTGAAATACTTAGGTTTCATGTTCGTTTTGGTTTTATATATTCTAATTGTTTCTTCCAACATTTTGCTCATTGTTGTAATCTGTATGAATAGAAGCTTACATGAACCCATGTATCTGCTTCTGTGCAGCCTGTTTGCAAATGAGCTGTTTGGTAGCCTGGGTTCATTTCCTTTCCTGATGGTTCAGATTCTCTCTGATGTTCATACCCTTTCTGCTTCACTTTGTTTCCTGCAGATTTTCTTTGGGCACACTTATGCATGTGCAGAATTGACCAATTTAACCATAATGTCTTATGACAGGTACCTTGCTATCTGTTGTCCTCTACATTATAAAACACACATGACATCTTGTAGAATTGCAATTTTTATGGCCTTAGCATGGTTATACCCTATTCTTGCAGTTGCTGTTTTGATATCCTTGAGTTCCACTTTAACACTGTGTGGGAACATCATTGACAAAGTTTACTGTGACAACTACTCTATTGTTAAATTAGCATGTTCTGACACTACAGTCAATAACATTTATGGACTTGCATTTACTGTTTTCGTTATTTGTGTGATAGTAACTCTAATTCTATTTACTTACATGAAGATTCTCAAAGTTTGCTTTTCCGGTTCCAAACAGACCAGACAAAAGGCCATCAGTACCTGCACACCTCATCTAGTTTCTCTACTCAACTTCTCTTGTGGGTGTTTCTTTGAAATTTTACAGAGCAGATTTAATATGAATAATGTCCACAATATGCTACGCATTTTTTTATCATTGTACTTTCTTATATGTCAGCCTCTCTTTAATCCTCTATTATACGGACTGAATTTGACCAAAATCCGTATCCTATGTAAAAGTCTGTTTTTTCATGAAACATAGGTTGCAAATTGTGACCTCAGTATTATCAGGTTCTATCAGGAATTTTCATAGAAAAAGGGTAAAGAAAATTAACATACTTAATGAAGGATGCTTGATGTTCTTGTGGGGTTATTTTTTATTTTTCAACAATTATGTTTCCTTTCATTTGTTTAATAAGTCAAGTCAAAAGTTGTAAGAGTTTGCCAGGCCCTGTATTTCAAAACAGGTCTGGGGCAGATAGAATCTTACAGTACTGAGGTCACAATATGTCAAACCATCATCCAAAAGATGATAGTCAATTCATTTATGGTACTTTAGAACTGCTTAAAAACTGTTTTTATTCACAAGATTTAACAAAAAACACAGTTTTCAAAATATTTCATATTTCAGTTTCCTTCCAACTTTTGAGTGATGTTCTGCATTTCCATACAGATGTGTTTTTGAGTAGCAGCAAATCTATTTAAATAAACTGTGCAATTACATGTTAAACTCAACAACCAAAATGCTCAACTTGAATTTAAAAAAAATTCATGATTGGGTGCAGTAATAATAAAAACTGTTTTACTGGTTTTCAACATGAAACCATTTTCTCCAAAGAAGAAGAAATGGGGGGGGGGGGGGGGGGGTATACCTCCAGATTCAAATAGTGTTGAAAAATTCTCTCTCTCTCTCTCTCTCTCTCTCTCTTTCTCTCTCTCTCTCTCTCTCTCTCTCTCTCTCTCTCTCAAAGTGCTATCTGTCACTATTTTATACTACTGTAGCCTAATTTTTTGTCAACCATGTTTTTTATCCATTTACCTATTAGAGCCGAGCTCCTGGCACTCTATTGTTAGTTATAATTGTCAAGCACTCACTGACTTCAAAGATTATAAATAAATCAATGTGCTAACAATTAGAGTGGTCTACAGTTTACTCTGTCTGTCCATATGTAAATGAGGAAATAGAACCTAGAGTGTAACAGTGTTTCAGTTTTTGTCAGCACAGGAGTTTGTTGTAAATGGTAAAAAAAAATGTTTTGACTTTTACATGTACCTCACATTGACCCATTAATACAGACACTCATACAATGGTGGCAGGGACACCCCATGCAAGGTGGCGACCTGTACATCAGGAGCACTTGGGTGTTCAGTATATTGCTCAACAACATTTCGACATGTTCCCCAAGGGGGGGCCTGGAATGCACCCCAATCCCTATATCACAGGTTTTCAAAGTGGGGGCGCCAGGGGGGGCTGCAGCACATTGGAGGGCAAAATAAAAGCAAAACAACAAATAAAAATATTCCAATTATCATGGGTGTTGTTAAAAAATAGCATTCTCATCATGTAATGCATATCTGAACTTTATCATCTGTGATGTCTTTCTGATTGGCTGGCATTCAAACACATCCCCCACGTAACACGCTCGCCCGCGTATGAGACTTCTGAAGTTTTTGAAGAGAAAAAAACCTAACCTAATTAAACCCAGAAGAAGAACTCCTGGCCAAAAAAAGTAAGTATGAGGCACCATACTTTATTTACAGACGTGCAAAAAAATGGAAAAGGAATTTCCTCGTCAAAATTGCTGCACGAATGTTGCCAACTGCCTGGTCAAATGTTCTTCCTTTAGTTAAAAAAAAGTTGACTTCTTGGCATCCGCTGGGTGCTTTTCGTTCAAGTGACGTTGAAGTTTCGACGATTTTAAGGACTCCTTAAGGGGATCTCAAAGCTGAGAACGCATTATGTTTGTTCTTTTTTTTGCTTTTATTTTTCCCTCCAACTTGCTGCAGCCCCTCACTTTGAAAACCTGCGGTCTAGCGTGAGGGTGCACACACCTGTTCACGTGCGAACACCAAAACACTCATGCGTGTGTGAGTGTATTACATCAGCCAGGCAAAGATGGTACCATTTTGGAAAATAAACTTTGAATATCTCTGACCAGTAAGACTTACAAGTCATCCAAGCCAACCAACCACGCACACCTGCTTTTGTGATACCCTAACTCCACGTTTTCCGTGATTGACAGGTCAACTTGATGTACTGGTCCTTTGTTAGTAGTGTACCAAAAACGCATTTATACTACCATACTGTGGTAAATAAAGTGAATTACCAATGCAGAATAATAACAAATAACAAATTCATGATGTTACAGTACACATCATATAGGTGCCACACATTCAGTATATACTGGTCAAATGCATGGAGAGGGTTGTTCGCCATCATCTCGTGCTTCCGATTGCAGAACATCTGGACCCATTACAGTTTCCCGACTATGCCAATCTCATCTGAGTCAATACAGCCACCAGCCATCAAACAACAAAGCTAATGCACAGATTCAATTTATTGATTTAAATTTCGCTTTCAACACCATACACATCTATACGCTTGTAAAAAAGACTTGATGGGAATCTGGTACATTGGGTTAAGAACCCCAGCATAACAATTTGCTAGCCCAACATAGTAGTAGTATGGTAGTCACATTTGAACCAGTGTCTAAGTTGCAGGAGTTGTCAGGGGTTGTCATCTGCTAGTGAGACTACAGATGGATGAAGCCATCTGCTTGAGACCTGGGCAGTTGGACAGGACACCATCTTGATCAGATAAGCGGTTTGCCCAGAAACCATAAGAAATGAGAATGGAATTCAACAGCAACAAACATAAACATATTAAATTGAAGAGATCAATATAGGGTTTCATGATGATATATCTTCAAATAATTGTTTCTTTTAGGTGAAACAACATGGAAAGTTATGTTTTACTTTCCATGTTTAAAAATATAATAAAAATTAAGAATAAAATAAATAAACTGCGATTTATTTTTATTTTATTTATTTATTCATTTTTCTCTTAATATCTTTATTGCACCATGCACCAAAGCAAATTCCTTGTAAGTGAAAACCTACTTGGCAATAATAAAAACGATTCTGATTCTGAAACAACCCTCCTGTGCAACATTTTAAACAATTTGCGTTGATGTACTTTATTAAATTGCAACTCCAAATACTCTTAATCTTAATCTTCATTGGGCTCAACTCTAAAGTGCAGTAGCAAAGTCATTACTAAGACTGATAATTTCAGTATTTTCTTCCATAACAAATAGAAGAAAGGACAAAACTCCATGTCATGGTTCAGGATTTTAGACCAACTCTCTGATCAATGTGGAAGAACATTTTAAACATACAAAACAACATCTCACACAGATCATTTTGCTAAATGAAATTGTACTTTCATACAGACCAAAATCAGATAAAAAGTGTTTATATATTGTACAACTTGATAATAATTGATAATTAATTATTTATAGTTGTTGTCAGATGTCTATGCTTTGACACTAAACAATCGTTTACATATTATATGGATTTTGGACATTTTCAGTCCATACAGCAAAGGATTGAAGAGAGGCTGACACACAAGAAAATATAATGCTAAAATAATGCGTAGCATGTTCGACACACGGCTCATATTAAACCTGCTCTGTAATATTTCAAAACAACACCCAAAACAAAAGTTGACGAGAGAAGCAAGCTGAGGTGTGCAGGTGCTGACGGCTTTTCTTCTGGTCTGTTTGGAACCAGAAAAACAAACATGAATAATCCTTATGTAGGTGTAAAATATCAGAATTATTGGGCAACAGACTGTGAAAACCAACACCAGGAGGCCATAAATGTTATTGACTGTGATGTCAGAGCATGACAGTTTGACAATACTGTAGCCACTGCAGTACGCTGTGTCGATGATATTCCCACACCGCCTTAAAGGCACTATCAGTAATATCAAAACAGCCATCAACAGAAAAGGAAATGACCAAGCCAGAGCAATCAGTGTGGCAATCTTTTTAGATGTCATAAGTCTGTTATATTGTAGAGGACGACATACAGCAAGGTATCTGTCATAAGACATCACAGTCAGAGAAGAGAAGAGAAGAAGATCACTGAGTTGTGCGTGGACTACCACCTGCTGATTTTGAAGACAAAGAAGGATGCCTACGCATTCCCAAGGATTGAGAAGTCCCATGACGTTCTTATTGGCCTGAGTGTGAGGGTTCGGAGTGGGCTGTGTTGGGACTGCTCATAAAGGTGTGTAGTAGGTGGTTCAAATGCTGTATGTCTGCAAGTGTTGAGTGTGACTATTCATCTCACACAACGCTCATTATCATAGGCTTCTCTTGTCAAGCTCACCATAGTATTCTCCAGTCATAAAGGACCAATTGGTGTTTCTCTTGGGTAATGAGGTAAGACTGCTGCTGTGGGTGCCATTTGTGCTGAAATGTTCTAAATAGGTAGGGGACTTTAAACTTAATTCAGAGAGACGCATAGCATGGCTTCAGTAGGGCTGCAGATCATTACTAGATTTCACACAATGCAGACTGTTTGCCTGTCTCTTATTATATTGGTAGGTGTTTGGGGTATTTGACAATAACTTTCTTGATAATTAAGCCATTTGTCATTCTTTCATAATGTATGTGTGTGTATGGTATTTAAGATGTTCTTTGTCCCAAACGAGTATAACATTTAAGCTCCCGCAATGATGCCACAAAACAGAACATATCAATCGCATTAACTCCTCCTGTGGTTAGGAGAATTGTTGTGAGGATGAGAGTTATGGAAAATTCTACTCAGATTTCATATTTCACACTAACTCTTTACTTTGACATTGGACTACTGAAATACTTAGGTTTCATGTTCGTTTTGGTTTTATATATTCTAATTGTTTCTTCCAACATTTTGCTCATTGTTGTAATCTGTATGAATAGAAGCTTACATGAACCCATGTATCTGCTTCTGTGCAGCCTGTTTGCAAATGAGCTGTTTGGTAGCGTGGGTTTATTTCCTTTCCTGATGGTTCAGATTCTCTCTGATGTTCATACCCTTTCTGCTTCACTTTGTTTCCTGCAGATTTTCTTTGGGCACACTTATGCATGTGCAGAATTGACCAATTTAACCATGATGTCTTATGACAGGTACCTTGCTATCTGTTGTCCTCTACATTATAAAACACACATGACATCTTGTAAAATTGCAATGTTTATGGCCTTAGCATGGTTATACCCTATTCTTGCAGTTGCTGTTTTGATATCCTTGAGTTCCACTTTAACACTGTGTGGGAACATCATTGACAAAGTTTACTGTGACAACTACTCTATTGTTAAATTAGCATGTTCTGACACTACAGCCAATAACATTTATGGACTTGCATTTACCGTTTTCGTTATTTGTGTGATAGTAACTCTAATTCTATTTACTTACATGAAGATTCTCAAAGTTTGCTTTTCCGGTTCCAAACAGACCAGACAAAAGGCCATCAGTACCTGCACACCTCATCTAGTTTCTCTACTCAACTTCTCTTGTGGGTGTTTCTTTGAAATTTTACAGAGCAGATTTAATATGAATAATGTCCACAATATGCTACGCATTTTTTTATCATTGTACTTTCTTATATGTCAGCCTCTCTTTAATCCTCTATTATACGGACTGAATTTGACCAAAATCCGTATCCTATGTAAAAGTCTGTTTTTTCATGAAACATAGGTTGCAAATTGTGACCTCAGTATTATCAGTTTCTATCAGGAATTTTCATAGAAAAAGGGTAAAGAAAGTGAGCATACTTAATGAAGGATGCTTTATGTTCTTGTGGGGTTATTTTTGTATTTTTCAACAATTATGTTTCCTTTCATTTGTTTAATAAGTCAAGTCAAAAGTTGTAAGAGTTTGCCAGGCCCTGTATTTCAAAACAGGTCTGGGGCAGATAGAATCTTACAGTACTGAGGTCACAATATGTCAAACCATCATCCAAAAGATTTCAGTGTTTACTCCAGGTAGTCAATTCATTTATGGTACTTTAGAACTGTTTAAAAACTGTTTTTATTCACAAGATTTAACAAAAAACACAGTTTTCAAAATATTTCATATTTCAGTTTCCTTCCAACTTTTGAGTGATGTTCTGCATTTCCATACAGATGTGTTTTTGAGTAGCAGCAAATCTATTTAAATAAACTGTGCAATTACATGTTAAACTCAACAACCAAAATGCTCAACTTGAATTTAAAAAAAAATCATGATTGGGTGCAGTAATAATAAAAACTGTTTTACTGGTTTTCAACATGAAACCATTTTCTCCAAAGAAGAAGAAATGGGGGGGGGGGGGGGGGGGGGTATACCTCCAGATTCAAATAGTGTTGAAAAATTCTCTCTCTCTCTCTCACTCTCTCTCTTTTTCTCTCTCTCTCTCTCTCTCTCTCTCTCTCTCTCTCTCTCTCTCTCTCTCTCAAAGTGCTATCTGTCACTATTTTATACTACTGTAGCCTCATTTTTTGTCAACCATGTTTTTTATCCATTTACCTATTAGAGCCGAGCTCCTGGCACTCTATTGTTAGTTATAATTGTCAAGCACTCACTGACTTCAAAGATTATAAATAAATCAATGTGCTAACAATTAGAGTGGTCTACAGTTTACTCTGTCTGTCCATATGTAAATGAGGAAATAGAACCTAGAGTGTAACAGTGTTTCAGTTTTTGTCAGCACAGGAGTTTGTTGTAAATGGTAAAAAAAAATGTTTTGACTTTTACATGTACCTCACATTGACCCATTAATACAGACACTCATACAATGGTGGCAGGGACACCCCATGCAAGGTGGCGACCTGTACATCAGGAGCACTTGGGTGTTCAGTATATTGCTCAACAACATTTCGACATGTTCCCCAAGGGGGGGCCTGGAATGCACCCCAATCCCTATATCACAGGTTTTCAAAGTGGGGGCGCCAGGGGGGGCTGCAGCACATTGGAGGGCAAAATAAAAGCAAAACAACAAATAAAAATATTCCAATTATCATGGGTGTTGTTAAAAAATAGCATTCTCATCATGTAATGCATATCTGAACTTTATCATCTGTGATGTCTTTCTGATTGGCTGGCATTCAAACACATCCCCCACGTAACACGCTCGCCCGCGTATGAGACTTCTGAAGTTTTTGAAGAGAAAAAAACCTAACCTAATTAAACCCAGAAGAAGAACTCCTGGCCAAAAAAAGTAAGTATGAGGCACCATACTTTATTTACAGACGTGCAAAAAAATGGAAAAGGAATTTCCTCGTCAAAATTGCTGCACGAATGTTGCCAACTGCCTGGTCAAATGTTCTTCCTTTAGTTAAAAAAAAGTTGACTTCTTGGCATCCGCTGGGTGCTTTTCGTTCAAGTGACGTTGAAGTTTCGACGATTTTAAGGACTCCTTAAGGGGATCTCAAAGCTGAGAACGCATTATGTTTGTTCTTTTTTTTGCTTTTATTTTTCCCTCCAACTTGCTGCAGCCCCTCACTTTGAAAACCTGCGGTCTAGCGTGAGGGTGCACACACCTGTTCACGTGCGAACACCAAAACACTCATGCGTGTGTGAGTGTATTACATCAGCCAGGCAAAGATGGTACCATTTTGGAAAATAAACTTTGAATATCTCTGACCAGTAAGACTTACAAGTCATCCAAGCCAACCAACCACGCACACCTGCTTTTGTGATACCCTAACTCCACGTTTTCCGTGATTGACAGGTCAACTTGATGTACTGGTCCTTTGTTAGTAGTGTACCAAAAACGCATTTATACTACCATACTGTGGTAAACAAAGTGAATTACCAATGCAGAATAATAACAAATAACAAATTCATGATGTTACAGTACACATCATATAGGTGCCACACATTCAGTATATACTGGTCAAATGCATGGAGAGGGTTGTTCGCCATCATCTCGTGCTTCCGATTGCAGAACATCTGGACCCATTACAGTTTCCCGACTATGCCAATCTCATCTGAGTCAATACAGCCACCAGCCATCAAACAACAAAGCTAATGCACAGATTCAATTTATTGATTTAAATTTCGCTTTCAACACCATACACATCTATACGCTTGCA
The DNA here is from genome assembly GCF_046128005.1 of Genypterus blacodes. Classification (NCBI taxonomy): domain Eukaryota; kingdom Metazoa; phylum Chordata; class Actinopteri; order Ophidiiformes; family Ophidiidae; genus Genypterus; species Genypterus blacodes. The sequence goes on from NW_027466845.1 coordinate 6,502,737, forward strand.
AAAAAGACTTGATGGGAATCTGGTACATTGGGTTAAGAACCCCAGCATAACAATTTGCTAGCCCAACATAGTAGTAGTATGGTAGTCACATTTGAACCAGTGTCTAAGTTGCAGGAGTTGTCAGGGGTTGTCATCTGCTAGTGAGACTACAGATGGATGAAGCCATCTGCTTGAGACCTGGGCAGTTGGACAGGACACCATCTTGATCAGATAAGCGGTTTGCCCAGAAACCATAAGAAATGAGAATGGAATTCAACAGCAACAAACATAAACATATTAAATTGAAGAGATCAATATAGGGTTTCATGATGATATATCTTCAAATAATTGTTTCTTTTAGGTGAAACAACATGGAAAGTTATGTTTTACTTTCCATGTTTAAAAATAAAATAAAAATTAAGAATAAAATAAATAAACTGCGATTTATTTTTATTTTATTTATTTATTAATTTTTCTCTTAATATCTTTATTGCACCATGCACCAAAGCAAATTCCTTGTAAGTGAAAACCTACTTGGCAATAATAAAAACGATTGAAACAACCCTCCTGTGCAACATTTTAAACAATTTGCGTTGATGTACTTTATTAAATTGCAACTCCAAATACTCTTAATCTTAATCTTCATTGGGCTCAACTCTAAAGTGCAGTAGCAAAGTCATTACTAAGACTGATAATTTCAGTATTTTCTTCCATAACAAATAGAAGAAAGGACAAAACTCCATGTCATGGTTCAGGATTTTAGACCAACTCTCTGATCAATGTGGAAGAACATTTTAAACATACAAAACAACATCTCACACAGATCATGTTGCTAAATGAAATTGTACTTTCATACAGACCAAAATCAGATAAAAAGTGTTTATATATTGTACAACTTGATAATAATTGATAATTAATTATTTATAGTTGTTGTCAGATGTCTATGCTTTGACACTAAACAATCGTTTACATATTATATGGATTTTGGACATTTTCAGTCCATACAGCAAAGGATTGAAGAGAGGCTGACACACAAGAAAATATAATGCTAAAATAATGCGTAGCATGTTCGACACACGGCTCATATTAAACCTGCTCTGTAATATTTCAAAACAACACCCAAAACAAAAGTTGACCAGAGAAGCAAGCTGAGGTGTGCAGGTGCTGACGGCTTTTCGTCTGGTCTGTTTGGAACCAGAAAAACAAACATGAATAATCCTTATGTAGGTGTAAAATATCAGAATTATTGGGCAACAGACTGTGAAAACCAACACCAGGAGGCCATAAATGTTATTGACTGTCATGTCAGAGCATGACAGTTTGACAATACTGTAGCCACTGCAGTACGCTGTGTCGATGATATTCCCACACCGCCTTAAAGGCACTATCAGTAATATCAAAACAGCCATCAACAGAAAAGGAAATGACCAAGCCAGAGCAATCAGTGTGGCAATCTTTTTAGATGTCATAAGTCTGTTATATTGCAGAGGACGACATACAGCAAGGTATCTGTCATAAGACATCACAGTCAGAGAAGAGAAGAGAAGAAGATCACTGAGTTGTGCATGGACTACCACCTGCTGATTTTGAAGACAAAGAAGGATGCCTACGCATTCCCAAGGATTGAGAAGTCCCATGACGTTCTTATTGGCCTGAGTGTGAGGGTTCGGAGTGGGCTGTGTTGGGACGGCTCATAAAGGTGTGTAGTAGGTGGTTCAAATGCTGTATGTCTGCAAGTGTTGAGTGTGACTATTCATCTCACACAACGCTCATTATCATAGGCTTCTCTTGTCAAGCTCACCATAGTATTCTCCAGTCATAAAGGACCAATTGGTGTTTCTCTTGGGTAATGAGGTAAGACTGCTGCTGTGGGTGCCATTTGTGCTGAAATGTTCTAAATAGGTAGGGGACTTTAAACTTAATTCAGAGAGACGCATAGCATGGCTTCAGTAGGGCTGCAGATCATTACTAGATTTCACACAATGCAGACTGTTTGCCTGTCTCTTATTATATTGGTAGGTGTTTGGGGTATTTGACAATAACTTTCTTGATAATTAAGCCATTTGTCATTCTTTCATAATGTATGTGTGTGTATGGTATTTAAGATGTTCTTTGTCCCAAACGAGTATAACATTTAAGCTCCCGCAATGATGCCACAAAACAGAACATATCAATCGCATTAACTCCTCCTGTGGTTAGGAGAATTGTTGTGAGGATGAGAGTTATGGAAAATTCTACTCAGATTTCATATTTCACACTAACTCTTTACTTTGACATTGGACTACTGAAATACTTAGGTTTCATGTTCGTTTTGGTTTTATATATTCTAATTGTTTCTTCCAACATTTTGCTCATTGTTGTAATCTGTATGAATAGAAGCTTACATGAACCCATGTATCTGCTTCTGTGCAGCCTGTTTGCAAATGAGCTGTTTGGTAGCCTGGGTTTATTTCCTTTCCTGATGGTTCAGATTCTCTCTGATGTTCATACCCTTTCTGCTTCACTTTGTTTCCTGCAGATTTTCTTTGGGCACACTTATGCATGTGCAGAATTGACCAATTTAACCATGATGTCTTATGACAGGTACCTTGCTATCTGTTGTCCTCTACATTATAAAACACACATGACATCTTGTAAAATTGCAATGTTTATGGCCTTAGCATGGTTATACCCTATTCTTGCAGTTGCTGTTTTGATATCCTTGAGTTCCACTTTAACACTGTGTGGGAACATCATTGACAAAGTTTACTGTGACAACTACTCTATTGTTAAATTAGCATGTTCTGACACTACAGCCAATAACATTTATGGACTTGCATTTACTGTTTTCGTTATTTGTGTGATAGTAACTCTAATTCTATTTACTTACATGAAGATTCTCAAAGTTTGCTTTTCCGGTTCCAAACAGACCAGACAAAAGGCCATCAGTACCTGCACACCTCATCTAGTTTCTCTACTCAACTTCTCTTGTGGGTGTTTCTTTGAAATTTTACAGAGCAGATTTAATATGAATAATGTCCACAATATGCTACGCATTTTTTTATCATTGTACTTTCTTATATGTCAGCCTCTCTTTAATCCTCTATTATACGGACTGAATTTGACCAAAATCCGTATCCTATGTAAAAGTCTGTTTTTTCATGAAACATAGGTTGCAAATTGTGACCTCAGTATTATCAGTTTCTATCAGGAATTTTCATAGAAAAAGGGTAAAGAAAGTGAGCATACTTAATGAAGGATGCTTTATGTTCTTGTGGGGTTATTTTTGTATTTTTCAACAATTATGTTTCCTTTCATTTGTTTAATAAGTCAAGTCAAAAGTTGTAAGAGTTTGCCAGGCCCTGTATTTCAAAACAGGTCTGGGGCAGATAGAATCTTACAGTACTGAGGTCACAATATGTCAAACCATCATCCAAAAGATTTCAGTGTTTACTCCAGGTAGTCAATTCATTTATGGTACTTTAGAACTGCTTAAAAACTGTTTTTATTCACAAGATTTAACAAAAAACACAGTTTTCAAAATATTTCATATTTCAGTTTCCTTCCAACTTTTGAGTGATGTTCTGCATTTCCATACAGATGTGTTTTTGAGTAGCAGCAAATCTATTTAAATAAACTGTGCAATTACATGTTAAACTCAACAACCAAAATGCTCAACTTGAATTTAAAAAAAAATCATGATTGGGTGCAGTAATAATAAAAACTGTTTTACTGGTTTTCAACATGAAACCATTTTCTCCAAAGAAGAAGAAATGGGGGGGGGGGGGGGGGTTATACCTCCAGATTCAAATAGTGTTGAAAAATTCTCTCTCTCTCTCTCTCTCTCTCTCTCTTTCTCTCTCTCTCTCTCTCTCTCTCTCTCTCTCTCTCTCTCTCTCAAAGTGCTATCTGTCACTATTTTATACTACTGTAGCCTCATTTTTTGTCAACCATGTTTTTTATCCATTTACCTATTAGAGCCGAGCTCCTGGCACTCTATTGTTAGTTATAATTGTCAAGCACTCACTGACTTCAAAGATTATAAATAAATCAATGTGCTAACAATTAGAGTGGTCTACAGTTTACTCTGTCTGTCCATATGTAAATGAGGAAATAGAACCTAGAGTGTAACAGTGTTTCAGTTTTTGTCAGCACAGGAGTTTGTTGTAAGTGGTAAAAAAAAATGTTTTGACTTTTACATGTACCTCACATTGACCCATTAATACAGACACTCATACAATGGTGGCAGGGACACCCCATGCAAGGTGGCGACCTGTACATCAGGAGCACTTGGGTGTTCAGTATATTGCTCAACAACATTTCGACATGTTCCCCAAGGGGGGGCCTGGAATGCACCCCAATCCCTATATCACAGGTTTTCAAAGTGGGGGCGCCAGGGGGGGCTGCAGCACATTGGAGGGCAAAATAAAAGCAAAAAAACAAATAAAAATATTCCAATTATCATGGGTGTTGTTAAAAAATAGCATTCTCATCATGTAATGCATATCTGAACTTTATCATCCGTGATGTCTTTCTGATTGGCTGGCATTCAAACATGTCCCCCACGTAACACGCTCGCCCGCGTATGAGACTTCTGAAGTTTTTGAAGAGAAAAAAACCTAACCTAATTAAACCCAGAAGAAGAACTCCTGGCCAAAAAAAGTAAGTATGAGGCACCATACTTTATTTACAGACGTGCAAAAAAATGGAAAAGGAATTTCCTCGTCAAAATTGCTGCACGAATGTTGCCAACTGCCTGGTCAAATGTTCTTCCTTTAGTTAAAAAAAAGTTGACTTCTTGGCATCCGCTGGGTGCTTTTCGTTCAAGTGACGTTGAAGTTTCGACGATTTTAAGGACTCCTTAAGGGGATCTCAAAGCTGAGAACGCATTATGTTTGTTCTTTTTTTTGCTTTTATTTTTCCCTCCAACTTGCTGCAGCCCCTCACTTTGAAAACCTGCGGTCTAGCGTGAGGGTGCACACACCTGTTCACGTGCGAACACCAAAACACTCATGCGTGTGTGAGTGTATTACATCAGCCAGGCAAAGATGGTACCATTTTGGAAAATAAACTTTGAATATCTCTGACCAGTAAGACTTACAAGTCATCCAAGCCAACCAACCACGCACACCTGCTTTTGTGATACCCTAACTCCACGTTTTCCGTGATTGACAGGTCAACTTGATGTACTGGTCCTTTGTTAGTAGTGTACCAAAAACGCATTTATACTACCATACTGTGGTAAATAAAGTGAATTACCAATGCAGAATAATAACAAATAACAAATTCATGATGTTACAGTACACATCATATAGGTGCCACACATTCAGTATATACTGGTCAAATGCATGGAGAGGGTTGTTCGCCATCATCTCGTGCTTCCGATTGCAGAACATCTGGACCCATTACAGTTTCCCGACTATGCCAATCTCATCTGAGTCAATACAGCCACCAGCCATCAAACAACAAAGCTAATGCACAGTTTCAATTTATTGATTTAAATTTTGCTTTCAACACCATACACATCTACACGCTTGTAAAAAAGACTTGATGGGAATCTGGTACATTGGGTTAAGAACCCCAGCATAACAATTTGCTAGCCCAACATAGTAGTAGTATGGTAGTCACATTTGAACCAGTGTCTAAGTTGCAGGAGTTGTTAGGGGTTGTCATCTGCTAGTGAGACTACAGATGGATGAAGCCATCTGCTTGAGACCTGGGCAGTTGGACAGGACACCATCTTGATCAGATAAGCGGTTTGCCCAGAAACCATAAGAAATGAGAATGGAATTCAACAGCAACAAACATAAACATATTAAATTGAAGAGATCAATATAGGGTTTCATGATGATATATCTCCAAATAATTGTTTCTTTTAGGTGAAACAACATGGAAAGTTATGTTTTACTTTCCATGTTTAAAAATAAAATAAAAATTAAGAATTAAATAAATAAACTGCGATTTATTTTTATTTTATTTATTTATTAATTTTTCTCTTAATATCTTTATTGCACCATGCACCAAAGCAAATTCCTTGTAAGTGAAAACCTACTTGGCAATAATAAAAACGATTCTGATTCCTGAACAACCCTCCTGTGCAACATTTTAAACAATTTGCGTTGATGTACTTTATTAAATTGCAACTCCAAATACTCTTAATCTTAATCTTCATTGGGCTCAACTCTAAAGTGCAGTAGCAAAGTCATTACTAAGACTGATAATTTCAGTATTTTCTTCCATAACAAATAGAAGAAAGGACAAAACTCCATGTCATGGTTCAGGATTTTAGACCAACTCTCTGATCAATGTGGAAGAACATTTTAAACATACAAAACAACATCTCACACAGATCATTTTGCTAAATGAAATTGTACTTTCATACAGACCAAAATCAGATAAAAAGTGTTTATATATTGTACAACTTGATAATAATTGATAATTAATTATTTATAGTTGTTGTCAGATGTCTATGCTTTGACACTAAACAATCGTTTACATATTATATGGATTTTGGACATTTTCAGTCCATACAGCAAAGGATTGAAGAGAGGCTGACACACAAGAAAATATAATGCTAAAATAATGCGTAGCATGTTCGACACACGGCTCATATTAAACCTGCTCTGTAATATTTCAAAACAACACCCAAAACAAAAGTTGACCAGAGAAGCAAGCTGAGGTGTGCAGGTGCTGACGGCTTTTTGTCTGGTCTGTTTGGAACCAGAAAAACAAACATGAATAATCCTTATGTAGGTGTAAAATATCAGAATTATTGGGCAACAGACTGTGAAAACCAACACCAGGAGGCCATAAATGTTATTGACTGTGATGTCAGAGCATGACAGTTTGACAATACTGTAGCCACTGCAGTACGCTGTGTCGATGATATTCCCACACCGCCTTAAAGGCACTATCAGTAATATCAAAACAGCCATCAACAGAAAAGGAAATGACCAAGCCAGAGCAATCAGTGTGGCAATCTTTTTAGATGTCATAAGTCTGTTATATTGCAGAGGACGACATACAGCAAGGTATCTGTCATAAGACATCACAGTCAAGGTGGAAAATTCTACACCAGCATAAGTGTAGACACAGAAAACCTGCAGCAAACAAAGTGGAGCAGAAACAGTGTGAACATCAGAGAGGATCTGAACCAGCAGGAATGGAAACAAAGCTGCGCTGCCATACAACTCATTTACAAACAGGTTGCACAGAAACAGATACATAGGTTCATGTAAGCTTCTGTTCATACAGGTTACCACTATCAGGAAAATATTGCAAAAAATAACACAAATATAGAAAACCAGAACAATTGTGAAAAATAAGTGTTTTAAAATCCCGGTGTCAGAGTAAGCACTCAGTGTGAAATATGAGAAATGGGAAGAATTTACAATAACCCTCATTATGGTTTTGGTTTAGTTTAGATGTCAAATTTGTGATTCCCAATAGAAACTGAAGAAAGCAGACACACATACACTGTAATCAGCTACTTGTTGTAGATAAAGCAATCAGTGGTTGACTTTAAACATTGTCATATTTAAAGTCAACAGAAATGGTACATTAGACATGAGAAACCTTCATTAGTTACGTTGGGTGACCTGTAGCCTTCATCTTCTGTTCTTCTGTAGTGATTGTGAGTACCCATCTCTCGGAAACCACTGAAGCCCTTAAATACTGCTTCGGCTTCTTTACAACATGTTATCACAAATAACTCCACCCATGACAACCGTAACCGGAGTTTGACCTTATTGCCGAAGAGACACCCCGGAGTCTTTCTCATTGTCACTAAAAACATTGTCACAACACTTCCTCTCATCCCCTCACTAGACATGGCAGCGGAAGATAATCTCCCTTGGGAAAGCGCTGATTCACAAATATTTATTTAGTTAACATTAACTATCAAATCTGTGTCATGATCTTGTTTACTTTGGAGAAATTCTTGTGTCTTTCCTATAACGAAGTTTCCAATAACCTCCAGTGACCTTGGTATCTGCACGTTATCTGGATGGCTGCAGTTTCAGGTACCTCTTGGTTCATATCTCAGGGCCTTCTGCATTTGCTCCATACAAAGCATCCTGTCTGCTATGGTAGCAACACATAGCAAAGGCCTGCACCGAGTGGTCAGGACAGCAGAACACATCACCAGGGCTTCATTAGCTCCCTAATCAAGTAACAAAAGGTGGTGTCAGTCCTGTGCATTAAGGATAATTAAAGACTCCAGCCACCCACATAGAGGCCTTTTGTCTCTGCAGAGGGGCATGAATATTTGAACACATTGTCACTTTACATGCTGTTGTTTAAAACAAGAGTGGATACTAACATCCACATGGTCACACTTCTTGCTGGACATTGCTGATACAGCAGAGCAGCAAATATGGAATATAGGAAATAGTAGTAATATTATTTTACAATTATACAACGGTAGTATTGCATAAGTATTGCATACAGTATACCCTGTGTGTGTGTGTGTGTGTGTGTGTGTGTGTGTGTGTGTGTGTGTGTGTGTGTGTGTGTGTGTGTGTGTGCAGTATATGCATACACACTTATATTTTTTCACATATTTTTTCTCTTAATATTTTTATTGCGCCAAACACCAAAGCAAATTCCTTGTAAGTGAATACCTACTCGGCAATAAATACGATTCTGGTTCTGATCACACACACACACACACACAGGTATATGCTATAATTATTGATATTATTATATCCTATATTCTACAGTGAAATAGATATGGGTAATAATAATAAATAATTTTGCACAAACCAGTATGATTGAAGATGTGACAATAAAAATGTAAACTTTATAATTTTGTGCAATATTTATTACACAATGTATCTGATTTACACAAATGTAGTTTGACAATAATTATTACTGAAATTCCAGACTTCAGACATACAGATAGAAAACCTAATGGATGTATAGAGTTTAAAGTATGAGAGGATAAGAAGGAAATTGACCTTCACACATGCAGGACATTTTGGACAAGAAATACTGAAGTCTACTCTGCATGGTAGTTCTATTTTAAATAAAAATGTGTTCCTCATGTGTGACAAATGTAAATTAAAATGAAAACAAGAGAATAACAAGACAGTGGCAGACAACAACACACAGCAAATGGGTAGATGGCTGAACACACACATAGCAAAGAGAGATTCCTTTCAATTAAAGCTGAGAAATGTTCTGTGTCATCCATGGACTGAATTAATGTGTAAAGGACAATTGTGTTATTATAACATGAGGGATCTACATTGTTGTAAAGATCATATTTTTACATATAATACGGATTTTGGTCAAATTCAATCCATAGAGTAAAGGGTTTAAAAGAGGCTGACAGGTAAGCCAGTATAATGAAAGTATAATCCGCAATATGATGGGCACATTGTTCATGTTAAACCTACTTTGGATTACTTCAAAGCAGGCACCGAAAGAAAAGTTGAGCAAAGAAGCCAGGTGAGGTGTGCAGGTACTCATAGCTTTTTGTCTGGTCTTTTTGGAACCAGTAGAGCAAACTTTCAGAATTTTTATGTAAGAAAAAACTATTAATATTAGAGGAGCAAATACTGACAAAGCAGTAATAATGAGTCCATAGATGCCATTGACTGTGGTGTCAGAGCATGCAAGTTTGGTTATGGAGTAGTTGTCACAGTAAACTTTGTTGATGATGTTCCCACACAGCTGTAAAGAGGAACTCAATAATATCATGATCACACATAGAAATAAAATGATTATCCAAGTCAGGCTTATCAGCATAGCAATCTTGTTAGATGTCATACGTGTGTTATATTGTAGAGGACAACAGATGGCAAGGTACCTGTCATAAGACATGATGGCTAAATTTAAATATTCTACACCTCCATATACATACAAACAGAAAATCTGAAGTAAACAAAGTGAAGTGGAAATAGTGTGAATGTCAGAGAGCATCTGAACCAGAAGAGATGGAAGCAAACTTGAACTACCAAACAGTCCGTTTACAAACAGGCTGCATATTAACAGGTACATAGGCTCATGTAAACTTCTGTTCATACAAATCACAACAATCAGCAACATATTGGCACAAACAATGAAAACATACAAAACCATAATAATCATAAAAATTAAGTATTTAAAAAGCCCACTGTCAAAGTAAGCAGTTAGTGTGAAATATGACAACTGTGTAACATTTCCCATTCTTGTTTGATTTAATAAAACACTGACCACTGTGCAGTTAACAAAGAAGTCTCAATAAATCTACTCTATTTTGTTGTAGATCTGTAAAAGACAATGTACTATAAACTATAAACATGACACCAGCGTGTTTGCCACCGTGTGCAGCAGAACAATCAGTCACACACGTAGAATTCTACTCACTTTAAAGAAAGAAAGATGAATCACAAAGGAAACAAAAGTGACAAATATTCCACACTTACCATTGTCATATTATAATATAATGCCTATGTCAATGTAATGCTTATGTTAGAAATGAGGAATCTGTTTGTGCTGTGGCATGAAGCATAGCATCCATCCCCTGTCCTGTTGTAGTCACACTGTGACTCCTCCTGAATGAGTTGAAACACTGCTGCTGCCTCTTTAAAACTTTTTCAGCCCAGCAGACGCATGCAGCTGCAGCAGTCTGACCTCATTACCAGGGAGACCACAACAAAAAACACAACACGTTGGCAGATCATCTAATGTTAGTTGTTTTGAAAGCTTTAGAGGTGTGAAGTGAAAATTATTATAAACACATTGAATGACCTTTTTCCCTGGAACTTCAAAGGACACACAGTACTTTGAAGTTGCAGGGAAGAAAGACATTAAATGTGATCGAGATGATATAAAAAACATTTAGTTGTCAAATAAATCACAAAAATATGAAATTAATATAACATGCATGCATGTTTTTGACCAACCATGATGGCTGACTGCTGCTAGGTACGGGGATGAAATCCTCATCATCATCACATGGAGGCCTTCCCAGACCACTGACCCACCGCCAAACCGTTCATACTGGATGATGTTACAGGCAGCATAACGTTCACCATGGTGTCTTCACACTCTTTCACCCTTATCACATGTGGACATCAGGCCCTCATGTCACCCTTATGGAGTCTGTTTCTGACCTGTCGTGCACCCACTTTTCTTTTCACTCGTTCAGGGTTATGCTCCCTCACGCTCATTGCGCATGGTGCCACTAACACCAAACTCTATTCCATCCTCTGGGTCCCTCTCTGTCTTAAAAAAATCAGTTAAAGACCAAACTCTTTTTTTTTATAACTGCCTAGAGACTCTGACGCTTGCCACCTCTGCCTGCCGCCTCTTTGCTTGTGCTGTAGTCACATATGTATGTCATGTGTCTGCCAAATGATTTAATGTTTTCGCATAATTATTTCACAAATGGGAACACTTTAAGCTACACACACACACGCGCACGCACACACACACGCGCACACACACACACACACACACGCACACACACACACACACACACACACACACACACACACACACACACACACTAATATATAGATAAAAACAAGTCTCTTAGATTAGAGCACCCGATCGAGTCCTGTGCTTCAGGTGAAATGATCCAAATTAGAAAGAAGGGTGTGTTAACCCTGTCAGTGCTGTAACAAATGCAACAACGCCTATCATTTTGAGGGAACCACATTTATTGAAATCACACATGTGCAGCACATACAGAAAAACAGACAGAAGCTACCAAAGCTTGAACAGAGTAGTGCATGTAAAAATGTCCATGTATGGCACAGAAATTAAAAGAAAGATGTTACTTCAGAGGACTTTACACACTTGTTTGCAGAATTTATGTTATAACAACACTATGACAAACAAACATGACCAAAAAAAGAAATGTTACACATGTTTGATCTGATTACTGAGTACATATACATGAGGGAAGGGTCAGTTCCACAGATTTAAGAGGCAATAAAAAGATTTCCGGACTAATAACATAGATTATATTGACAATTTAGATGACACTATTGTTTGAAGTATCTCGTGCATTTTGCCATCATTGATCAAGATTAGGAAATCAATTAGATGATAACATGTGTCGGCTATGTTTGACCAAATAACAGACTTTTACATATGACGCGGATTTTGGTCAATTTTAGTCCATATATTAAAGGGTTGAGAAGAGGCTGACATGTAAGAAAGTACAATGATAAAAAGATCCGTATAACAATAGGCACATTGCTCATGTCAAACCTGCTTTGTACGATTTCAAAAAAAGCCCCAATACAAAAATTCAACAGGGAAGCGAGGTGAGGTGTGCAGGTACTGAGAGCTTTTTGTCTGGCCTGTTTGGAAGCAGAAAAACTAATTTTAAGAATCCTACTGTAGGAATAAAAGGCGAAACATATAAGACCAAATACAAATATGAACACGGTAGTGACTCCATACACATTATTGACTGTGGTGTCAGAGCAAGCTAATTTAACAATGTGGAAGTTGGCACAGTATACTTTGTCAATGATGTTCCCACACAGTGGTAAAGGAGAACTTAATGCTATTATAACCAAACAACTGACTATAGAGGCCATCCATGAGGCAGCGATCATCAAGGCAACTCTGCTAGATGTCATATGTGTGTTATATTGTAGAGGACAACAGATGGCAAGGTATCTGTCATAAGCCATGATGGCTAAGTTGGCAATTTCACAACCTCCATAAGAGTGAACAACAAAAATCTGCAGGAAACAAAGCGAAGTAGAAATAGTGTGAACATCAGAGAGAATCTGAACCAGCAGGAATGGAAACAAACTTGCGCTACCAAACAGCTCATTTGCAAACAGGCTGCACAGAAGCAGATACATGGGTTCATGTAAACTTCTGTTCATGCAGATTACAACAATGAGCAAAACGTTGGAAGAAACAATTAGAATATATAACACCTTGACAATAATGAAAAATAGGTATTTGAGCGCTCCACTGTCAAAGTAAGCACTTAGTATGAAATATGAAAACTGTGTTACGTTTCCTGTGACCTCCATTTAGGCAAAAATGGTGAGAATTATTTCAGTGCAACAATGATATCACATTTTGCATCAAACACATACACAGTATTAAATATTATAACAGAAAAGACATTAATTATCAAACAACCTGTTGTGAAAATATGCTCGATTTACTATTGTCTCATTTAAAGTAAAATACGAGGACACACTTTGTAATATTGTGTGATACCTCGTATTCCTCTGCGGCCCCGCTGCAGCCGTACTGTCAGGCCCTCCTAACTCAATTTAAGCTCTGTTTCTGCTTGTTTTAAACTTGTACCGCTCAGAAGACGCCCACTGCAGCAGTCCAACCTCCTTACAAATGAGACACACTTATTGGTCCTTGTGTTGACTGATGTCAGGAGAAATGCAAATTCTATAAATTATGGAGTTGGATTTGGAATAGATAGATCAATAAAATCAAATGATGAAAATATCATCTTCTCTGCCATAAGTCCATGTTTTCATTTCCAGGATCTCAATGAAGCTGATTGTATTCCAATCGTGAATGAATTAAAGGAAAGTTCTCTATGTCAATAAATGAGGCCTCAGCTTTACAGAACACAGAGACGCCAGTCTGAGGACCAACACATTCAACTCTGTGGAGGAAAAGACGCGATACAAGCATTATACTCCTGTGTGTGTATTGACCTGTGTTTTATGCTCTTCTGATTCTGATTCTGATTCTGATTCTGATTCTGATTCTGATTCTGATGCCACCAACTTCAAGGATCTTTCCCTCGGCTTGACTTACATGATCACTAACACATTGTTACTATGTCAACCTCTAAAAGGCTCTATTTCTTAATTAATTATGTAACAAAGTATTTTTTTATTCGTCAGTGTTGTGTTTTAACATGATCTATCTGTCCAAAATCCCATAAGTGCAATCAGCAGTTCAAGAACACATTTATGTGCCTGTTAGACACAGAAATGAAAAGAGTGATGTTACGTTTGACAAAAGGTTCTGAATGAATATCAGTGTCAGAAAAGACTTCACTCACTTTATTGGTGATGTTTACTTTTAAAATACATGTTTGGAGTGGAGAACATAAGAAAAAGCAAGATATATAACAATCGTGCACAAAAACAATATAACATATGTGTAACATTCTCATACGCTTTTTGTCATGTGTGGTCTGATTAGATGAAACCATTGAAAACCAAACAGTTATACATATACATGAGGGAAGGGTCAGTTCTTTAGGTTTTGGAGGCTACAGAGAGATTTCCAGGCAAAGTAGAGGCCTTTTATTGAATGAAAGACCTGAACTTATTGAAACATTAATCACTTCACAGAATCTAGTGTTGGTGAATGAGAGAATGTCTGTCACTCACAAAGACCAGCTAACTATTATTTTTACATAATTGCTTTAAATCTTAATGGGCAGTCTTTCTAAACCTGCATAGACAATTTAGATGATACTGTTGTTGGAAGTATCTCATGCATTTTGCCATCATTGATCAAGATTGGCAATCAATTAGATGATAACATGTGTCGCCTATGTTTGACCAAATAACAGACTTTTACATATGACGCGGATTTTGGTAAATTTTAGTCCATATATTAAAGGGTTGAGAAGAGGCTGACATGTAAGAAAGTACAATGATAAAAAGATCCGTATAACAATAGGCATATTGCTCATGTCAAACCTGCCTTGTATGATTTCAAAGAAAGCCCCAATACAAAAATTTAACAGGGCAGCGAGGTGAGGTGTGCAGGTACTGAGAGCTTTTTGTCTGGCCTGTTTGGGAGCAGACAAACAAATTTTAAGAATCCTACTGTAAGAATAAAGGGTAAAAAGTATGACACCAAATATAACAGTAAACATGCAAACAATTCCATACACATTATTGACTGTGGTGTCAGAGCAAGCTAATTTAACAATGTGGTAGTTGTCACAGTATACTTTTTCAATGATGTTCCCACACAGTGGTAAAGGAAAACTTAATGCTATTACAACCAAACAAATGAATATAGAGGTCATCCATGTGGCAGCGATCAACCAAGCAACTCTACTAGATGTCATATGTGTGTTATATTGTAGAGGACAACAGATGGCAAGGTATCTGTCATAAGCCATGATGGCTAAGTTGGCAATTTCACAACCTCCATAAGAGTGAACAACAAAAATCTGCAGGAAACAAAGCCAAGTAGAAATAGTGTGAACATCAGAGAGAATCTGAACCAGCAGGAATGGAAACAAACTTGCGCTACCAAACAGCTCATTTACAAACAGGCTGCACAGAAACACATACATGGGTTCATGTAAACTTCTGTTCATGCAGATTACAACAATGAGCAAAACGTTGGAAGAAACAATTAGAATATATAACACCTTGACAATAATGAAAAATAGGTATTTGAGCGCTCCACTGTCAAAGTAAGCACTTAGTATGAAATATGAAAACTGTGTTACGTTTCCTGTGACCTCCATTTAGGCAAAAATGGTGAGAATTATTTCAGTGCAACAATGATATCACATTTTGCATCAAACACATACACAGTATTAAATATTATAACAGAAAAGACATTAATTATCAAACAACCTGTTGTGAAAATATGCTCGATTTACTATTGTCTCATTTAAAGTAAAATACGAGGACACACTTTGTAATATTGTGTGATACCTCGTATTCCTCTGCGGCCCCGCTGCAGTCGTACTGTCAGGCCCTCCTAACTCAACTAAAGCTCTGCTTCTGCTTGTTTTAAACTTGTACCGCTCAGAAGACGCCCACTGCAGCAGTCCAACCTCCTTACAAATGAGACACACTTATTGGTCCTTGTGTTGACTGATGTCAGGAGAAATGCAAATTCTATAAATTATGGAGTTGGATTTGGAATAGATAGATCAATAAAATCAAATGATGAAAATATCATCTTCTCTGCCATAAGTCCATGTTTTCATTTCCAGGATCTCAATGAAGCTGATTGTATTCCAATCGTGAATGAATTAAAGGAAAGTTCTCTATGTCAATAAATGAGGCCTCAGCTTTACAGAACACAGAGACGCCAGTCTGAGGACCAACACATTCAACTCTGTGGAGGAAAAGACGCGATACAAGCATTATACTCCTGTGTGTGTATTGACCTGTGTTTTATGCTCTTCTGATTCTGATTCTGATTCTGATTCTGATTCTGATTCTGATTCTGATGCCACCAACTTCAAGGATCTTTCCCTCGGCTTGACTTACATGATCACTAACACATTGTTACTATGTCAACCTCTAAAAGGCTCTATTTCTTAATTAATTATGTAACAAAGTATTTTTTTATTCGTCAGTGTTGTGTTTTAACATGATCTATCTGTCCAAAATCCCATAAGTGCAATCAGCAGTTCAAGAACACATTTATGTGCCTGTTTGACACAGAAATGAAAAGAGTGATGTTACGTTTGACAAAAGGTTCTGAATGAATATCAGTGTCAGAAAAGACTTCACTCACTTTATTGGTGATGTTTACTTTTAAAATACATGTTTGGAGTGGAGAACATAAGAAAAAGCAAGATATATAACAATCGTGCACAAAAACAATATAACATATGTGTAACATTCTCATACGCTTTTTGTCATGTGTGGTCTGATTAGATGAAACCATTGAAAACCAAACAGTTATACATATACATGAGGGAAAGGTCAGTTCTTTAGGTTTTGGAGGCTACAGAGAGATTTCCAGGCAAAGTAGAGGCCTTTTATTGAATGAAAGACCTGAACTTATTGAAACATTAATCACTTCACAGAATCTAGTGTTGGTGAATGAGAGAATGTCTGTCACTCACAAAGACCAGCTAACTATTATTTTTACATAATTGCTTTAAATCTTAATGGGCAGTCTTTCTAAACCTGCATAGACAATTTAGATGACACTGTTGTTGGAAGTATCTCATGCATTTTGCCATCATTGATCAAGATTGGCAATCAATTAGATGATAACATGTGTCGCCTATGTTTGACCAAATAACAGACTTTTACATATGACGCGGATTTTGGTCAATTTTAGTCCATATATTAAAGGGTTGAGAAGAGGCTGACATGTAAGAAAGTACAATGATAAAAAGATCCGTATAACAATAGGCACATTGCTCATGTCAAACCTGCCTTGTATGATTTCAAAGAAAGCCCCAATACAGAAATTTAACAGGGCAGCGAGGTGAGGTGTGCAGGTACTGAGAGCTTTTTGTCTGGCCTGTTTGGGAGCAGACAAACAAATTTTAAGAATCCTACTGTAAGAATAAAGGGTAAAAAGTATGACACCAAATATAACAGTAAACATGCAAACAATTCCATACACATTATTGACTGTGGTGTCAGAGCAAGCTAATTTAACAATGTGGTAGTTGTCACAGTATACTTTTTCAATGATGTTCCCACACAGTGGTAAAGGAAAACTTAATGCTATTACAACCAAACAAATGAATATAGAGGTCATCCATGTGGCAGCGATCAACCAAGCAACTCTACTAGATGTCATATGTGTGTTATATTGTAGAGGACAACAGATGGCAAGGTATCTGTCATAAGCCATGATGGCTAAGTTGGCAATTTCACAACCTCCATAAGAGTGAACAACAAAAATCTGCAGGAAACAAAGCCAAGTAGAAATAGTGTGAACATCAGAGAGAATCTGAACCAGCAGGAATGGAAACAAACTTGCGCTACCAAACAGCTCATTTACAAACAGGCTGCACAGAAACACATACATGGGTTCATGTAAACTTCTGTTCATGCAGATTACAACAATGAGCAAAACGTTGGAAGAAACAATTAGAATATATAACACCTTGACAATAATGAAAAATAGGTATTTGAGCGCTCCACTGTCAAAGTAAGCACTTAGTATGAAATATGAAAACTGTGTTACGTTTCCTGTGACCTCCATTTAGGCAAAAATGGTGAGAATTATTTCAGTGCAACAATGATATCACATTTTGCATCAAACACATACACAGTATTAAATATTATAACAGAAAAGACATTAATTATCAAACAACCTGTTGTGAAAATATGCTCGATTTACTATTGTCTCATTTAAAGTAAAATACGAGGACACACTTTGTAATATTGTGTGATACCTCGTATTCCTCTGCGGCCCCACTGCAGTCGTACTGTCAGGCCCTCCTAACTCAACTAAAGCTCTGCTTCTGCTTGTTTTAAACTTGTACCGCTCAGAAGACGCCCACTGCAGCAGTCCAACCTCCTTACAAATGAGACACACTTATTGGTCCTTGTGTTGACTGATGTCAGGAGAAATGCAAATTCTATAAATTATGGAGTTGGATTTGGAATAGATAGATCAATAAAATCAAATGATGAAAATATCATCTTCTCTGCCATAAGTCCATGTTTTCATTTCCAGGATCTCAATGAAGCTGAGTGTATTCCAATCGTGAATGAATTAAAGGAAAGTTCTCTATGTCAATAAATGAGGCCTCAGCTTTACAGAACACAGAGACGCCAGTCTGAGGACCAACACATTCAACTCTGTGGAGGAAAAGACGCGATACAAGCATTATACTCCTGTGTGTGTATTGACCTGTGTTTTATGCTCTTCTGATTCTGATTCTGATTCTGATTCTGATTCTGATTCTGATTCTGATGCCACCAACTTCAAGGATCTTTCCCTCGGCTTGACTTACATGATCACTAACACATTGTTACTATGTCAACCTCTAAAAGGCTCTATTTCTTAATTAATTATGTAACAAAGTATTTTTTTATTCGTCAGTGTTGTGTTTTAACATGATCTATCTGTCCAAAATCCCATAAGTGCAATCAGCAGTTCAAGAACACATTTATGTGCCTGTTTGACACAGAAATGAAAAGAGTGATGTTACGTTTGACAAAAGGTTCTGAATGAATATCAGTGTCAGAAAAGACTTCACTCACTTTATTGGTGATGTTTACTTTTAAAATACATGTTTGGAGTGGAGAACATAAGCAAAAGCAAGATATATAACAATCGTGCACAAAAACAATATAACATATGTGTAACATTCTCATACGCTTTTTGTCATGTGTGGTCTGATTAGATGAAACCATTGAAAACCAAACAGTTATACATATACATGAGGGAAGGGTCAGTTCTTTAGGTTTTGGAGGCTACAGAGAGATTTCCAGGCAAGGTAGAGGCCTTTTATTGAATGAAAGACCTGAACTTATTGAAACATTAATCACTTCACAGAATCTAGTGTTGGTGAATGAGAGAATGTCTGTCACTCACAAAGACCAGCTAACTATTATTTTTACATAATTGCTTTAAATCTTAATGGGCAGTCTTTCTAAACCTGCATAGACAATTTAGATGACACTGTTGTTTGAAGTATCTCATGCATTTTGCCATCATTGATCAAGATTGGCAAATCAATTAGATGATAACATGTGTCGCCTATGTTTGACCAAATAACAGACTTTTACATATGACGCGGATTTTGGTAAATTTTAGTCCATATATTAAAGGGTTGAGAAGAGGCTGACATGTAAGAAAGTACAATGATAAAAAGATCCGTATAACAATAGGCACATTGCTCATGTCAAACCTGCCTTGTATGATTTCAAAGAAAGCCCCAATACAGAAATTTAACAGGGCAGCGAGGTGAGGTGTGCAGGTACTGAGAGCTTTTTGTCTGGCCTGTTTGGGAGCAGACAAACAAATTTTAAGAATCCTAATGTAAGAATAAAGGGTAAAAAGTATAACACTAAATACGACAGTAAACATGCAAACGATTCCATACACATTATTGACTGTGGTGTCAGAGCAAGCTAATTTAACAATGTGGAAGTTGGCACAGTATACTTTGTCAATGATGTTCCCACACAGTGGTAAAGGAGAACTTAATGCTACTATAACCAAACAACTGACTATAGAGGCCATCCATGAGGCAGCAATCAAACAAGCAACTCTGCTAGATGTCATATGTGTGTTATATTGTAGAGGACAACAGATGGCAAGGTATCTGTCATAAGCCATGATGGCTAAGTTGGCAATTTCACAACCTCCATAAGAGTGAACAACAAAAATCTGCAGGAAACAAAGCCAAGTAGAAATAGTGTGAACATCAGAGAGAATCTGAACCAGCAGGAATGGAAACAAACTTGCGCTACCAAACAGCTCATTTACAAACAGGCTGCACAGAAACACATACATGGGTTCATGTAAACTTCTGTTCATGCAGATTACAACAATGAGCAAAACGTTGGAAGAAACAATTAGAATATATAACACCTTGACAATAATGAAAAATAGGTATTTGAGCGCTCCACTGTCAAAGTAAGCACTTAGTATGAAATATGAAAACTGTGTTACGTTTCCTGTGACCTCCATTTAGGCAAAAATGGTGAGAATTATTTCAGTGCAACAATGATATCACATTTTGCATCAAACACATACACAGTATTAAATATTATAACAGAAAAGACATTAATTATCAAACAACCTGTTGGGAAAATATGCTCGATTTACTATTGTCTCATTTAAAGTAAAATACGAGGACACACTTTGTAATATTGTGTGATACCTCGTATTCCTCTGCAGCCCTGCTGCAGCCGTACTGTCAGGCCCTCCTAACTCAATTTAAGCTCTGTTTCTGCTTGTTTTAAACTTGTACCGCACAGAAGACGCCCACTGCAGCAGTCCAACCTCCTTACAAATGAGACATATTTATTGGTCCTTGTTTTTGATTGATGGCAGAAGAAAAGCAAAATACATCTTTAGATTGTGGAGTTGTTTGCATCTGTATTATTTTGTTCTTCCTGATGTTGTGGGCCTGTAAAGCTCCTGTAAAATTCCCAGAGAGCTACAGGTGAAGCCGAATAGTTGGTACAATCAAAAATGGAGGCCATCCATGTGGCAGTGATCATCAAGGCAACTCTGCTAGATGTCATAAGTGTGTTATGTTGTAGAGCAGTGTTTTTTGAGCTAAGGTCCCTTTTTTACATGAAAAAAAAAATCCTTAATGTGTTGCCAGGGTCCATGAAATCTGCCCTTAAGCCTTCAAAATCAACTTTGCGGGCGCCTGTAGCTTAAAGTGAACGCAAACGAAACTGTTGCGTTAACCAATCAGATTCCGAGTTGGCTACTACGGGCCAGCTAGCGGGTGTACAATATAGTTAGCACATGCACGTCTTTTGATTGGATACGCACTATTTAGAGGCAGAGCTATGCAGAGCTAGCAAACTGAACTTGAACAAGCTAATTTGGGTACATTTCTACAAGGACAAAAAATTGACATCACTGAAGGCCTAGGTGTGAAATGCACAGCTCGCCACTGGTTTTCATGTTCAAAAAATGTGGGGGGTTGTGTTTCTGTGATGTATTGTTAGAGCGCTTCAAGCATCAAAAAAGCAAAGAAATACTGGAAAACTTCAAAATTACTGCAGAATCAAGTTTAACAACCCACATTCTGGGGCAAAATACTGTCTTACTTTCTTGATTCATCTGTGGTGGAATCTTCTTCTTCAGTTGTGCATGAACCTGCTGCTTTCCTTTTGGAAAAGATATTTGAAAATAGTACTGATTTTACATATTGTAATGATGAATACAGATTTCTGAATTGGACTATGTGAAATTACCAGAAAAGAAAAAAACATCTATTTTTGTTGTTCTTGTTTTTGATTCAGAATCAGAAATCCAATGAACAAAAGTTTCACTGACTACTGGGAGTAGGACTCTTATCACTGTTAAAGGTCATTGCTTTGCGCTTGTTTTCTTTCACTGACACTAATGATCTCTGACATCATCAGCCCAAAGCCAGGTATGAAAATGTCTGGCTTATAAACATATGTTGGCAGTGTTTAGAGGAGGAGTGAGGGCTCACAATGCATTCTGGAGAACTAACTGCTGAGGCTGAACACTTGGTCTTTTTGTTTGCGTCTGAGTCAGATCAGGCTGGATGAATCACTTTGTATTTTAGAAAATATCTTTTTTTAATAATAATACTTTGTTGTCTCTTAATCTATCACAATGAACTCATCTGTTTCAGACCCTTTGATCACCTTCACAGTGTACAGCTCAGCCTTTCTGTATAATGTTGCTTTTGCCATCTGCGTCTTTCTGGTGTATATTTCAATTCTGTGTGTTAACCTGTTACTGGTGATTGTTATTTGTGCTGAGTCTCGTCTTCACAGGCCCATGTACATCCTTCTGGTGAATTTAGCTGTGAGTGGAATGGTGGGAGCATCGTGTGTATGTCTCAGTATTATCAAAAATCTTTTAATGGACAAGCAGCAGACTTCACTGCAAGGATGTTTTACTCAAGTGTTTTTCACCAACATCTATGGTGGTTGTATATATTGCATTTTAGCACTGATGGCCTATGACAGGTATGTGTCCATCTGCAAGCCTTTGCAGTACCACAACATAATGACGCCTACTAAAGTCAAGCTTTTGCTTGTGCTGGTTTATTTCATCCTCGCTTTATCCACAGCTGTGCAGGTTTATTTGACTTCCAGACTTGAACTGTGTCGACACACCGTTGATAAGCTTTTGTGTGACACCATCTCAGTTTCGAGACTGTCTTGTGAAACGAGCAGTTTGCTCAGCATGTACGGCCTGTGCTGTGTCATCTGTGTGTTTGTTCTGCCTATTCTTCTTGTCATTTTATCATATGTCCATATTTTCATTGTGATTGTTAAAACCTCAAAAGGGTTTCAAAGTAAAGCGCTGCATACATGCACTCCACATTTGGTGACCTTCATCAACTTCTCTGCAGCTACTTTTTTTGGGTTCATTTATAACCGTTTAGGCTTCAATGTGCCGGTAGCTGTGAGTGTTTTAATCTACTTTAATTTTTCTGTCGTTCCATCAATACTACATCCAATAATTTATGGTATTAAAATGCAAGAAATCAGACTCAGTATAAGCAAAATGATGACAAAGAAAATCATGCAATGATGCAATCATACACTGATATCACAAGCTTTTCTCTTTTCTCTTTACATCAGCTATAGAGTTTGATGATGGACAGTATGACTCTCTTTCTTACTCTCTGCTCACTGCTACTCAATAACATTTTTTAAGATGAATGAGTTTGATGGTGTAGCTGAATCTGAATATAATATATGATGCCTGCATTTTATTTTTTATTTCTTCTCTGCTAAATGTTTCATCTTCAGTTTAATGTTGTCAGCTATGAACATTTTTATTCCAGTTTATTTACACAGAAAGGAAGTTTATTTAATACAGAAAGAAAATAAAACAGGGTAAAACCATATTAGAGGCTTGTTTATTTGTGTCTCCTCTCCGGGGCTTTATAAGGTTCCCTTCCCATATCACAACCCTTTTTCTTTGATAGTCTTCCAAACAAATGAAATATGCCTTGATTCAGGGCATTTTGAGAAAAACATACTGTTTTCAAAATCAGAATATAAAGAACAATAACACAAGACTGTGAATCTCCCATAAAACCACACAACATAAGTAATAAGTGGCTTTATTGGCCAGGTGGAGTGCAGATACAGGGAATTCATTACATTACATTACGATCATTTAGCAGACGCTTTTATCCAAAGCGACTTACATTACATTACCAGCCATTACAGAGGGGGGAGCAGTTTGGGATTCGGTGCCCAGCGACCCTCCGGTTCCCAAGCGGAAGCCCTACCGATGTAGCTACTGCCTGCCCGGTAATGTGAACATCATAGTGAACAACGTCACTATGGTGTAGTTGTTCAACATATCCAAATGTAATATAAAATGTAAAGACAGGTGGTAACTTTTAGTAATATGATAAGTGTAAAGAAACAAAAACAACAATGGGCAGGTATGTACAATGAATGTTTGAATGATTGAATGTATGTGGAATGAATGATTGAATGAATGGAGTAGCGCTAAACTAAATGGTATATATAAACTAAATGGTATATATAATAAAAAAAATAATAAAAAATCACCTTGACCTTTAATAAACTATAATAAAATGTAATAAGGATGTAACTGTCACAGCTGTACAAAGAGTGTATGTACATGAAAGAATGTATATTTTCATAAGGATATATATAGAGAAACACTGTAAAAACAAACATTACATTACGATTTTTATCCATAGCGACTTACATTAGATTACATTACCACCCTTCGCAGAGGGGGGAGCAATTGAGGGTTCGGTGCCTTGCTCAGGGGCACCTCGGCAGGGACTCGAAGCGGCGACCCTCCGGTTCTCAAGCTGAAGCTCTACCCACTGAGCTACTGCCTCTCTCAAACAAACAAACAATCAAATCTATGCTCATGAGGGAATAGAATAAATTAATCAAAATCAACACAATGTGATAGGAATGTGACAGTTCAGCTGTTAATGAGAGCCACAGCATGGGTTTTTTTTGTCTAATAGTATAGAAACCGCTTCCCAGGGGGCAGCACTTGGAAGATAAAGTGACTAGGCTGAAAGGGGTCAGCGTGGATCTTGGCTCTTCGTTTTCTAAACATTGAGTGGTGGAGGTCCTAGATGGATGGCAGGTTGCAGCCAGTGATCCTGGTGATGCGTTGCAGTATGGTTCTGTCATGTGCAGCAGACGACTCAAAACAGACTATAACTGCAGACATGGATCAATGGTGCCTGCAGCAGGTTGAATTTCTTCAGTTATTGCAGGAATTCCATCTCTATTGGGCCTTCTTGACAGTGATTCAGCTCCGACTTGAGGCCCTGCGAGATAGTGGTACCCAGGAACTTGAATAACAACAGTGGGGACTGCTGAGTTATTGATATCGAAGGGAGGCAGGGAGAGGGGCACCTCACAGGTCTACAGTCTTAAGAGTGTTCAGCTCCAGGTTATTCACAAGGCCGCCAGCTGATCCACATCCTGTCTGTAAGCAAACTCATCGCCACTGGAGATGGACCAAACAATGTTGTGCCATCTGCAAACTTTGATGGTGTGTAAGAAGTGTGTGCGCTACACACCTCCTCCTCAACAGTCAGCCTCTGTGCCCTGCATCTCTCTCTTTCACAAAAATTGGCAATAGACTTTCCAAAGTTTGTCACCTAAACTAGTTTATACTCTGATCTGCTTGTTGGACTGCTAAGGACACCTCTGAGCTGCTAGTGTCATGATGGCTGTTTTGCTAGAGCATCTGATCAGCTGTTAATTTCTATGACTAGCTGTAAACAAACAAACAACTTCATGTGGTTTTGAGTGAGTATGGCTGCTTCTTCCTCTTCCTCTTCTGCTCCTTCTGCTCTTACTCCGTCTCCTGCACTTAGTAATCTAATCACCATGACCAATTGGCCCCCACTCTAACATGTCTGCACGAAGGCTAAAATTTAAGTGGAGCTCAACCAAACTTAGGATTTTTTGACTGATTTTCCGCAATGAAATGCTGGACAACCCAAGCTTGTAAATTTATCGCTGCACATTAACAAAGACTTAAAATGCATACTACCCCTAATGTGTAGTAGTAATGTTCTTTGTTCTCATGTTTTCTTCATCTTGAGATGTATTCGATGACTGATGCAACAGCATTGACAACAAATAGGAAACACATGCCCGAAGTTGCTCTGTTGTCATTAATAGCCATGGCGATATCACCCTGACCTTCCATTAAGCATGGTGATGCAAGGCCACCTAATTGGGCTGTTGGTGAAGCTGGTCCAAGTGTCCGAGCGGCCTCTTGCGCCTCCTGATGATGAAACCCCACAGGGACTCATTACTGAGGAGTGATACAAAAACATACACACTGTTGTCACACAGAGATAGAGTTGTCCTTAAAAACAAATAAATAAACTAGGAGATTCAGCAAATGACAGAAAACAACATTTAAAATTTCTAACCCAACACGGAAAATTACTTAGTAAGATCATTTGATTTCAGCCTCTAGTCTAGTTTTTTATGAACAACACAAAATTCAATCTAGACTTATTCTTGTCACATCCACAGTGATGGATGTGACATTGTGGAGGTTACTGGTCTCTAAACTGTTACACCCAGTTAACCAGCCAAAAAAATCCAAACAGTAACACTGGCTTATTACTGAAGTCATCACCTTTTTATGCTAAAAAGAACCGGCTCAGTGAACATTATTACTCCATGGGGAGGTTTGTTGAGGTAGAAACCTTTTTTGAAAAGATGTCAATGCCGTGAAATGATTTCCAACGCTTTAATGCTTGTTGCAAACTGTTTTGTTCAAGAAGTTTCAAGGAGGATAAAGTTGATGATTCAGAGTAACTATTCATTTGAAGTGACTCTTCCCCCAGAAACAAGTGGAGCCAAATCATGGCAGCATGAGTCATCGTGCACTCTGCTCCACCATTCAGGCCCATACCATTCACTTGTTGCAGGCCACACAAGCGCCTGTAGGAAAACAATGTCCTGGTCAGCAGAGTCAGCCACACCATATTCTCTACACCTGTGGGAGTCCATATGCGGTGTGCACGTGTGTTGGGTGGTTACAGTAAGTCAGCCAAAATGCCCCTCCATTTTCAACATTGTGTTTGCATCCACAAATGTACAACACAGGATTAGAGTCACCTGTAATGGGTGCTTAGGACCAGCAGATAGAGCTGTTTTTCATGGGGTCACATCTCATATGAGCATCAACAAAACAGATTTGTCAGATTTGTGGGGAAGCTGTTGAGCAATGAACAATAATAATAATGATACAAATAATGATGACCCCTTATGTAAACTTTTGTCAAAAATAGACAACATATTTAGCTTAAGAAAACACAACACACTAAAATAATGATGTATATTCCAGAGATGTATTATGACCTTTGGAGGCTAGTATGGCTAGTAGCGGCTAACTGGTAGCCTCGCATTGGGGGCGTGGCAATGAGCCTCTGATTGGTGACAGAATGGGCGGGGCCCAGTTTTGAACCCGCGTCTCGCCGCGCGTCCCCGGAACAGAGGCTCAGGTTTCCGTTAGCCTAGCGTGTAGCTTCAGTGACAAAACCACTGCGGAGGATCACCGCCACAACTACGCAATCAACTAAGATCTGCTCACTGTTCAGACAGCCTATCTGCATTTCGCTCTTCACCATTTTGCACAGCGACCATGGCAGAGGCAGCGGACTGCGGGTTACGGCGAAATTTACGCCGAAAAAGTCGCCAGAGTCAGCCGAAGAAAGCGAACAGTAACCGGGTAAAGTTTATTTGTTGCTGCCCGGCTGGCTAACTTTAGCGGGGTTAGCTCGCTTTATGACTACACTGTTACTTTCTCAACGACACACAAAGTAAATGAACACTAACATACAACAACGACGTACGAGCTTACATACACACTGTGACCTGAAAGTAATTTTTGATGAATATAGACATTCTGAATGTTTAAGATTTAAGATTCAAGACTCCTGGTTCACTAGTTCACTAGTCGAATAACGATATTTTACATTCCCTAACTTTATTTACACATACAAATGTCTGTCCACTCTTAAGAGTTCAGGAAAGTACTTTACATAGTTCTCATAAATCCAGGTCAGGATTTAAGGCAGCTGTAGTTAGACTAGACAGACATGATGTAGATTGACCTCAAATTAACACATTACGACTTCATTCCTTTTTGTCTAATCTATAGGTATCCTAAAGAAGTAATATTTGAAACTTTTGCCGTTATTGGGCGTAATGAAAGGCTCATTCCAGATTGCCTCCTGGTGGCGCAGTTTCGTACTTTTCTGTCAGTACAATGTCCAATCTCCACTGTACTGTAACTGTTGTACAGCAATTCCCCTCGGGGTAGTACAGTTTCATCTTATCATATCTAATTGGAAAGGCTATAACAAATCCTGAGGAGTTAATCAGAGTATCACATAGTGGGTTGATTGTTAAGCTGTGAGTCTGATCCACAGTGAGCAGGTCTGAGTGGAAGTCATCACATTCCTGAAATTTTCAATCAATTGCAGTGATTGTCTTCTTGCTGGCTGCTGTCTGTGGCTGGATTTGAGTCATTTCAATAGCTGTCAATAAAACACTTGTAGTGTGAAGGTTATCTCACTCTGCACAGCAGTTTTTTTCTTTAGCTGAGTTTGGGTAAATGTTCTTTTGTCCTCAGGTGTCTCTAGAGAAAGTCTTGGGCATTTGCACGGCCAGCAGCAGTGCCCTGGCCTCTGATCCAAACACAGGCTTAATAGCCTATCCAGCTGGGTAAGACAGATTTTCTTTTACGTTGTGTTTTTGTTGTCATTTGGTGATGGAAAATGTCTAAATTTCAGTATCTTTTAACCTTTGTACCTGGTTTGTGTGTGTGTGTTTGTGTTAAAGGTGTGTCATTGTGCTGCTGGACCCAAAGACAAACAAACAGAGTCACATTATCAATACATCCAGGTAGATGAAGCTTTCCACCAGCCACTTCTAAATGCATTCATACTGGTGTGTTGGGATTTTAAATTGATTGTGTTTGTTTTCCAGAAAGCCCTTCACTGCTCTGGCCTTCTCTCATGATGGAAAATATCTGGCTACTGGTGAGGTATGAACTCGATGTGAATGTGTCTTTATGTGGTTGGATGTGTTTCAAAATGTCCTGACGACAGAGGAAGTCCACCTGCCTTGGGATCTGCTTCTGCTAGATGACTGAAGATCTTCATAGATGTGTGTGTACATGTATGAATTTCCTGTTTGTCTAAGCGAGATGTTTAAAGTCTTAAGCTTGTTGTCTTTCTGAATCACAAACTGTCGACTTCTGGAGGGTCTGAAGGCTCAACCTGTGCGTTAAAGTGAAACATCATGTTGTAAACTCATCATGATAATGTGCCCAATTGATGAATCCAATGAAATGATGTAAAGCTTGTGTCTATCTGTGTGTGTGTGTGTTAGAGTGGTCACATGCCCTGTGTGAGGGTGTGGCAGGTGGATGGCTCTCAGCTGGCAGAGGTTCAGTGTCATAAGTATGGCGTCGCCTGTGTGGCCTTTTCAGCCAACAGCTCCTACATCGTTTCCGTGGGTTACCAGCATGACATGACAGTCAGCGTTTGGGACTGGAGGGTGAGCACACACACACACACACACACACACACACACACACACACACACACACACACACACACACACACACACACACACACACACACACACACACACACACACACACACACACACACACACACACACACACACACACATATATATATATAGTCAGCATATTCTGCCTGACTTAATTCTTCTCTTTATAACATTACATTACATTACATTACGAGCATTTGGCAGACGCTTTTATCCAAAGCGACTTACATTACATTACCACCCTACGCAGCTCTTTGTTTGCTTTCTGAGTGCTGCATACTTACACTGTGACCTCCTGTGAATGTTGGCATGGAGATACTGCTGAGATGATGGTTTCTTGTCCATGCTGCTCACGTTATTCTGCCATCTCTTTTATGTGAGCAGAAAGGGACAGTCATCGCCTCCAACAAAGTTTCCAGCAAGGTTTTGGCAGTCTCCTTTTCAGAGGACAACAGCTACTTTGTCACAGCGGGAAACAGACATGTCAAGTTCTGGTACCTAGACGCCTCCAAAGAACGGCGGGTATGATTATCCTAAAAACTATAGAGCTCATTTCCATTCTGGTAAGCTGTCAACAGTGAAGTCTTTCATTTAGTCAGATGTCCACGGTGCACAGCCACATACAGCATCTCTGAGTGTTGGCTGTTGTCTTTGTTGGTTCACCCTTCTCATATCTATTCATTGATTTGCAGGTGAACAGCACAGTGCCCCTGATTGGTCGGTCAGGGTTGCTAGATGACCATAAAAACAGTGTGTTCAGTGATGTGGCCTGTGGTCGAGGCCCGATGGCCTCCAGCACCTACTGCATCACCAGCTCTGGTCTGCTCTGCCTCTTCAACAGCACCCGACAGCTGGAAGCCTGGGTCAATCTCAAGGTGAGCTTGGGAGCGATGCCGTCTGTGTGTGGTTAAGAGCTATTGGTGTCCATATCTCTGAGGTGCAGGAATGTGGGGCTGCATAGTTTTGCACAATGCTGACTAAAGCTGCTGTTGTTGATAGACGTCATCGGCGAGCTGCCTGGCGGTCAGCGAATCCTACATTTTCTGTGGCTGTGCTGACGGCATTGTGAGAGTTTTCAGCCCCTCTAACCTGCAGTATATCACCACGCTCCACCGGCCACACCGGCTTGGAGCCGACCTCACCCAAGGAGTACAGGACAGGTACAAGCACTCTAAAATACCACACAGGATTATGACAGGAACACAGAGACTTTTATACAAATGTATTATTAATCCCGTGTCTGGTTTCCGTAGCAACCCGTCAACCGATGTCTCCGGAGCTCAGTACCCAGATGCCTCCGCTCTGACCTTTGACCCCATTGCCAAGTATCTGACATGCGTGTACAATGACCACAGTGTGTATGTGTGGGACGTTGGAGACGTGAAGGCGGTGGGGAAGCTGTACTCTGCTCTGTACCACAGCAGCTGTGTGTGGAGCCTCGAGGTCAGCATCCGCTTGGCCACTAATTGCAAACATTTAACATTTCATTCCATGGAATATACACTAATTAATGACATCATTGCATAATGAATAATCCTTAGTGTTACTGTTGATACCAGGGGTGCCGTGAGTTTTTCCCATTATCTGATGAAATTTCACAATGAAAATTTAACTCAACCAACAACTCAACCTTAACACATTTTTTTCCAGCTCTATCCTGAGCAGTCGCATCTCTCCCAGTCCTGCCTGCCGCCGGCCTCTTTCCTCACCTGTTCCTCAGACAACACTATCAGACTCTGGCACACCGACCTGCCCACCAGCCCTCGGAACCAATACAGCAATGTAAGGATGTTTGAGAGACTGAACCACCGATTGTGATGTAACATGAGGATCATTCTGTCACCATTGTCACAGGAAATGCCTTTAGTGTCTCTGAGGTCAGTCTGTGTCTTGATACTGTACCTCTCTTTTTTTCTTGAAGGACCTGCTGAGGATCGTGTACGTGGGGGGCCACAGCCAGCATCTGCAGGCAGAGGGCGAGCGCGGCGAAGCAGCGGGGGCCGATGGAAAAGCTGGGATCAGAGTGCTGTGTCTCAGTCCTGATGGACAACACCTGGCAGCCGGAGATCGCAGTGGAAATCTGCGGTCAGGAAACACACTCGCACAACATTCAGGCAAATGTGTACAGCTGATTTAACATGGCCGTGTGTGTGTGTGTGGGTGTGTGTATAGGATCTTTGGTCTGGAGTTTATGGACGAGCTGGCAAAGATCGAGGCTCATGACTCTGAGGTGTTGTGTCTGGAGTTCTCACCTATGTCCACAGGTAGGATTAGAAGCTCAGGTCAAAGGTCATCTCTGATACATTGGGGGGAAACATGGGGGCTTGAGGGTGATTATATCTACCTGTAGCATCTCCACTGCAGTGCTTTTTGATTCATGAGGTATGTGTGATATTTAAAACCAGTTTGTGGTTGCAGGTGTGAAGTTGTTGGCGTCGGCCAGCAGGGATCGACTTATCCACATCTTCAACTTGGAGAAAAGCTACAGCCTAGAACAGACTCTGAATGACCACTCAGCCTCCATCACTGCTATCAAGTTCACAGGTGCATAAGCTGAGGCTCTTTGCAGTGGTCAGAAACAAAAAGAGTTTAGGGTCAGTTTAGCCAGTCACAGGCATGCTGGCCAAGTTAGTAGGCTATGTTGTCCCCTGCTGTAAAATTGTTCATATTTTCTGTTCAACCGTTAGATAAAGAGCTATTGAAACATTATGTATCGCTTTACCTTGATGAACAAGCCTTTCCCTCTGTTCCAGGTGAGAGTCCAGATGTTCACATGGTGAGCTGTGGTGCAGACAAAAGCATCTACTTCCGCACAGCTGAGCAGGTCAGTCTATGCAGAAAAATGCATAAGGATTCCCAGAAGGGAAATATCTGTTTTTTGTTGCATGATTATGTAATACTTGGCTCTTTTGATGCTCCACAGACGGCAGATAGTTTGATATTCTCCAGGAGTCACCACGTGGTGGAGAAGGCCACGCTCTATGACATGGACTTGGAAGCTTCCAGAACGCACGTGGCCATAGCCTGTCAGGACCGCAACATCAGGTGAAAATACATGCTCACTGCAGTTTGAGGTCAAACCTGTTAGATGTCAATGGATTACATGAGCCCCCTGTCTTAGATAAGCAATGTTAGCATTTCACCATTTGTCATTGTCGCCCAACACAGCCAAACAGGGCTTTTCCTAAAAGCTGCAGAGTCATTTGTTTTTGTAAAAAAAAATTTAAATGTCTTCCTCAAGTCTCCAAGGCTGTTTTCAGATTCATCGCTGCTGCTAGTAAGAAATGTAACCTTGTTTTGGTCACTAACCAATGTCACTGCAGAGTATACAACGTGGAGACTGGGAAGCTGAAGAAATGTTTAAAAGGCTCGTCCAGTGATGAAGGAGCACTGTTGAAGGTTGGTAGGGAAGATCTCTCACATGTTGCAAAGCTTTCATGGCCTAATGGTGACTGGACTGTGCAGAGAAACCATATTGTGAAAGAAGGTGGCTGAGCTGTGGTTTGCCAATCTGGCCTGCAGGTGCAGATGGACCCATCAGGTACATTCTTCGCCACCAGCTGCTCAGATAAAAACATCACCATCTTTGACTATGAGTCTGGAGAGTGTGTCGCCATCCTGTTCGGACACTCAGGTAAACAAGTCCACTTCACCTGTACGTGAGACGGAAACGTGTGTACTCCTTGACGTGTACATGGTTTGAGTTTCAGCTGTGTATCATAATATACAGTATAGCATCGCTGATATGTAGTTGAGCTTCATTCTGAAACTTAACTCAGCTGAACTGGAACTGAAGCTTAATTTGCTCCGTGCCTCAGGTGTTGATGGTGTACTCTCTGTCTTTTGTTGCAGAGATTGTCACCGGTATGAAGTTCAGCCACGACTGTAGACACCTCATCACAGTGTCAGGAGACAGGTAAACCTTACCGCAGACAAGTCAAAACATTACTGCATAAGGGCATTTAAGGCTGCACTATATTCCATCCAGACACCTGTTGGACCATCAGAAGGTTGTGATTCTGTAAAACCTGGTCCTGATATTGTGTTGTGTTTGAGCTGCATTGCTTGTTTTATAGCTGTGTGTTCGTTTGGCGACTGGACCCCCAAATGACCAGAATTATGAGGAAGAGGCGTGGCTTCAGGAGCTTGAGCATCGCACCCAAAGCCTGCCCCCAAAACCAGAACATCAGGTCTGTTCTATCTGGCAGATGTAATGTGATCACAGGGTCATCAGAAGGACAAACCAGTCTGCAGGTCATTAACAGGTGTTTTTTGTAGGAGGGAGACTTTCATCACTGGTCCTTCACTCCAGCTGCTTGAAATGGGGGAAGAGGAGGAGGAAGATCTCAAAACACCTGGCAAGCTGAAGTCCACCCATGGTGAGGATGAAGGATAGTGTTCTGAATCTTCCACTCAGATTTTAACCATTAGCAGGAGGCAATAAGAGCTGTTGGATGTGTGATGGGTTACACTATGTGGACATTATTGCGTTTCCACAACAGTGCTTTTCTGCCAAGGATACTCTTTGATATACATCTCCCATTTGCTGTTTCAGATGCTGATGTTCAGCTCCTCCAGACCAATGGTAAACTCCCAAAATGGTTCCGCAAAATGGTGAGTCAGCTGTGTCGTACACGGTAACTTGGGTCAGAAATGTTTTAAGAGATTATCATGAATTGTTTATTTAAAAAACAACAACAAAAATCCCCTTTAGGGAAAGATTACATGGCGCTCCTTTGAAGGGCCTTCATCATTGGTGCATGTATGGTGTGTGTGTTCAGCAAGGCCAGGGCGGATCGTCCGCTTCCATCCAACCAGCCGCCGTGCCAGAACCAGAGCCTCGCCAAGCACGAAGCCGGTGGACGGATCAACTGGACCCACTCACTATCTGCACCAAATTCTCACCAAGCCCCACCAAGAGCCATGAGCAGGGTCAGGAAGTGCACAGAGACGATGAGGAGGAGGATGAGGAAGAGGAAGAAGAGGAAGAAGAGGACGAGGAGGACTTCCATCCACAGAGCCTAGATAGCCTGTTGGGGGAGGGGGAGGAGGAGGTAACAAGGGCAATGTTTGCTAACATTCCCATGTGTTTTCATCTCTCAGGTCAGAGGGGAGGAAGCGTGGAACACTTGAATGTTAAGAGAAATCTAAAATGTTTGTGTTTCAGCTTCCTGGTGATCAGGACCTTTCAGCTGTGAGTTCCTCTGAGAAAGGAACCTTCATCCTCTACGAGACCAACAGCACCACTGCCGATGGGTTAGTTTACTTCCTTTATGTCGGCAGTAACATAGCCTATAAAATGCTTCACACAATGCTGAATAGATATATTATGCTTATTACTTTCAGTTTATAGAAAATGTAATAAATGCAATAGCGAGAAGAGCTCCCTTAGAGAGTCTGTTGTTCAAGAGAAACGTGAAGGAAAGCATCAGTCTGATATCAAAATAAGTCATTTACTTTTTTAAACGTGTCTTTCATTTGACACCTAAAAAGTGCACACACAAAACAGAAAATCCCTAACTTTGTAGAATCAGTTGGGAATTTCACCTGGAAGATTCTACATGTTTTATTTTCAGGAAAATTTAAACCAAAACAATGAGACCTAGAATGCTTGACAGGATTACGTAAATCTAAGGTAAATGGCATTCAGACAGAAATATCAAATTAACATAACACGATAAAAAACATGGGAAGTAGAAATTAAAACTGCAGAGCTGAATGTTTTTCCCTAAACTGAACATCATCAACTTCATCAACTCTTGCAGAGATTTTGATGTTCAGGGGCTGACGGAGGCCCAGCACTCTGCTCCTTCTTCCAAGCTGGAGCAACAGGTCAAAGGTGATGGTGGCGGACAGGGGGAGGAGTCGGAGCGGAGCCCTGAGTCCACCCTCTCGGGAGAATCAGCTGGAAATCTAGATCAGCCTGCAGATGCCGGTGAAGTTCAGAGATTAGTTTGACTGAGACTAAATCAGAGAACTGTTAATTCAGACTGATGAAGCCCTGTCACCTATTTTGTTCTTCACCTTCACAGACCATAGGATTTTTCTCTCCCGCATTAAAGCCAAAACCCACTGTTTACTAAAAACAACCTTAGTCTATCTAGTTGTTGGTGCCCTCCTGAGGTTATAATGCTCATTACAAATCAGAAATCATGGAGACATTTACAATCCAGTGGAACTTCACTCCTAATC
Organism: Genypterus blacodes; assembly: GCF_046128005.1. Lineage (NCBI taxonomy): Eukaryota > Metazoa > Chordata > Actinopteri > Ophidiiformes > Ophidiidae > Genypterus > Genypterus blacodes. The sequence continues at coordinate 6,537,800 of NW_027466845.1, forward strand.
CAGCAGAGGGCAGTCACCACTTTCTGTTGATGGCGTGTCATCTTTAAATCTGTGTGTATTTGTCAGGCTGTGATGACAGTTGGGAGCATTTAGAGTATTTTCAGAGACTGTGTGTGCTGTTAATCTATTGTGGAGATCATTGAGTTTGTGTTTGTTCTTCAGATACAGACTGTCTGAGTCAGAGCAGCTCTGTGGGCAGTGTGGGGATGGAAGAGGATGAGGAGGGAAGCTCTTTGAGGAGCCACTTTGAGACTCTGGCTGATGGTACACAAAAAGACACAGTTGGCACACGTTCTCCCTTTAGGGTCAAAGTCAGATGTTATGGTTTGTTTTTTTATACACTGAAGCATTTGTGACTTTGATCTTTCAGAAAAGTTTGACACGGACCCGACGACACTGCAGCCTCCAGAGGAAAAACATTTCCTCAATCCCCGACTCAGCATCTCCACAAGATTCCTGTCCCGCTTCCAGGACCGCATCCGGTCAGTAAGACAGGTGGAGAGACAGACAAACAGAGTGGCTCTGACAGCTTCTGTTTTTTTCTGTACAAAATGTCACATCTGCGTTTTTGATTTCATTCTTTTCAAATATAGAAAGATTTAGATTTACAACCGGCACCATTTAAGAGTTTACACTTGGAGCTGTTTAGCTGACAGACCCATGTTGTGTTTTAGGGCGTGTCCAGGCCGAGCTCCGCCCCCCGTCTCTATCCCCCCCAGGATCTCGGAGGAGAGCAACATCAGCAATACATCGGTATGGGAAATAAACTCATCTAGCACAAATGAACCCAAGCCTTTAAAGTTTCCCCATCATGGTAATAAATTATATATTTTCAGGATCAGGTGTCATCAGAGCCAAACACTGACGCGCCCACACAGTCCTCTCAGATGGAAAAAGCAGAAAACGGTGAGACTCTCTTTCCTCGTGTTCAAAGAAATAAATAGTCTAATGATCCCGCTCCTCAATTTTAATCCGAGCATGAATGCAGACGGAGCAGCTGAACATGCTGAGCTTCATTCCTCTGCTGCGTTTGCCGTGACTCTACAGGAACAGGTTTCCTTTAGAACATTGCACGATGTGTTCACATTCTTTCAGTGAGCCTCTACCAGTTGGACAAAATGTTTTTCTTACAGTTCTGACAAAATTCCAAAATATGAACATTATTTCAAATGCATAATACGAAAATTGAGCTATCACCTTATTTTGTAATAAATGACAGAGATAGCAGCTCTTAGAGAACACAATTTTGGGGAGAAGTTTTATGGGTATGGTCATTTACGTTTAACGATTTTCCACAGTAACAACATTCTGTGTGTGTGTGTATGTGTTTGTGTGTGTATTTGTTTGTGTAAGAGACCACAGTGAGGCGCCACAAATCAGTGCTCTGTAGGAGAGCTTCAGGCAAGCTTTCTCATCAGCCCTCTTTGAGGCTCCGCCCACAACACAGACGCCACAATGTTGTGGTCTTCCAATGCAGAGCCAGCTTGGGAGGTGTGTGTGTGCACGAATGCAGAGCCAGCTTGGTGTGTGTGTGTGTGTGTGTGTGTGTGTGTGTGTGTGTGTGTGTGTGTGTGTGTGTGTGTGTGTGTGTGTGTGTGTGTGTGTGTGTGTGTGTGTGTGTGTGTGTGTGTGTGTGTGTGTGTGTGTGTGTGTGTGTGTGTGTGTGTGTTTCACATTTTTTACTTGGGTTGATATTCATATGGTTGAAACGCACTGGTCACGGTCTTTCACTTCTCTGCAGACAATCAACCACTTCTGTATATGATCCCTGACATTTCACATCCAACTCATCTCCATCAGGTTGATCTTGTGTTGGCTTCATCCGTTAAATCACTGGGTTGACTTGTGGTGATTTCTCTGGTCAAGTTCTCTTATGAGTTTCGTCTGGATGTCTGACATGTTAGGGTTTTGTTTTGTATACCGATCAGACGTCACATCCAGGACCCTGACGGCCCAGAACAGTGTGGTAACCCAGCAGGTAGCCTCCTCCCAGGGATACATGAGGACCACAGCCAGCTCCAGGGCCAAACTGAGCCAGGACTCGCTTACCTCCAATCAGGAGGACGACAAGGAGAATCTCTCCGTCTCCTGGACTGAAGCCCAGCCCCCTACTGAGCTGTCAGCTGGCCTGGGAGGATCTGGCCCCCAGGTGGACCTGGATTCCAGGTATTAATTTATGTCATTGGCTGTGTTACTATGCAGTGATATAATTGGTGTGTGTGATGAGAACTGTCGTTAATGTTTCGCCCCCTTCTTTTTCCCAGCAATGCTCCGTCATCCCAGATGTGTCAATCTCCCGTTTCTTCTGTGTCACCATGTGCACAAATTCTGACCACGTCCAGTGAGATCACGTCACCCAGCATTAAAGAGAGGCAGATCTTCAGCAACATTGAGGAGAGTTTGAAACCTGAAGCTGTGAGCTTCAGCTCTGCTCATTCCCCCAAAAATGTCCCCAGTCCTTCAGCCGCTCCCACCTTGTGTGAGACCTCCTCATCCACCACTGACATCATCTCCACCTCCTCTCCCATCAGTCAGAACAAGGGTCCAGGAGGACCCGGAGACACAAGCCAGGCAAATCAAGGTAAGCTATTGTGACTACTATAAAAAATATGGTCCAAGTGAGAAAACAAACAACTACTGTCTTCTACAATCTACTTTATTATTATCAAATCAAGCGATTCTCAGCAGGCTGGCTCAGTGGTCAGCTCTGTTCCTGGGCTGGAGGTGTAGGGTTTGAATCCCAGCAAGACCTCTGTGCAGTTTGCATGTTCTCCCTGTGTTTTGTTTAGGAGCTCCAGTTTCCTCCCAACCAAGCACTGAAACAGTGGACAGATGTCTTTAAAGAGGGAGTAAACATGTTCCTTCCTGACCTTTGACCTTCTACCTGCTTGTTTTTGTGTAGGCTTTGTTGAGTCAGTCAGCCTGCAGCAATGTCAGCAGGTCGCCAATGAGCTGCGATACACAGTGAGACGAGCCGCCCAGCTGTACCAGCAGGTCTGTCTGTCTGTCTGTCTGTCTGTCTGTGTTGTTTTTTATTCATAATTCACAGTAAATAAATGGCCGCATGCCTGTCCAGTGAAAACAATCTTTGTACCCGATTATGTCTCTCTGTAATATACCACCTCTTCATCCTGCCCTCGAGGGCCGCAGCTCTTTGCTCACCACACCTGATGCAGTTTGTTTTCCTTCTTGTATGTGTTGTAGTGTGTGCAGTGTTTCGTGGTTAAAGAACCTGGAGGCTTGCCACACAAACGAACATCAGATCCCATTAGTGTCATTTTCTGCTATTTCTGCTGCAGGTTGACGTTTGGCTCGGGGGCGGTGAGCGGCAGCAGCAGATGTCCTGCGTGCTGCAGGAGGCTTTTACCGCCGTCCAGGCTGAGATACAGGCGTTGCTAAAGGAGGCAAGGGCTCAGCCGGAGGACCTGGGGATGCTGCCTCTGCTGGAGAAGTACTCAGACCTGCTGGTCCACATGACTCAAAAAAAACTGGACAGAATTTACAGCTCAGCAGGAGGCTCCCGCTGACCAATTGCACCTGGCCAAGAGCAAGCGCTCAAACACACGGATTTTGATGTTTTAATGACAGTATTATATTTGAAGCACCTTAAGTTTGTTTTATTACGACAAATTATTTTTTGTTTTATTTGGTGATGTTTTGTACATACACTTTGTTTATATACTAAATACATTTCTAAATAAATGTCTTTGTTGTGAGTTTTACATGTTTGAAATTCTTTCTTCAATAGTCATGTAATTTTCATCAAAAATACTTTTGACTGTATATATATATGTATGTATATATATGTATATATATATATATATATGTATATATACAAACACGACTGCAGTACTGTGTGTATGTGTGTGTGTATATGTACAAAATTTGCAGAAGTACATATTCTCGGTGTCACGTGACGGCTTTCGGTCGCCCACTGGCGAGAAAACAAATCCCCCGCGTCATGCCCAGTCACGTGCTGCATCGGAGGACGGACGCTGATTGGCTCGAAGCGCGGCACGCGACGTTTGCGAGTTTCCTGCCCCGCCTCTTTCCACTGTCAACCACAACGAAAAAGATTTAAGATCGAAAGCAGAAGAAAAACAGGGAAAAGACAAAAACCCGGAAGGAAAGAAAAACAAACATGGCGGACAATAAACACTGACGCCGGGTATCAGCCCGGCAGACCGCTGACATGGCCGAACACGCACTGAACTGCGAACAGTCAGCGGCAGAGACGGTGCGGGGTAGCGCAGCCCCAACCCGAGCCACCCCAGCCCCGAGAGAACCGGCTCGGGTCAGAGGCGGCTGGAAGCAGCATATCGCCCGGCAGCTGAAACACAGGGACCAGAGGCAGCACGCCTTGTTCCAGGGTCTCATCAGCATCTGTACGGAGAAGTCAACTTTTGTTTTGTGCAGTTAAAAGCCTGATTTGTACCTGTGGCCCGGAGTTCTTTTCTAAAATGAAGATACTAGTTTGTCAAAGTCTCTACTTTCAGATAATCGTTAAAAACAGATACACGTGGGTTTTGACAGCTGCGGTCCAAAACAGAACAAGATCTAATTAGCTGTAAAATACTGAATGTGTTGTGAAAATTAGGTGACAAATAGCCTAAAAGTTTCCAAATATAGTTCAGATAATAACAAAATAGGTCTATGACGGTGCAGCTTGTTAGACTGAGCTCTTAGCTACAGTCGCTGGTCCTCAAACTTTTTGTCATATTTCTACTTGAGGAGATTGTCTAATTTCATCACCCCTGCATTTTAGCATCCAAGTGTTTGTTTGGTCGTATAAATAAACATAGGAAGTCGAAGGAGAAATTGTGTAACCGGGATTTATGAATTTGCCACCAAAAATGTACAATACGTATGACAATATAAGTTGTACTGTAGGTCATATTGTCCAGACCTGGCAACCCAGACCTGATCCTTTATCTGATTGAAATTGATCAAAGGTATTAGACTAATTCTGATGTATCAGCTGACTGTGTGCTTGTTTGCAGACACTAACCTGATGGAGAAAACCACCCTGACTAAAAGATTTTCCATCTGTGCAGTCAGGTAACACACACACACACACACACACACACACACACACACACACACACACACACACACATACATTAAGCTGGAAACACCTAGATACCATGCGTTTGCACTGTGGAAGAGTTCAGATGTGCATTATACTGTGTGTGTGTGTGGGGGGGGGGGGCCTGAGTGCCTGAGTGCCTGAGGCCCTGAGGCCAATGCCTAAACTGACCCCCACCCACTTCTCCTTCAGTACAGTGTCTACTTGGAAGTCACACCAAGTCAGCCTGTGTGTTTTTGTGTGCATGTGCTCTTGGCGATGAGGTGTGTTTTGCTATTCTTGTATGTGTAGGCCTCTCGAAGCTGACTGCAGCAGTGACTCCCTGCGGTGTGAGAGCGATCAGCTGAAGAAAACCACAGGAGAGGTCAGAGGTCATCTGCACCACACAACTAATCAATAACCAATTATCAACCACTGAACCAATACTGGTTACCCGACGATCAATTATGAATACCTCTTCACTTTTTCAAGGCCATTGTACGGACATCTGTACAGGTGTCATTCATCTAGTGGCGTTGCTGTGGAGAAGGCAATTTTTTTTTTCTAACGTTTCAACAATACTTTTGTTTTGAGACAACGGTGGCCTCTGCTGGACACATTTGAAATTGCAGCAGTTGACTACAAAACCGTGAAGCAGTTTGAACACACACAATCGATTTATCTTCTATTGTGTTGATTTGTGTGTGTTTTTATAGGATGATGTCATTCCACCGTGTCAGCAATTGCAAAATACCAAAAGAGGGAGACACAGGGGGAAAAGAAAGCAAAAAAGAAGGGGGAGAAATCTTCCAAAAAGCCCCAAATTATTCAATTTAGAGAAATTAAACTGAAATATACTGAAGCAAATACTGCAAAAAATAGGAGGAGGAGTAGGACAAATACTGAACACATGTGAACATGATAATATAATAAAATAAAGCTTCATAAGTTTAAAAACAACATTCCATCATTATTTCCTTTTAGCTATGCTTTGTCCCAGTATCTTCTCTGTTTGCAGCTTTGTCTGGTTTGTCTGCTTGCTTTTTTCTTCATGTGTGTTGGTTTTCTTTGAGTCTTTGTTTAATTCGTCCATGTGTTTATGTGATGTTTCAGTTGGCCTATAAGGTTTTGGAGCTTCAGAAACAGCTTAAAACCCATGACTGTTTTCTGGAGAAACAACAAGCCAGGTGAGCAAAATGAAGACACTACTCTAAATGAAACAATTCAGGTGAGTGTCTCCTTTGATGGACAGGTGAAACTTAGCCTAGATCAACATGATGATCCAGATCAGGTGTATTAAAATATATTATATGTACTTTACTGTGTATTAACAAGTAAGTGGAGTCTAAATTCAAACACATGCTTAACCACCTTGGTGGAGGTGAAACCAGGAGCTTCCTGTAATGTGTTTGGTGCTGTGTCTGCTGTTCAGCCTGGTGGAGGTGCAGCAGGATGTGGTCGTGGTGGAAGTGTCGCGACAGGAGCTGCGCGCCCAGGTGGAGCAGCTTGAAGAGAGGAACCAGGTCCTGAAGAGGGAGTACGATGCTCTGCTAGAGCGACGACAGGGGGCAGAGCATAGCTTCATGAAAGAGGACGCCAGAGGCTCCCAGCTGCTGGTGGACATAATCTACGTGAAGAAGCAGGCCGCCGCTCACATGAACACCTGCAACGAGAGGAAGTCCAGGTACCTGAAATACACTGATCACATCAAATTGCTCTACAACAACTCAGGATTGCCACAATTTCCTTCAGCTCAACACCACTTACAAAATTAGTCACTTTAAGAAGAGGAAGAATGGAAGTTTTTCTAATGTTACGCTGATAAACTAACAAAACTTCACAATGTAACAGCAGCACAATTTCCATTAAGTTTAAGATACCTACTAAACTTTGTTGAGAACCATCTTGTGTGGAAACATAGGAGCGTTGATTGTGATGATGATGATGCTGATGATGTGAGTTGTGCTTCCAGAGCACGAGAAGCTAAACTCCAGAAAGAGCTGCAGACGGCCACCAGGTCGATGGTCAGCATAGACAGGTGAGAGCTGAACGTGGGGATTGACTATGGTTAGCAATCATTGTACATTTTACAGTTGTTTGATATCTAATCAAATATTTCCTGGTTAAATCCTTGAGTAGCAGCTAATAGTGTTGACATTTTATCTTCCTGTTTCAGTCCACTCAGCGCTCCCTCCTCAAGAGCCACCTCTCCGACGAAGAAAAGCCAGGAGGTGGCAGCAGAGAAAGGCCACACTCGTCTCTTCAGGTCGGGCTCAAATTGGTTTTATCATAGTGTTTAGCAGTGCTTTTAACTGCCCTGATCTTTTGAAAAGTAAAACTTAACAGTGATGAATATCAGTACGCATTCAGTGGCCACTTTGTTATATAGACCTGTACACTCTAGTACAGGTTTTCAGTAAATGTGATTTTTCAAAGCTCTGTCTTCCAGGTCGGTCTCTGCCACATCACCACGGATTCTCTCAACCATCAGGGAACTTTTTGAGTGAGTTCTATCAAGATTTTTCATTTTTGTTTCATTCAGCCTCTACTCATCTTATTCTCTAAGGGACTTGCGCCTGTCTGCTTTAGCCTGCTGCGAAGTTTTGCTTGAAGGTGTAGTTAATGTGACTGACCCAGCTCTCTGTGTGTCAGGAGGAAGAGGAGAGGTCACTCAACGAGCAGTTTGGAGGAAGAGCTGTACTTTCCTCCCCGAATCTGTATATGTGCCAGAGTTCCTGCCAGAGCTCTACAAGTCCTGGTACGACATGATAAGGACACTCTACCTGTAGGTGACATACATTTGCATTCAGCTCATAATCAAAGTTTCTGTCCGCCCCATTCCTTTAGGATGCCCACGAGGAAGGCATCAACGCTGTGAAGTTCAGGTCCAACTCAGACCTGTTGGCCACCGGAGGAACTGACCGAGTGGTCAAACTGTGGGAGGTCAGAGCAGGTACACACAACATTTCATTCTTAGCCTTATTAGCATCATTTGTCTTCTGGTTGGACAGAAAGGCGTCCATCTCAACTGCTGCATGGATTGGCGGTCAGTTTTTGGTTCAGACTCATGGTTCCAGTTGACTCCACTTGATTCTTTGTGTCTTTTGCATGTTCTTCCCATTTCAGTAGGCAGTAGCTGTTCCTCATGTGTACCTTGCTTTGAATAAACACATGTTTATGTAAAAGTAAACATTCTAACTAGTTAGTATTATGTAGCAGCCTGCGTGGAAACAAATGCTAACATGCTATGGTTGTTGTTTTGCAAACATTTGAATGTAATAATATGCTTTTGAAGTGATCTGAGCTCGGTGCTCTTGTCCACTGTGTGCAGGTACGCTGAACTACAAAGGGACTCTCGATGGCCCCACTGAGGGAATCACCAGTGTAGAGTTTGACCCCATGGTACGTCCAGCACTCATGTTGATTTAATAAACCTGCTGATTGGGACATGTCAGCTTGTTGATAAGCAGCCTTTGTCTTGTCACTTAACCACTCACTTGTTACCTGCACACACTCGTTACCTGTAATCGTTTGATGCAAGTTAAAGGATGTTTGACAGCAGAGCCTCAGCTGTCCGGACCATTAAGGTTTCTTCAAACCCTCTGTAGTCAGAAGTCATTACAATCAGGAATGCGCACCTTATTATATATTTACTTACTGTATATACTAATAAGATGTTGTCAAATATTGATTTGTTCTATAGTCAATAAAATTATCTCATTAAAACATGATCCTGTATGTTTTCAGGGAATGAGGGTTCTCGCTGCCTCGTACGACAAGTCGGCCATATTGTGGCGGCTGGATGACTCGATACCCAAGGTAACCCAACCATCCAATCATAGAGAAGGATCTCAGTGCATCATGGGAAGTCTGGCATGAAATAGGAAGTGACACTAGTGTCCATCTGCCTATCTAGCTGACTCTGACAGGTCACAGGAGGAAGGTGACAGCAGCCAGGTTCAGCAGAGATCCTCATCATGTGGTGACTGGCAGCTTAGACAGAACCGTTCGACTCTGGGACCTTCAGAGAGCCGCATGTGAGTTAAACTGCACACTGACTATACGGACTCTTTGCCTGTTTCTAAATGTGGTCTGATGTTCATCTATGTCACAGTAATGGACAAAAACAGCTTGAAGCCATGATAACAAATTACATAATCAGTTGATTAAACATTGAAAGTCTGCTCTTCAAATCTAGAGAATTAGAATTGTAGAGATACAAGAACTCCAAAAATATCTCCTGTGTGTTATCAGTGTACCGTAAAACAAATGGATTTAATCTTGATGCTGCTCTCCCCACTGTATAAGTAAAACTCCCCTCGAGATCACACCAAGTGCACAGCTTGCAATCATAACCGCAAGATTTTCAGCAGAAGACCTGCACAGATATTGGAATCTGTTGGAGTTTCTGAAAACAAATTTCTGTACTTCTCAACTTTCGAAAAGGCCGTGCTGATGTTACACAAGGGCTCTTGGACAGTGTTCTGTAAACATCCATTTTTTGGCAGTAGTGGCCAATGCCATGTTTGGAGGGGAAAAGACACAGCCGACAAACATCAAGTCCTCATCTCAACTATAATCATTAGTGGAGGGAGCATCTGAGCCTCAGCCTGAGTCTGGGCCTGACAGCGTAGAATCGTCAAGGGAACAAGGAATTCAAAATTGTTTCATCAAAGTTTACAGGAGAATGTTCCATTGTGCTCTGTCCCTTGACAGTTAATATAACCTGGATAATGCATATACTTGGAGTTGCAAGCTTTTGTTGTACAAGTCATTCCATTCTAATTGTTAGTTTGTTGTTCAGGCAGATTGTTTGTTACTGTGACTTCGGTGCTGATGTCTTTAAGGTGGAATCTCTGTGTAGACACTCTGTATTTAAGGTGGACTGTTGGTACAGGTGTTCAGGTGGTGGATGTGAGCTCGTGCTGCAGTGACCTGGTTTGCTCAGAGAGCTGCATCATCAGTGGACATTATGACAGCAAGATCCGAATCTGGGATACCAGGTACATCTCATGTTTGTCTTTTCTTTTAAAAACACATTATCATCTGTTTCCTCTGGGTTCTCCTGATGTTCTGCAGCTCTGTTTTTTGTTTATTTTAATTTTTTTGTTACTTTTCACATGATCATTGGAAACAGGTGCTGTTCTCCTCCGCTGATCTCCTCCACCAGAGGGCACTGTTTAAAACTGTTTACCTCAAAATCATTTTTAAATCCACACCCTGCTATGAAGACAGAGTGTAACAAAATAAGTGTGTGTAATATCTGTGAAATGTATCTAATGGCGGTTCCATCACTTAGTTGCAAGTGTTTGCAGTGTGTCGGTAGCAGCTGAGGATCTGATCTGCCTCACTGATGACACCTCTCATTCATCCCCTGGCCGTCGCCACGGCGACTCCCCAGCTCCCTCTGTTACCTGGCAACAAGCCAGCCCATATAATGATCCTCCTCCTCCCCTTCCTCGCGAGGTGGGGGTCTGACCGTGACACATGGTGGTCTGCCTCAGCTTCTAGCACTGAACACATCTGAACACCCAACAAAATCATCTGACAAATCATCTGACACAATAAGTTTAAAATAAAATACAGCGATCTGACAAATAATGGAAACAATTATACTAGTTTCCCTGAAATTCATTATATTAATCTCCCCCTCCTATTAACAGAGAAAGGAAATTCAGACCTATCAGAAATAAACTGCAGTGTCACATGTGCAGAGGTATTGAGACCTTCTACTCACGACTCTGTTGAAGCCTTTTTGGCAAACAGCTCTGCATGTTGATTTGCTCATCGTTCCTGTGTGACGAGCCTCCCAGTACTGCTGCGGAGAAGCCTCCATGGAAAGTTGTGGACAAATTTCTTCTATTTTAGAACAATGGAAGCCACTCAGCTCTCCCAGTACCTCCCCCAGATCATCATGCACTCAGGTCTACAGACATTTCCCTTGAGCTCATGATTTGTTTTTTTGTGCTGTCATGCGCCTGAGCTGCATCAGTCAGAGTGACAAATTGGTTACAGGAGCAATTTATGTTGTCAGTATTGAAGTTTGACTCATAAATTCAAAATGAAGTGAAGGACCACTGTAAATACTCAACTGACCAACAAACACACACATCACCTTCATTTGTGTGTGTTTCTGTGTGTGTATCTCAGGTCGGTGAGATCTATGGAGGGCTGGTCTTCTCCGGGTAAAGTTACCTCATTGGACATCAGCTCTGACCATCGTCAGCTGCTCAGCTGTTGCCGTGATGACTGCCTTCAGCTGATGGACCTAAGGTGGAGCAACGACACTCTGTGCTTCAGGTACAGGAGCGGGGTCAGACGTGTGCCTTTGTTTGTGTGTGTGTGTGTGTGTGTGTGTGTGTGTGTGTGTGCATGTCAGCGTGCAGTTGATCAGAATATAAATCATCTTTGAGTTTCTTGATTTTTCAAACTTGCATATTACCAATTTTAAAGCACTCTCTCTCTCCCACCAACCCCCCCTCGCTCTCTCTCTCTCTCTCTCTCTCTCTCTCTCTCTCTCTGTCTCTCGCTCTCTTTTTAGGGCTGAAGGGTTTAAATGTGGCAGCGACAGTACCAAAGCTGTGTTCAGGTGAGTTTGGTGATGAATCAGTAATCCAACATTGATATTTGTGTCACAGACAGAGATGTAGGAAGACGGAGAGAGGGAGATGGGTGCAGAGAGAGACTGAGGGACGTGATGCAATGTGTTAAATTTTTTGCTGTTTCCATGACAACAGCAAGCTCAGGGTGTTCTGCTGTTGCTTGCTCAGAACATAAGTGGGGGTAATACATAAAAGGTTATGCTAAAACAACAGAGCGTAAAGTCAGCGGACTGCCTCAGCATGTTTGCTGCAGCTGTAGCTTGGAGCGCCTCAGCATCTTTACACTACGCACCACCTGAGTGTGTGCATTCATCAAAACATGCCTTTGAAAAAACATCACCAGATTTCAACTGATGAAATCTGCACTTGGACTGAAACAGTGCGTGGGATGGTGCACTTCATGAATAGCTTTTTACCGACGTGCAAATGAGAAAAGATCGTAGTAAGACTTCAAGGCAAATGAATAAAATGGAGTGGCCTGTATGAAGGTTGATTCTATGGCTTACGAATCACCCTGGAATGTGTTTGTGCTGACGGAGCTCTCCGAGTGGTCAAATGCAGAACCATCATGACCCTCTTAGTATCACATACTCACTTTTCGACACAATCAGCTGATCACTAATTTTTCACACCAATGTTTTTGTCTTTCTGCAGTCCTGACGGAAGCTTCCTGGCAGCTGGATCAGCAGATGGTGCTGTTTACATCTGGAAGGTCTCCAGCGGAAACTTGGAGACCCGCCTCCCAGACGGACACAGGTAAGTGCTTGTAATCAATCAGACAATCAATAAATGACTTAATCAGACCCTGCTGTGTGTTTACATCAGTTTAAGAAATGTCTAAAATCCCCACAGAAAGGAAACACTTAAACGATTGTAATCTTCTGTTCTGTCCGTCTCTCTTTCTGTCTGTCTCTCAGCGCGTCTGTCTCTGCTGTCTCTTGGTCCGTCTCTGGTGATTATGTCGTCAGTGTAGACAAACGTAGGCGGGCTGTCCTCTGGAGTGACTTCTGAGGTAGCCAATCACCGAACTGTACTGAGGCTCACCAAGCATTTGTTGCGTTGAGCTGTGGAGGTCACGTTGTCATGGCAACTCCTGCCACAATTCCTCACTGGTGCTGACTGGTAAACTGTTAAAGGGATACTTTGGATCAGCGTTTGATCGTCTGAACATATTTTAACTAATGTCATATGTTGTTTATTTTCCATCCTGCTTCAATTTAACAAAGTTTAATAACTCATAGACGCAAGGTTGAACTGTTCTACTCTGGAGCTGCTCTACAGAGAGAGAAAATCATGATCAACCCCTTTAACCTAACCCACAGAGCTTCACGCAGTCATTGATTAAAAAAAGTGTTTGATGTGTTGGAGTCAGACTTTCTGTTTGGTTGATCTGATGGCTTTTTGATGGCCGTCAGTTTGATCCGATGTGGCGTCTAAGGCCGATTTAATGTCTGACCTGTTGAAACATTTGCTAGTGTGTTTGTGTAAAAAGTTTCTATTACAAATATTCTGCTGACAGAGCAACACACTACTAATAACAATAATAATGATGATGGGAATAATGCGTCACATACAGTTAGTGGAAAATCTCAAAGAAGTAGCATTTTATAGCAAATATTTACACTTCCAAAAACACAATTAAATCAGGGATTTCTTTTCTAATCTGATCATTTTTTGTTTAAGTTCTGTATTTTTAGTGAAGTGCTGTTTCTCGCAAATCACATTTTTTCTGCTTTTAAAAGGGAATTGGCTCAGAAAAGATGATAATTCAGTTCATATTTACTGGATGAACCCGTTACCTGGGGTGGTAGAACATGCTAACATCACCCTGCTAATGTTGTTAGCCTGTAATCATGTTAGCTTGCATGTTAACTGTAAAACAAACATTCCGATATACTACACATAGGCTTTTAATGCAAATATTATGTTAAGAGGCAAAAGATTTGTTTTGTCATGCTTAGCCTGTCAACATCTGAAATGTAAGCACATTAATATGCTCACATTATACATGCTAATGTTTAGCAGTGTTAGCATGCTAACATGTTAGCACTAGACTTGGGTGGTGAATTTAGTGCACGTTCACATTTAGTTAAGTTGTGTTTGGTTCTCACAGGCCACAGTGTTTCTGCTTTAGGGCAGCTTCTGTCACATCTCAGGTTTGGCGGAAATGTTTTGATGTCTATGTTTAATGTCTCAATTTTAATGTGTTTCTTTGGTTTACAGTGAAGTTAAATCAATGAGTTATTAACTTAATTTAGTGAGGTCAGGTCATTTGATTCAAAATTACACCTAAATGCACTTAATGAACAGATGAGTAGAATTAATAATTGGCTCACTGACACACAAATTAATCTTCACTGTTGACCAAATGTCTGTTTTTTTTATTTTGTTATGCATTTCTTTGTTTGTTTGTCTGAAGCAGTTCACTCTGCCTCTATTTTGACATTGACATTTTGGATTAATAAAATGTTTCATTCATTATACATGATTTGAATCACTGCTGCTGTTACAGTAATAACTTTTAATTGACTTTCTTTCTGTCATTATCATTCATGCAAAAAACAACAATCTCCGATTTGGCAGGAGGATTTTGATGATTAATGTACATGGAACTAATTGAGATCATGTCTAATCTTCTCTGCTCCTTTATCCTCCTTGCTCTGATGTCTTTGGTTGCGTGACCCCCCTACTAGCTCTTTGAAAGCTGTTGTCAAGTTTTTAAAATGTGATGTGACGTGAATGTGACGATGAGGAGGAGAGGCTTTGGCGCCTTGGGCCATCACATACTGTTAATAACGAGCAGAGCAAAGCAGCTGCTGCCTTCGACCTAAACGCCCTCTACCCACCAGACACCTGCTGAGAAAGATGAGCATGATTTGATCTGATCAGACACATTGATTATTCAGTATTAAATGATTAAGAGTTGCATAAATTCTAGTACTGCTGTACACTGACAGTGAAGGCATTATTCCCAAGCTGTGCTCCAAGGCCCCTCAGGGGTGCTGAAGGATTTTTGTGACAAGCTCAACTGAACTTAAACAAGAAACTGATTTACAAATATATACAAATGAATGTAAAAATGTCATGATTTGCAGTATTTTCGCATCACTGAGGGTAAATTTACTGAGCATCTACTGTGGGTTTTAGGACAAAAATCTGTCAAATAGCATTTGTAAATATTTACTGTCAGGCTTTTCAGGTTTATCCTCGGCAGCCATTTTAGGACATGTCAGACTCAGATGGTCAGGCTGAGCTCTATACTCAGAGACTGTGAGAGAGAAATGCAGAGAGGGAGAGAGAGAAACTGAGAGGGGAGGTGAACAGGCTATTATAGAGGGAGGTGGGAGAGAGAGAGAGAGAGCGAGAGGGAGAGAGGTTGCAGCTGGGGAATGAGGAGCAGAAACGGAAGAAAAGCACTAGACGGCACAGAGAAGGAGAAGTATTTGTCGTGAAGGGGCTTAGGAGGAGTTTTTCCTCCTGCTGTGGAGACGCTCTCAGCATTGACGGCATGACGACGGCTTTTTGAGAGAAAAAAATTAAACAGGGATTCTCCACGGCAACAGCATCCCTCCATCATTCCTCCATCCTCCTGCTCCCGGTTCTCCTCCGTTTGGCTCATCGTGTCATTCAGTCTCATCAGGATGGGCGATAAAGGAACCAGGTAAGATTCATCCTCTAGTTTTTAGTGCGTGTGTGTGCGTGTGTGTGTGTGTGTGTGTGTGTGTGTGTGTGTGTGTGTGTGTGTGTGTGTGTGTGTGTGAAAATGGCATCGCAGTGTGACTGAAGCTACATGATGTTTTGAATGGAACTGTGATAATCTGTGGTAGACTGATTTGTCAAATGTAATTTTTCTGAGCATTAAATTTAGTATTGAACATTTAGATTTATTTTGATTGTTGCTCGAAATTAAAAACAGGAGTTAACTTAGGAATTCGTTCAGAATTCTTACAGTATTTCATAGCGATAGTTTTTTTTTCAATATAAAATTACTGTTTTCAGGAATTTTCCAGAAAACTATCAGGATTTATTACTAATTTCTAAAAATTTCTTAAGATAAAGAAATTGGATTTGGACTAAAACAATCAACTCACAAAACTTGTCAAAGTGAAATTTGGAAAGTACATTTTCGACTTGAGAATCGAAGAATTCTCAAAAAATGAAAACTAACGCCTTACACACACATGATGTCGTGTTAACTGTCCTTTCACCTTTGCTCTGTAAACAAATCATGAGGCATTTGAGGCACTGTTTGCCTACAGGGTTGTCCATGCAAGTAATATTTCTCAGAATGTGTGACATTGCAGCTTTTTGGATTGTAAATTAAATGAAAATTTCAATAAAATTGAGCAAAGGGTTTAGTGTTTAAAGGATTCTTTGCAGAACCGTCTGGGGTTTTGGTTGTGGTTCTACAGTTTGTGCTAACTATTTTGTTGGTTTGGTTGTTGGTTTTGTAATGTTAGCACCAAATTATTAGCCTTAGGAAGATTGTCATGTGTCTTAAACGTACTCATTCATGTATCTAGATATGTTAAACTCTTCCCATGGAGGTTTGTTGAAGTGTCTTTCTCTGAAATAGCGTCCTCAGTCAACACCCGATATATCGCAGTGACAGAACACCAAACAACCTGGACTACCAATCAAATCGTTTCCCTCCAGTTTGTTACTTGTCTCTTTATTTACAATTTTTTTTTGTGTCGTGTCCTCTTGTGCTTAAGGACGATATCATATCACCTGATTCTGCCACTAGCTAGCACAGTGCTAATAGATGCTAATAAAAGCAGGCTACATGACAACAGAATGGTTGAAACCATTCTGTACGGTCTGCTTGTCCTAGCATGTTAGATACTCTTACGAGACACATTAGTGAGGTAAAATTGTCTATGCGTCTTGTTGTCCTGCTCGCTCTTGTTCGATTGATTTCCGACATTCTTTTACTGCTTACCTGCAACTGGAATGTGAACAGTGAATGGAAAGTTATTGGTATTTTTGAAAATGTGCAAAGATCGTCCACTTAGCAAAGGAGCAAACAAAGAATTAGAGAAACTGTGTATAAATACTGTACACAAGTCTTAATTGTGGGATGCGTATATGTGACATTCAGGTCCAAACTGAGCCATATAAAAAGTGTCTGGCACAAAAGCGGCGCGCGTAAATATCAAAGTGAAACTGTAAACCTACTATAATACAGTCATATCAGATTATATTTTTATTTTTTCATCTCACGCTGCACCCACTGAGTGCAGCGTAAGAGAGACAGCAGGAAACGGAGTGGACACCAATCAAGAGTATTGATCAACTGATTAGTATTCCCAGCTGAGTCCTCCAATCCACCCATAGCAGAGAGCCAAAGAGAGAGAGAAAGAGACTGGCTGCTACTCTCTTCCATCAAATCTCCACAGCTCAGAAATTTAATATATAAAATAACAAAGTATTTATTCATCAACTGTAGCATGGGGCCGAACAACATTTTCATCAAATGTGAACATTTTTTATTCATGCTAATAGGAAAAGTTTATGGACCCTTTTAGTTCATAATGAAGGCTTCTTAATGTAAATGAGCATGTAAATAAAGACTTGACAGGTTCAGTTTCAAAGTTGCACGGCTCGGATGTCGAAATCCGGTTCAAACTTCCGGGAAAGTTTAATGTCCGATTCCGCATTTCTCGCCCTGTTAAAACCTGAGCTGCTCTAATTTCATAGATGATGACGTGCAGATAAACTCCATGATTTTTGTGTTTATGGCGGCGCGTAGTGCGCTCGGGTGGCCTGCTGAGTGAGCTCCCAGGAGGCCCTGTGGTTCCGGGAAAACAGAGGTCCTGATGCTAACGAGGCTAATTGCTGCTGGTCCATTCAGGAGGAAGCTGCTGCTCTGAAAGCTAATGGAGACGTGACAGCAGCTAATTTATGACAACATTAGCACAAAACACGAAGGGGAGGGGCGCTTTGGACAGCATTAGAGCACGGAGGAAGTTGCTGCTGAGGAGGATGATGGAGTGTTTCCCCTGTGAATTACATCTAGCAGGCCAGTGGACTGTTTGTCACAATGTGGGAATTGTGAGATTTAGACAGCATGATAGGATTGTCAGCACAAGAGCTTTATGTGTTTATATCACATTTCATATCTGTAAAAATTGTTTGGAAATGTGTCATTCTGTCCAATGAATGGTTTATGTTTACATTGCAGAATTAAGGGTGGCAAATGAAAGACAAGCTGATCAAAAGTAAAACTTGATTTATTTTTCCATAACAGACTTAAGAGATTTCCACCATACGAAAGGCACTTGGAAAGGTTCATACAGATCAATGCCCTGTCAGCCAATCAGATCAATGATAAGAATAATAAACGGTATGAATCATCATTGGTCACTGCTGCTGCTAAACACAATAAAGAAATTAGATTCCTGTGGTATACCAGCAGCATAAAGTTTCCACTTGTGCTCAGAGGTCACTAGTGGGCCAATCAGACTCAACTGTACCTCTCTTTGTTTCAGGGTATTTAAGAAGGCGAGTCCCAATGGAAAGGTGAGTCCTGCGTTTATTAAACCTAAGCAGCCCTGAGTTAAATACCAACTCACAACAGAAAAAGTCTAGGATAACTCCCAACTTTTCAATGATTTTCAAGGATCTGGATTTTGAGTTGTGTGGATGTAGAAGTGAAGGAACTCCCCTCTGTCTTAGACTTACTGTTTGTGGAAACGTTTATCCTCTTTATGTTAGCTACCGTAGGACATCTCAGACTCACTTTGTCAGGCTCAGCTGAATATGGAGCTGAGGCTGAACGTCTCAGGTTTGCCACTAACTATCTCTCCTGCGTCCTCAGCTCACCGTCTATCTGGGCAAGAGGGACTTTGTGGACCACGTTGACCTGGTGGAGCCTGTCGGTGAGGACAGAAGCGCTGTGAAATATTACTACTGCCGTGATTGAGCATGCTAACATGTTAGCTGTTACACCTCTCTTCCTGCAGATGGCGTCGTCTTGATCGACCCAGAGTACCTTAAGGAGAGAAAAGGTGAGCAAGCTGACCCTCCACCATGTTACAATCCCGACCGGTGTCTTATGTCACTGGCTATCAAGATAAAACTTGTAAATCAGTCATATTTGAAGTTCTTGACAGCGTCCTAATCTATGCTAGCAATACCCTACAGCTAACTTTCTAGCATTTTTCCTTCCCTCAAAAATTGTTCAATGTTCACGACTTCTTTGCAGAACAACTACAAAGATGATGGATGCCAGCAACTGGGCTCCAACACTACCTGATCCTAAAACACAACAATGTCCAAAAGATTGAGAAGAGCATTTTAAGAATATGTCAGCTGACCTGTGAGACAGTATTTTGTTTTTCCATCAGTGTTCGTGACCTTGACCTGTGCGTTCCGTTACGGCCGCGAGGATTTGGATGTGCTGGGGTTGACTTTTCGGAAGGATCTGTTTGTGGCAAACATCCAGGCCTTCCCCCCTCTGCCAGAAGAGAAGAAGAGTGTGACTCGACTTCAGGAACGTCTGATAAAAAAACTGGGTGAAAACGCTTACCCGTTCACCTTCGAGGTACTGACTCCGGAGTAGTGATGCATGCAGGAGAAATGCCACCCTCACCTGCTGCAGGACTTTTACTTCACTGTCCTGTGCCAATATGTTTGCTATTGAAGTCATTTAGTCAAAAATCAATGAGGCCTACAAAATGGGTGATTGCATTTTAGGAAGTACATGTGTCGATTGATAAGTTGTGAGCCTAAGTGGTGCAGTTCTTTTTCGACGCAAACGAGCCAAATAGCATCTGTCCTTTTCGTTTGCCAAAACAGCGGAGGAGCAGCACTCCTGAAAATGCAGCAGCTGCTCCTTTGCTGCAGTTCATTCAAATCAACTGAATTGTGGATGAGCTCATTTTCCTCACCAGTGTTGTAAATATGCTGCAAAATGGAAGAGATGCAGTAATGCAAAAATTGTAGAAAAACTGAGAATTAACCCACATAATCTCCTTTGATTTTATATCAGGCTTTCACTCATAAATCAGCCCTCATTATTAAGTCATGATCTTATTTTGATATCTTGATATATTGACCTGATTAAATATTTAGTTGGTCTTCAAAAGTAAACAGGAGTCATAATATAAAAGCTGTCTAAAGCTGATGTGATGATCAGTTTGGGATGAGACGATAATGGTCTTTAAAGAGATGAGCATTATTATTCACATTCATCAGTTTCAGATGCACTCAGAGGGTTTTATTTTGTGTTTGTGTTAGATTCCACTTAACCTGCCGTGCTCCGTCACCCTGCAGCCCGGCCCAGAGGACACTGGAAAGGTGAATCCTAATCCTCCTGTTTTTATTTTCCCACTGAGCTCCTTTATGCCTCACACGCATGCGGTTCCACAGTTTACAGTGAAGGAGCTGAGAGCTTTTACTGTGAAGCATTGCAATGCAGCGTTGGTTAAATTTTATCTTTCTGAATGATGGTGCAGGTCGTAGAATAAAACTGTGAAACTATGAGCTGTCAAGGACTTTTATTGTAAAGGAATATATGGGTTTTATTGAGAAGCAGCTAAGATTTACAGCCATATACTGTATATAATGCTCATTATTGTCTATTTTCATTTAAAGATTGTATTATCTTATTTATTTGAAGTATAGGCAAAACAATTTTTTTAAGTCAGAATGTTTGATTTTTATTTTAAAATATTCAACTCTAAACATGTGAATCAGCTGTCAATCATATTGTCATGCTGTCAACATACTTTTGAAACATGATTTCCATACATTCTGTGATGTCTGCAGGCCTGCGGTGTTGACTTTGAAGTGAAAGCTTTCTGTGCAGAAAATGTTGAAGAAAAGATCCACAAAAGGTAAAAGCTGAATAAATTGCAGTCAGAATAAACAGGTTATAGAGTAATTAGTATTAGTTAGTATTATATTAATAAGGATGAAGAAGAAAGGAACTTTCACTCCTTTCATTCTTACCCCAGAGATTAAGTTAGAAATGTAAAAACGTCATAATATCCCATCAACATTTACCATCTATAACCCTGTCTGAATGTGTGTGTGTGTGTGTGTGTGTGTGTGTGTGTGTGTGTGTGTGTGTGTGTGTGTGTGTGTGTGTGTGTGTGTGTGTGTGTGTGTGTGTGTGTGTGTGTGTGTGTGTGTGTGTGCGGGGGTGGTGTTTGCAGGAACTCAGTGCGTCTGGTGATCAGGAAGGTTCAGTACGCTCCAGAGAAACCAGGTCCACAGCCCACAGCAGAAACCACAAGACAGTTCCTCATGTCGGACAAACCGCTTCACCTGGAAGCCTCTCTTGACAAGGAGGTAACACCAGAGACATACACATCCATGATTACATACATACATTACCATGGTTATACCAGTACCCGTTATACCTGTGTATACATATGTAACCACCAATATAACAACAGAATCATGCTTAAACCACAGTTCAGCCAACACAACACCAGTGACAAATGTTGCCATAGTTACTAACACCAACTATGGCATCCTGCTGTGTCAGATCTACTACCACGGGGAGCCGATCAGTGTCAACGTTCACGTCACCAACAACACCAACAAGACCGTGAAGAAGATGAAGATCTCAGGTAAAGTGTGTATTTGTATGTGTGAGAGAGAGTGAGTGTGAGAGTCTATGTGTGTGTGTGTATCCGTGTGTATCTCTCTATCTGTCTATTTTCTCAGACTGTATGTGTTCCCGTCCCTCCCTCTTCATGTCTCTGTCTCTCTCTCTCCTTCTCTCTCTCTTGCTCTCTGGTTTTCTGTTCCTGTGTGTGTTCTCACTGCATGTTAAAAGTTTGATTATACTCTGATTAAAGCAACAGAACACTTTATTTCTGTCATCATGTAAACAGCATGATGAAATGAGCACCAATAGGCCGACCCTGTTCATCGCTATCATGTTACATTCATTCGGAGTAGAGCGGAATCCTATAAATTTCATCCATGTTGATAATCTTGCTTTTTTTTTTGCCTTAGTCACAGTACAGATAAACGTTAACATAGTGATTTTGTGTGTGTGTGTGTGTGTGTGTGTTCCCACAGTGCGACAGTTTGCAGATATCTGTCTGTTCAACACCGCTCAGTACAAATGTCCCGTGGCTACAGAAGAGTCAGAGTGAGTTTGATTAGACATAGTTTCCTTTTTACTAACATGGTGAACACAAAGCCCAACAGGCCAAAGCTATGGTAGCGCCCCCTATATCATATTTGAAGGTACCACACAGATTTGTCACTGTGCTTAGCAACAGGCAGTGAATGAATGGGTTTGACAGCACATACGGGATTTTGAATTTCCCCTGCACCTAAAAATGTAATGTCCCAAGGGTGGCGCTAAACCAAAGGTCATGGCGTTGCTTCTGCTAGGGAGCAGTGTCCATAGCAACTGTAATCACTCTTCTTAGGCCCTGCCTCTATCGGGCTAAAGGAGTTCAGTGCCCAGAGGCAGCTTGACCTTAACAGAATGATTCAAACCAAAAATTAAAGTATTTATCTTTATATAACTGTCTAAAAAGCGGCATAACTATTTGTACAACCAAAGTGAAAATGAAAGTAATTCTTTGCTGTGACCATGAGTGTCATTTTGTCTCCTTAGTGATTATGTGGCTCCCAGTTCGACGTTCTGCAAAGTTTTCACGCTCACTCCATTTCTAGCCAACAACAGAGAAAAACGAGGTCTGGCTTTGGATGGGAAGCTGAAGCATGAGGATACAAACTTGGCATCCAGCACGCTGTGAGTCTGACCAACCACCACACACTCTGCCTACCTCTGTGATGCATTTGTGAACCAATGGAACATCAAAGCTACTCACGGTCAGATCATCCAAGGCTTTCCATGCTGATAATGAGACTTAACTTATAAACAGGCAAAATTTATGACCACAGGAAGTTTTGTTCACTTAATAAGAGTAACCGAGCAATGACAAAGATTGGTGGTTGGCACTGTTGCCTTACAGGTGGCAGCTCAGGTCAGTTTGCCAAGTCCATTGGCGTAAGCGGCTCCCAGTTGCACCTGAGAGCAGCCGGTACAGTGAAGAGCATGGATTACTTTTTTGGTTGATTGTGATTGGCTTGAGGCATTGAGTCATGTTGGTTGCTGACTGGTGTTCTGTGTCCTGAGCAGGTTAAGAGATGGAGCCAATAAGGAAATCCTCGGCATCATCGTGTCCTATAAGGTCAAAGTGAAGCTGGTGGTGTCTCGAGGCGGGTACGTACTTACAGGAGGTTAAAGGTCATTTTTTGAGCTTCTAGTTTCTGCTCAAACAATTTGCAGCTTTTATCACATCAGCAGAAATTTGCTGGTTTCTCATCCCATCATCAAATTCAAGTCTCAGGATGAAATTCATGTTTATGTCTTGAAATTACAAATAGATTCACATTAAACATATTTTAATTATACTTAGCATGAATTAAACATAACGTCTTAACCTTTAATATAACTCTAACATTATCAATGAAGGAGCCATGTATTGATTGAACGTTCATATGAGTGGATGCTGCCTGCTGTGAAGCTGAAGATGTGACATGTGTCTTCCTTTCAGGCTGCTGGGGGACCTTGCAGCGAGGTAATGTTTCCCCTCCTCTGATTCAGCTCTGACACCGACACCGACACACACACACACACACACACACACACACACACACACACACACACACACACACACACACACACACACACACAAACTAAACTACACGTCGATTGCCAAAGGTCACCTGAACGTCACACTCGACACATTAGCTCTGTCACAGCAGATAACAAGTCACAGCTAATCATCTGATCACACGTCTGAATGAGGAATACACTGCTGTGCGCTGCATTATGAGCGTCTTTGTAATGAAATGTCACACGTGTGTCACCATCTATTTTCCAGTGACGTTTCCGTGGAACTGCCATTTACATTAATGCACCCGAAACCATTAGAAGACTCCATCTACAGAGACAGTAAGACTCGACTCACCCGTCAACAGCAACGCACTCATCAACTCATCATACAACATGCATGTAAAAGCACTAAACAGCACGCTGGTGTCCATTAGCAGTGGGAATTACCAGAGACCTCCCGATTCAAATCAGTGCGATATTTTGTTTCCAATGCATGTATTGCAATGTATACAGTATTGTGTTTAATGTTAGAATGTATTTTGCAGGGAAAAAATCTTAAAACAAGTCAATCTTACTTAGAAATTAAAAAAAAATAAAATTAATAGAAGAATTCTGTCTACAGAGCTAAAAAGAGTTTTAGTTCTGTAATCCCACATTTTCACCGTGCATCTAATGGTTTTATGTATCAGTTTCCCATGCTGAGATCATTTATGTAAGTGTGTTTCAGAATTGTAATTGGTTATCACTTTTTTTAAAAATATATCAAAATGAAAGTCAATCAGTGAATTGTGTCCAATAAGAAGAATAAGAGTAAGAAGTGCAGCATGTCCAACTTGTCTGGTGTGAGGCTGGATAGTGAGGTTACAGCATCGCCTCCTGCACTAAAAGCTCTCTGACAAAGTGCTGTTTGCTGATATACACAAGGATTTCTGTGCCAAAGTGCACATCCTTTACATTATTGGGTGCTGCTTCCGCTGTTTCGGGAAAATCTTCATCCTGTCTAACACATGCAGTGCATTTCATTAATTCTGCAGTCTTATTCACGCTTTATGTCCGTCGCTCAACTTGCTCACCTCCATCACACACCCTGACTCAGATCTCTCCCTCTCTCTCTCAGCTCCAGATGAAGCTCCGGTCGACACAAACCTGATCGAGTTTGACACAAAGTAAGCCGCCGTCTCTCTGTTTCTGTCCTGTCTGGTTTGTCTGCTCGTTACTCTGCAATCTGATTGGCTGTCACTCAGCACACAGTGTTTTTTTTTCCTCTATGCTTTGATGTGTGTTTGTGTGTTCACAATGTGTTCCAGAGAAAGCAACTGCATTTAAAACAACAACAAACACACTCATCAAACAGAGTGCAATTATCTGCATTTTATCGAGTCATTTTGTCCCGAAAAGCCTGATTTTCTCCAAACAAGTGAAAGAAATCTGCCAGTTAAGTGAGATTATTTCAACCTGTTTCCTATTTAAATGAACTGGTGTCAGGAAGTGTCTCACTATGAGTGCCAGGATGTGGAAACAACACAAGATTACCTTAAGAAACAGAGATTTTTTTTGACATTGCATTTGGGCTATTTTGGTTTCTTCCTCCATAACCCTCCCCTTTCTCGTAGTGACGATGACATCATCTTCGAAGACTTCGCCCGCCAGCGGCTGATTGGCGCGAAAGACGACGAGGATGAGGAGCTGGTAGACTCGCCCAAACCCGACGACAGATAAAGACGACAGCTCTCCTCTGTTGTTTGTTGTTGTTGTTTCCCAGCTGTTTAATTGTGCGCAGCCGAACAGAGGTCAGCTTTCAGTCAAACCAGTCTGGACACCTTTAAAACACCGTCAGTGAGTTCGTCTTTTCCTCCACCTTCGTCCTCTCGGGTTCCACACAAAGCTAGACACGTGACGGAGCAGCTCTCCACTCATTGGCTGGCTGGCTGGCCGAGGCGAAGCGGCAGCCGCGGCGCGTTCACGGGGCTGGCAGCATGCGTTCAATGTCACTTTGTTCTACATGATGTATGTTCATTAGCGACTGGAAATGATTCATATCAGATTTTAGTCGGTGTGATTTGATATCAGAAGGTCTTCTTAAAGGATCGAGAACTGATCCCTTAACTCCACAAACACTGCTCAGCTCTTCATTGGGGAATGTTTCCCCAAAATCCCGATTGATTTTGACATCTGAACGATTCCAACAATTGACGTGGTGAAGGGCTGGTTACAAATTTGGTCGTTTCTTGGATTAAACAGATTTCTTTTCAATTACTGAATCTTAGCACTAGAAAAAAAAAATCCCATTACATAATAAACAAAATTTCTGTTTTTTAACCTTGTGAAAACAAACTGTCTGGTTTTCATGGCATTGATTTTTCCACCTGGGACATTCGGGAATATTCCTGAGAGAAAATCACGCCCAGAAGATCAACAACAATGGACATGTGAAAATGAAAATGTGAAGTTTATTGCTTTAAAACGTTTTTTTTTGTTGTGCAGCCAAATCTTTCATTTCCGGTGTTGGAGCACCTCAGACATTTGCGCTCATAGATTCTATCAAATAGTCACAAAGTTTCTGACTTCTTAACTTTTGAGAAGAAACTGCCAAAAACTGTCATGCTGGGCTGATCTGTAACGGTTTAACACACACAACCTCATACTGTTTCTGCCACAGAGCCACCAATCAGATAACAATAACCGATGGCCGTGTTTGCATGAAAAACATCAATACTTTATATGACATACTACTCATTATCCTGAATAATTATCATGAATTTAGCTGTGACATGGATTTAAACAACCATGATACTGGTGTTACATGTTTTCACTCATTTGGGTCGCAACAAATCATGTTTTAATGCTGAATCAAATAATCGATAAGTTTATTAGTTCATTAAGATGATATCAATGTGAGTTTTATCAAGAAAAATGCCAAATAGTTACTGTTTACAGCTTCACAAATGGATTTTCTGCTTTTTTTTTATCATTCCATAACTTTGGTAATTGAATACTCGTTTTGTTTTGTTTTGTCTCTTTGTTAGACAAAATATGTGGTTTTTAGATTTAATTTCAGTCCTAATTTGAGATCATTTGGGTGTTGAATTACTGGTCTGCAGGTTGATTTTAATTGAATGGAAGGAAGGTGTTTGATGTAAGCACTGATGGATGATTTTGGTAAATGATCAGCAGAAATGTGTACTTGTTATTTGTAGTTAATGGGATAAAACATGAACAAAAAACACTGTTACGGTCATTTAACCGCAGATTTTATTCACAAACGACATTCTTATTGAGGTTGTTTCTATTTCTTAACTGACCTTACATGGTCATTTTTTAGTTTTTTCTCCGAAACAGTTTCGTTCACCGATAGATTTTTGCTTTTTATTTAGAGATCATTTTGAGATCTCATGTCAAATGTACTGAATTTTAACGTCTGGCTGTTATCTCTGCAAAACAAGTCTGAGATAATCATCATATTTTGCACTCAATGTGTTAAAGTCTGCCTAAAACTAAATGACAAACAAAATATCAGCTTCTGATCCACATATTATATATATTATATATTAATATCTGAATGTCCCCAGCATCTGTCCCCTTTATTACCGTCTTTACACCTTCTGACACTAGAATGCACAAGCTGTGCTTTCATGAAAACGCAGTAACACTTACTGATTTATTACAACTTTATACACATTAATTCATATAATTTATTACAGCCATACACATCAAAAATATCTAACAGTATTATGTCCAATGTTACATAAAGTAACAATGGAATTAACAATCTGGAAATAATAACACACAAAACAAACCCATGATAATTTAGCTTCAATTAAATGGAAAATAAAATTAAACCAGTTGAACACATGAGGTGATGAGGTACAATTATAAGAAGAACTAGAAGTAACAATAATTTCATTAGATAAACACCTGGAGAGAGTAATGTTTGACGTCTGAATTACCGTCTATACAACCGGGCATCTCATCTGTGAGCTCATGAGTCGATCAAAAGATCTGCAACTATAAAGATTTTAACTTTCAGTGAAGGTCTTTCTGCACTGTAACATACAATGTGTATAAATGTTTATATACGGTGAAGTCCCCGTTGACCTTTAACCTCAAGAGATTTAGAAGTAATCAATGATGAATAAGGTGTTCTGGCAATCACAGATATATTCATACTGAGTGTAAGAATCATAAAACAAACCGTCTCCAGAGAAAAGGCCATTTGAAAAAAATGTTTCATGTTTGTAATTTTCCAGCTGGAGAAACTTTCACATTGACAATTTTCTTCATTCTGAGCTTAAAAATCTTCAGAAAGCCGTTCCGTATTTCTTTGGTCCGAACTCCATAGATGATGGGATTGACGGTGGCAGGAAGAAGGATGTATGCGACTCCCATGAAGGTGTTGATGTCCGTTGCTATGGGGATCTGCAGGTTGTGGGATAGAAATGTGACACTTCCCACAAGATAGAAACACATCATGACAATCAGGTGTGTCCCACAAGTGTGAAAGGCCTTCCAGCGGTCCTCACTGCCACCTGCTGCTGCTCGCAACACAGCTGTCAGGATCTTCACATAGGACAGGAAGATGAGTGGGATGTCTACACCAACGAAGCAGATGATCACAGCAAGGCCGGCGGCTTCATTCTTCTCTGTGCTCCCACACGCCACACTGACCAGTGCCATGTGGTCGCAGTAACAGTGCTCGATCACGTTGGAGCCACAGTAATGCAGTGAACCCGCCAAACCCACCAGCGTAGCCATCACAGAGCAACTGCGAATCAGCGTGAACACCAGCAGCTTGACAAACATAGAGGAATTGATGATGTCAGTGTAACGAAGTGGCTTGCAAATGGCCACATAACGGTCCAACGCCATCGCCAGCAGGAGCGTGGACTCCACTGATGACAGGAAGTGTGTGAAAAACATCTGAGTTAAGCAGCCAGCCAATGAGATGCGATCCACGTCAAAGAGGAAGTTGAGAAGCATACTGGGAACGATGGCGGTGGCCACGATGATGTCGACGAGGCAGAGGGCTGAGACGAGCATGTACATGGGGCTGTGCAGCCGCTGCTCGCTGCGAATCACGTAGATCAGGAGGAAATTTCCCAGCAGGACCCACGCATAAGTAGCTGAGAATGGCAGTGCCAGCAGGCGACGCTGTTTCTGCACTGAGGGGATACCTCTGAACACAAAGGTGCTGTGAGAGGAGTTCATGACACCGTCACCTGAGCAGAGACGGTACAAACAGTGATGAAGCAGCAGACAGGTGCTTCCAAAATCCTACAATACAGATTGTTCATGTTCGTATTACTCATCATTACACGGCTACATTTTCTTTACACGCTGTCAGTCATAACAAAGACGTGAAAACTAAATACAACTAAACTAAATACACTTTCACACACTTAACACTTCACATTCTGTTCTCTATCTCATGAATGAATCAGTCGATAGTAACCAAACTTGGTAGATGTGCGCTTGCTACTCATACCAACAATTTAACATCAGCGGCGCTACAACAACAGCAGTAAAATTGTTGAATAAAACACATATTACAAGGTAAAATCCATGATACACAGGCAATATCCAATGCAACATTATAAGTTGACAGTAAATGAATTTAACTAAATTTAATCTGAACAATGGTTTATCTCGTATTAGACCACACAAAAATGCCAGATTAAGCTTTTCAAAACTATTTTATCCTGTGTGTTTTTATTTAATACAGTATGATTATGCCACATGACCACGTGACCAACATCTTAGACAATGATTTTCAGTCATGAGTATGAGGTATTATCAAGATAATGAGATCATTCATTTGTGACGTACAGGACATACAGGTATACATCAGACAAATCGTAAGGACATACAGGTATACATCAGACAAATCGTAAGGACATACAGGTATACATCTGACAAATCATAAGGACATAAACATCTGACAAATCGTAAGGACATATACATCAGACAAATCGTAAGGACACATACATCAGTCAAATCATAAGGACATATACATCAGACAAATCGTAAGGACACATACATCAGACAAATTGTAAGGACATATACATCTGACAAATCTTAAGGACACGTACATCAGTCAAATCGAAAGGACATATCATACACCAGACAAACAGTAAGGACATACGTATGAGCCATTAGACAGATCGTAAGGAAACATGAGATATTATACAGATTACAAGGACATATGAGCATCAGATAGACTGGACACATGAGACATCAGACAGGTAGAAAGATATATGAGACATGAGACAGATTGTAAGGACGTATAAGACAGACATCTAAAAGAGCTACGTATTCTCGTACCTGTGTGTGTCTCTGCGTTCTCTGCGGTCACTGTCTCTGCATGCTTGTTGTCTCCGTGTTCTCTGTGTTGTCAGCTGCTGGACTTTGGTTGGTCCTCAGCTCGTTAAGAAGGACTCCGACCTCTCCCCTTTCATTTTATAGCCGAGCCCCAAAGCTGCGGGAATAGACTTTCCAAACCCCAGCAGCCCTCAGGTGAAGCCAGCTGCCCCCCGATGAGCTCAAACCAATTAAAGCAATCAGGAAAAGCTCCCTGATGTATGGGACGAAGAGAAACAATTACTAACACTACAGCCGCTTTTTAATGAATCTCCTTGGCTGTAACCTCCCTCGACTTGTCAACAACTGATGTTTACTAGTTGACTAAGTTTACCAGAAAACTATGGGTTTTACAAGCTCAGTACTTTTACTATATTTACTGGCTGTCTACTGTTGATTTTTAGAGAGGAAACATTGTCTGCTTCAAAACCGCTCAATGAACAGTCACTGCCTCAAGAGTCACAGTGGTACTGGTAGTATTAGTAATAACAAGACTAGAAGTACCGCTAAAATTACTAGTACCTGCACTAGAAGAAGCATAAGTAGTAGTAATAGTAAAAAGTAAAAGTTGTAGTTGTAGTCCCACTGGTGTGTGTGGTGAGTATTAGCACTAAAATTAGCAAGAATTGTTGTATTAGTGCTATGCTAAAAGTACTAACAAAAGGTCCTGCTATTAGGACTAGAATTAGCGGTACTGGTATCAGTGTTAGCGCTAATGTTAGCAGGAATCGGTAGTAGTAGTTTTACCAAAAGTTATTTTAAAATTACTACTGCTAGTAGTGTTAGTCATGGTAGCACTGGTATCTGTATTAGCAGGAATTGTCATGATAGTAATATAAGTGGTTGTGGTAAAAGAACCACTAGTAGTAGTACTGGTGTGAGTATTAGAACTAATTGGAAGCAGGAATTGTAGTAGTTAGTAATAGTAGTAGTAGTATTAAAAGTATTGATATGGGTACCAAGATCAGGCAGTTGGGGCGGCTAGCTTGGTGATCAGGCAGTTGGGGCGGCTAGCTTGGTGAGTCTGCTGGGCAGTGTGTGCTGGTAGGTAGAATTAGTAGTAGCAGTTCAAGTATTAGTACTAAAAGTACTAGTAATGTACTAGTAGAAGTAATCAATCATTTTTCGTGACATTATTGTTGCTGTGCTTTAACTCATATGTGTAGTTTTCACCCCAAAACACAAAATACTTCCACTTTGAGAGTACTTTGTCACTAACACTGCCCCCTAGTGTAAGGTAAAATTGCTGATTTTACTGGTTGAATTATATTTTTTATGGCTGATTATTAACTTTGATTGCTTGGCAACCAAGTTCCACTGAGTCTGACTTCCTACTACTGAGTTGTATTAGTCAACCTTACTCCTCATCTACTGAGTTTTAGCAGTGAACTGGATTCTACTGGTTTACTACTTATGTTCATTCTACAAGTTAATAGTTTAACTGAGCAACTGTTGATTTCACAAACCCATTGACTATTTCTTTACGCCTTGACTGTTAGTTTTACTGTTCTACTAGTCATTTTTACACTTTTGATTGCTGCGTTTGAGAGAGATGTCCTACTTATTTTCATTGGTAAAATAATGAGCTTTAAAACTTGACTCAATAAGGTGAAGTAGTTAAATGGAAATGTGCGTGCGTGAGTGTGGTGTGAGTCAATCTGCTGCTCCTCTCTGGGTTTATTGTTGTTTTGGATAATGAAGCTTCAGGTCCAAACAATTGAGTCCAATTTGCTTTGACGGGGGACGCTGGGATTCATTATCTCCCCCAGTTAGTTAGAGTTTCCACTCTGACTGCTGGAGACTAACCTGAGCTAATCAACTTTAATTAACAACACACACACCTGACACAATGGTGACATCACTTGGAACAATAAATAATCAGGTTTAATTGACTGAAACAGTAAACATCTGCAGACATCTGCAATAATAAAGCCATGTCCAACACTCCTCCAGAATGTGTGTGACTGTCATATTTATAATTAGAAATATCAAATATGAATACACTCTTTGGTTCTAAATGATGAGGTGACTGTGTCATGCTTCTTCTGTTTCATTCTATGTCTGCATGTCTGCTGTTGTATTGACTCGATGATCTTAGAAGTGTAATGTAAAAATGTGACATAACATTCTTTGACATAACTGTTTGTTGGCTAAGGTAATTATTGCCGACTGCGGTGCAAGTGGGCAACAACATTGACGGCTGGAAGGTGATGATGAAATTTCACAACAATAAATTGGTAGAAAACCCCACAAAAAACACAAAGCAACATTTAAAAGAAATAATAATAACCCTGCTTGTGTTGCTGAGATACACAGACTTTATGGAGGAATGCATTATTGGAGTTGCTGGTAATACCTACAAGCTTTCTTGAATCATGCAGCTCCTGCTTTATCGATCATAGGAAAGCATTTAACACAGAGGCGGGAAGAATCAACTAATACCATCGTTTTTTTTATCTCCAATATGCAGCTAAGATTGACTACAGCAAAGAGCATTGTCGCCTCAGAGCTGGATCCTCTCTGTCTGTTGGGTTTCCTCCTGGTGCTCTGATTTTTTTCCCACTAGTCAGCTTTCCCTTCCCAGTCTGAAGATGATGAGCTGCAAGAGACACACCAAGGCCATACAAGCTGAAGCACAGTAAGATCGATTCAGGCCTTTCTGCTGTAAGGTTTCCAATGTGAAAGTTCTAGCATGGAAATTGATGATGATGATGATAATCTTATAATCAATAATTCAGCATTTTAACAACACACCAAAAGTAACATGTTTTTATTTTCTCCTTCTGCTAGACATGACAGTCTCAAGTAACACACGGCCACAAACCCAGTCAGAATTCTTCCCCTGCTGCAGGTACAAGCTGGACTATGTTTGCTTCCAGCAGCACGCAAACAGCCCTCACTCACAAACCTATGCATGTGTGTCCCCCCGCACTTGCCTGCACTCTCTCTCTCTCTCTCTCTCTCTCTCTCTCTCTCTCTCTCTCTCTCTCTCTCTCTCTCTCTCTCTCTCTCTCTTCTAATTCATTGTGAAATTTGGTGAGACCTGAGCACACACTAAAACATGCACCCATAGTGTGCATATTAACCAGAGCAGCAGCCGCTGTGGGTTTGTGTGTGTGTGTGAGTTTGTGTGTTTGTGTTTGTGTGTCACCCTCCAGCACCTGGACTCCACAGGAACCTACGCCAGGATCCTGTTTGTTGACTTCAGCTCTGCCTTCAACACCATCATCCCCTCACTGCTGCAGGACAAGCTCTCCCAGCTCCATGTGCCCGACTCCACCTGCAGGTGGATCACAGACTTCCTGACTGACAGGAAGCAGCACGTGAAGCTGGGGAAACACATCTCTGCCTCACGCTCCATCAGCACCGGTTCCCCTCAAGGCTGTGTTCTTTCCCCTCTGCTCTTCTCCTTATACACAAACGACTGCACCTCCAGTCATCAGTCAGTCCAACTCCTGAAGTTTGCGGACGACACCACCCTCATTGGACTCATCTCTGATGGGGACGAGTCTGCCTACAGGCAGGAGACTGACCGTAAATTGGTGCAGGCGTAACAATCTGGAGCTTAATGCTCTGAAAACAAAGGAGATGGTCGTGGATTTCCGACTGAACACAGCCCCACCTGCCCCCATCACTCTGTGTGACTCCCCAGTTGACACTGTGGAGTCCTTTCGTTTCCTGGGAGCCATCATCTCCCAGGACCTCAAGTGGGAGCTCAACATCAGCTCCCTCACCAAAAAAGCCCAGCAAAGGATGTTCTTCCTGAGGCAGCTGAAGAAGTTCAGCCTGCCAAAGACATTGATGGTACGCTTCTACTCTGCCATCATTGAGTCCATCGTCACCGCCTCCATCACCGTCTGGTACGCTGCAGCCACTGCCAAGGACAAGGGCAGTGTATCATCCACTGTGCCGAGAAGCTGATCGGCTGCAACCTGCCGTCCCTCCAGGACCTGTACGCCTCCCGGACCCTGAAGCGGGCAGGCAAGATTCTGGCCGACCCCTCCCACCCTGGACACAAACTGTTTTTAACCCTCCCCCCTGGCAGAAGGCTGAGGTCCATCAGGACCAAAACCTCACGCCACAAATCCAGCTTCTTCCCCTCGGCAGTGGGCCTCATCAACAAGGCCCAGGTCCTCCACTGACCTCACAAAAACCCCTGCACATTGACTTTATTTAACAGTAGTCTTAAGTTAATTTATTCAATAATCCCCTGCACGTTTTTTAACACCTTATTCATCAGCACTCATTTAGTTAACTTATTTAATTTAGTTTAATTTAGTGTGTTTTTAATTTAATTTAAGTATTCACCAAGCTGCTGTTTGTACATGTTGTTTTATGTTGCTTTATATGTTGTCTTCTGTTGTGTTTTTCTATATGTTACACGTTGCACCCAGAACCACAGCAAATTCCTCTTAAGTGCAAACTTAATTGGCAAATAAAGTGATTCTGATTCTGATTCTGATTCTGAGAGAGAGAGAGAGAGAGAGAGAGAGAGAGAGCGAGAGAGCGAGAGAGAGAGCACACAAGTGTGTATCACTAATTTGCTCTCAGCAGTGAAAATGCAGCAGATTAGTATGCAGTCAGCAGAAATTTCCTTTGTAATGGTAGAGAAGTGACCCCCCCAAAAAAACCTTTTTAACTGCTCCAGTTGTAAATGTATTCTGCTGCTCACTGACGTCAGACTGCAGCAGGAGAAGCTAATCATTGTACAGTGTAAAGATAAATGCTGAACATTCAGGTTCATTAACTTAATTCATGCGAGGAATACAATAACATGTTATTTGTCTCTTTGACCAGCAGGTGGTGGTGTTTCATAACATTAGCGACCAGAGCCCACTAAGCGTCAGAGACAGAAGAGAATAGAGTAGAAAGCAACACAGTCTAATCCCATAGCGAGGCCCAGACCCTTGTGTTGCGACATCTTTATAGTTTTACTTGAATCTGTGCTTACATGTTGCACATTGCAAAAATAATGGTTTGTTAATCGAATCAGATCAAAACGATCAACACATTTTAATCGCAGTCAGCTTTTTAACCCACAATCAAGCTCCACTATTTATTTATGTGAATTGTAGATGGTCACAAACTAATAACAAGAATAATAAATAAAATTAAAAAAGTTTAGACAACCTGCTCAGTGAACTTTGTACTGGTTGCATTTTAATCAGATATGCAGATTTGCATGTTTTTCCCTGGCTGTCAGGTCCAGGTGAGGAAGAGGCCTCATTAGCTGAACCGTGGCCCATTTTGTTTTATTGTTGAATAATGACATACAAGTAGGAACAAATGCATAAATGAATCAGTGTCAGTCAGCAGTGCCCTCTGTGTGTGTGCGTGTGCGTGCGTGTGTGTGCGTGTGTGTGCGTGTGTGTCCCTCTGTGTAGATGGCATCTGGAGGCAGTGGCTCAGTGGGTAGCGCTTCCGCTTGGGAACCGGAGGGTTGGCGGTTTGAGCCCCTGCCGAGGTGCCCCTGAGCAAGGCACCGAACCCACAATTGCTCCCCCCTCTGCGAAGGGTGGTAATGTAATGTAAGTCGCTTTGGATAAAAGCGTCTGCCAAAATGATCGTAATGTAATAATGTAATGTAATCTACCTGGCATCTACCACTGCCATGTAGATGCTGTTTGACTGGTTCCTGCTGCAAGAGAAACTGGATTCCATTGTAATCAGTCTGCAACAAACAAATACACACACACAAACTCACACTAACTCTCTCTTGTTCACACACTCTTTCTCTTACATGAATACTGTAAAATTGCAACCGAAACACACTCTTCTCATCTCTGTCTCTTTGACACACACACACACACACACCCATTTACAGTTTTGCATGCACATATATTTACACACGCACGCACGCACGCTCACAAACATACAAATTGAAACTCCCTATTTATCTAACACACTTTCTCCCTCTGTACAGACACACAGACAGACAGACAGATAGATAGATAGATAGATAGATAGATAGATAGATAGATAGATAGATAGATAGATAGATAGATAGATAGATAGATAGATAGATAGATAGATAGATGCCGGCGCTGACGTTCAGCCGTGCTCTGATGACGTCAGCTCCTGTGTCTCCGGGTGTGTTTGTTTGTGAGAGGAAGAGGTGGTTGGAAGTTGGGCGGGGTTAGTGAGGACAGAAGGAGAGAAGGAGGGAGGAGAGAGGTTTTCTTTCCTCCTCCTTCAGCACAGATTCCTTCCTGCTGCTTCCCCGCGACAAAAGGACGACGAGGGAGAGACACGGAGAGACAGACAGACAGAGAGACAGGCGGACCGTCAGACAGCGGGACAAGCGGACCGGCAGACCGGCAGGGAGGATGGGCCGACGGAGCGTCCGTCGGTAGCGCTCTGTTCCAGCTCCAGGATGAGCGTAGTGCTGCAGGACCTCCGGAACTCCGTGAGTACACATACACACACACTCACACACACACACACTCACACACACACTCTCGCACACACATTGATTTGATTGACAATAAATATCTAGAAATCAGTGTTTGGTTGCAGGAGCGTTTGTCTGGAGTCTTCACATCTTTAATGAATCACTGCTGCTCTGTTTCAAACACACAACAGATGTCCACTTTACACAAAATGAGAAAAATGCATTTTAAACCTGTTGGGTTTGTCAAAGAGCGAATAGTTGATCTGGACAAGAGGTACAAGCTTTTCAATGCCACAGTGTAATTGTACCAGAAAAACACACGCACACACACAACCACACACACACACACACACACACACACACCTGCACAGGTTTCATCTCCGGCTTCCACAGCTGCACACAGATGTTTTACTGAAATGAAAAAGTAAAGAAATTCTATAAAACATTGCAGATTTTATAATAAATCACATATTTCTGAGGATGTGGCTTTAATTCCTTTGTTTTGCTGCGAAAACAAATGAAATGTGTCTGAATCATGCTGTAGTTTCTGGGTCTAATCATCATAAATGTTCAGTAGAGCAGTAACGTCTCACCCTAACACACACACTGCCAGCATACGTGTGGGTTAACAGAGCTCATCTGCCACGCTGTCACACCAACCTTTACCTTCATCTTCATCATCAACCCCAGCTGGCGACATCACATCACGGTCAGCTGATTGGCTCAAAGATGTGATGTCGTGCGAACAATGATGGAGAGCAGTGCTGTTTAGAAAGAGATATAACCTCCAGAAAAGGACAAACAAAACAAAACCAAATCTGGAATTCATTAACGTTCTGACCCAATATGTCATCTTGTGTGAACCCTCATGTCATAAATCTGCACCAACGACTGAGAGGGAATCTTCTTAAGTGGCTTGATCTCTCAGAGCGAGTGACCAAAATGGAGGAAAAGCTGCTGCAGACCTCTGTCCTCTGTCCTCTGTCCTCTCATGTCCTTCAGCTGATTCAAGTGCTCTGTCTCTTCATAACAGCCGCTGCTATGATTGGTAACTTAGACATTTGTTTATCATATTTATATATAATACATTTCCTCCTGTGTTCCCTCAATGGGCCTTTATAGACAAATAATCAGATTACAGTGTGTGTATAAACGTGTGTGTGTGTGTGTGTGTGTGTGTGTGTGTGGGAACTACACCTCTGGCGGTCATAGTGGACTGAGTGAAAACACTTACATATATATCTCATACATACATACTTAAATAGAAATATATGGAATTGTGATCCCTGCAGTGTTACTTTTGAAGGTTTATATTGTCACACACACACACACACACACTTACAAAACCTGAGACACTACAACCGAATCCACCATAAATCTCAAGCAACCCACCCCCACTCTACCAGTGACAGGGGGGCTGGAAACACGCAAATGGAAAAGAAAAGCAGTAATGAAAGTGATTGACAGGAAGTAAGAGGGAGAGAAGAAGTGGAGGACACAGGAGGAAGGAGGTGATAGGAGAGGAGAGGATAAGGATCTGTGGCTAACATGAGCTTTTAGTGAGAACATGCTAACTGCTTTGTTAATGGCAGTGGGAGTTAACTGACCAATCAGCACACGGAGCCATGGAGACCGCAGCCACTCCAGGAATGACAAAGGGCCAATTTGACAGGAACACACACGCACACACACACACACACATAGATTCCCTCCCCCACCGGTGACAATTCCACGGAAACCTGTTTCCTGGTAGCTCTCATTCACTTCCTGGTAACTCCTCCTCCTCTGGCTCCTGATGAAGATGATGATGATGATGGTGGTGGTGTTGCTTCTAGTGATGATGATGTGAAAGTTGACAGCTTTGATAGAGAATTATGAATCATGGGATATAATGATGCCGATAGCTGTGGGGAAGAGAAAGAGGATTATAGAGATGAAGAAGACAGGGATGTTGATGAAAGAGATGAAATGCGGCCAAACCCCGTTGGCACAATGTGACATGAACACACTCCTCACTGTTCCATGAGTAGGGGCATAGTTAAGGAAACAAATAGTTACTTAACCAGTTTTTCAAGAGAGAGCACAAGGGACCTTACAAATAAAATATGACATCATCGGCATATAGAGAGGTTCTGTTTTCCACTTGTTCAACATGAAACCTGAATTGATTAAACACTGCTATCATATTCCTCCATTCAGTCAGGAGCCAATGATGGCGTGAAGGCCGACTTACAATTAATATTGAGCAGATGACGCGGGTTTGAAACTGAAAACCATCTGGGCACAAAGCCTGTGTGATCAGGGTGAATGGGAGAGCAAACTCTGTCACTGAGCCCACACACCAGGATATACTGGTCGTGGAATTTTAGAGAATAAAATAAGCACACGCTCTTGAAGTAGCTTCAGTGTAGTTAGTTACTTTTCCTCTGGATCTTGTAGTGTTGACGACTACTTTATTGGCAGAGTAGCTTGACTACAGCTTGACTACTTTAAATCATGAGGTGCCTGTCGCTTGAAAAGTTATTGTAGTGTCCTCAACACATAAATAGCCTTTGCTCTTGTGTCATACATGTGTCTTTTGTAGTCATATGTCAGCATTTGGATTGTGTTACTGTCGGATGTTGGCTCCATCGTTGGTTTCTGAGTGTTCTGAGTTCGGAGGAGATTATTCTGGAAGATGAAGAACTCCTCACAGCTCTGAGTTACAACTTTCTATACTGGGCTCACCACTTATCAATCGAGGCTTGTGCAGTAAACAGCTGTGTATTTGTTTGGTAATCTGTTTATTTTAATTCAGTTTAAGACAGCTTAATGAAGGTGTTCCATCAGTGAAGTGAGTTTCCTGTAAATGGGTGGTGC
Source organism: Genypterus blacodes (assembly GCF_046128005.1). Lineage (NCBI taxonomy): Eukaryota > Metazoa > Chordata > Actinopteri > Ophidiiformes > Ophidiidae > Genypterus > Genypterus blacodes. Next base: position 6,576,667 of record NW_027466845.1, read on the forward strand.
TGTTTCCTGTCTGGTCTTTGGCAGGTTTTCAGGATCTGTGTGTGTTATACATAAGTGACATTCTGCAGCTCTGACTGAAGGCCGTCCTGGTTTATCATGGTTACACTGCCACACTGGATACATTTCAAAATAAAAGCATATACTATAACTCCATTTACAAACCGCTAGATAAAAATGTACCTGTTGAGAATGGTTTAGTCCACCTGAGCGCCGTATGATTCTATAATATACTAGCCCTTCGTGTGTGTGCGTGTGTGTGTGTGCGTATGTGTGTATGTATGTATGTATACCACAGTAACAGTAAATCCTCTCAAACGGTGGTCAGGCTAATCCAGGCTAGTGTGATTTTATTTTTTTCTCTTTGCCTGGCAGTGCTGACCCTGTGTGTGTGTGTGTGTGTGTGTGTGTGTGTGTGTGTGTGTGTGTGTGTGTGTGTGTGTGTGTGAGTGAATTTGTAGTTGGGCAGGGATTTCCTGTCTGCAGCTCTGCTACTTCCTGTCTGAGACGCCCAGTTTGTGTTTTTTTTGAGCAACAAAACAAACCCCCAACCTCCTCCAAGCACAATGCCCTCTGCTGCTCCTCTTCCTCATTTTAGATCATCACCATCATAATCATCACCATCATAATCATTATCATCATCATCATCATCATCATCATTATCATCATCATCATTTTCCAACAAAAACACCTGGAACTTCTCTTTCTGTTCACAAAAACAATCTGACCTTCATCGTCTTCATCACCATTTAAAGTTGTTATTTTAATCGGCTCATTTCACTATAAATTGTTTAATTAAGTGGGAGGAGTTGTGGGAAATTGGCATCGGGAGGTATAGGAGCTGTGTTTGTGTTTGTGTGTGTGTGTGTGTGTGTGTGTGTGTGTGTGTGTTTAGCACTGGTCCAGGCGAAGCAGCTGTGTTTCCTCACAGAGCGGCCTGATGATGCTGTATTCACATCCTGTGGGATGGAAAGGTCACCATGGTAACAAACTGCAGGAATTAAAGTGATAGTTCAGAATTTCCCACGTGTACTCATATTTGCTGCATCTTTTGAGCGCAATATCTCCTCCAATTTTGACCCATCAACTCTTTCCTTGACACAAGATTTGCACGCAACCGAGTGTGTGCTGCTCCGACATGACTGCAGGTGGATATGTTCCACTAAACAACCCCATTTAATCGAAGACTCAAACCTACATAGAACATTTACTGCAGAGCATTACAGCCCCCTGGCTCCCTAAATGGCAGAACTAGCAGGCAGGTCAATGAAAGTGGCACCAGAGGACAGTTTAGTGCTCTGGTGCAGAAAGTAAACAAAGTGAAGGAACTCATTTCACCCAAAGTGATTGAATGTGGTGTGTTTTGTATTGTCCTGTAGTGTTGTGCTGTCGTGTCACAAGACGAGCTTACAAGCTTCTCTCGCTGCAGTCTGACGGCGCGAGCTGCAAAAATCTGCATGCTCGGTCCACAAATGCACATATGCAAGCACGAGCGACGCACATGTGTGTAGTTGTCGGTGAGAAACCCTCTCCTCCCCAAACTCACAGGGCCTCTTTATTTTGTAAACGATGCTTCAAAGACCTGTTGTGAGGACTGTTTAGTGCACTGACAGCAGCAGGTCTCTTCAGCCGCGTCTCTAAATGTCATCTTGTTCTTCCTCTGCCTGTCTGTCTCTGTCTCTCTCTGATGTTCTCTGCTGCTTCCCCTGCTGCCAGTCCCCACATGTCTGTCTTTGTCTCTCTGTCTCTCTCGCTCTCTTTGCTCTAGCGACAGGAAGACCTTGGCGAAGAGAAAGCTGACATCATCCTCTCTCTCTATCTCTCTCTCTCATTCTCTCCTGCTCTCCTCTGCTCCCTTTAAATGATGACGCACAGAGAGGGAGACAGAGAGAGAGAGAGAGAGAGAGAGAGAGAGAGGTAGTGGGTGTGCGAGGTTGCTAGGAGATTGCAGAGTGTTATATTCCTCTGTAGAGGTTGATGTCACTGAAAGAAATGACTCCCGTGTCTGCGTGCGTCCGTGCTTCCGTCTGTGTGTGTGTGTGTGTGTGTGTGTGTGTGTGTGTTATTAGATAATGTCAGTGAATCATCATCATTCAGCTGTAGAGGAGTCCGGTCATTGCTTATGTAACCCTCCTGTCTGTCTCTGTTTCTGGTCTTTATGTCTCCTGTCGGCCTCATTGCGCCGCCGTACAGCACATGCAGTCAGAGCTCATTAAAGGATTGTGTAACCGGGTTAATTTTCCCAAAGAAATCACATTAATGTTTCCAGGCTGATAAGCTGAGTATGTAAATAACACTGATTAACACAGTAACAGAAGGACAGCAGTGCTATACACTATGTACTAGAACACACACTTTGATGAGCTTTCTCCCCCCTGACTGATACAGTACATCAGCTGATACGAAGTAAACACACATCTATCGGTATCATTGTGTGTGTGTGTGTGTGTGTGTGTGTGTGTGTGTGTGTGTGTGTGTGTGTGTGTGTGTGTGTGTGTGTGTGTGTGTGTGATTGGGGATGGTACTCTGTTGGAAAATAATGGTCTGTCCCTTCAGGTGGGTGAGTTGCTGTGAGTTGCTGTGTTGTTGTTGAGGTCTTGCAGGATACAGAGTGACAAAGAGGATGTACTAGGCTGTTTAATGAGAGTAAAGGTGGAGCTCAACTCGTGATTGATCTACATTCTAAGCCGTACTTGTGTTGTGTGTTGGAATGCACACTTAGGCGAACACAATAAGCCAACAAGCCGTTGAATTGACAGCAAAACCGCATTGTCAGTGAATGCTGGTGTGTCTGAACTTTGTGGATAAGTCGCTCTTTGTTCATAGTGGAATCTATTAGCATCCTACAAGAGGAGCTGGAGGAGCAATGAAGTCTAACCTACACTAGCTTTACCTAACATGACGACTCTTTGCATGGTAACCAAATCATTTCAGTGTTAACGCAGTGAAACAACTCTGTTTGTCAGGATCAATGTGGCTGATAGAAGCGGAGCAGTGAAACATCTGCAGCCATGTTTACCTCTACCCGTCTGTCTGTTTCTCTCATGCGCTCTGGCTCTCTCTCTCTGTCTTCCTTCAGGGCATTGTGCTTATTGTTTACAGAGACCCAGAGCTCAGCGTGTGTGTGTGTGTGTGTGTGTGTTGTGGGGAGGGGAGGGGGTTGTGTAAACACAGGAACCCAAGATTCATTTGATCACAGTTAAATATGTCCTCATGCTGAGAGTCCTCATCCAGAACTACAATCCTGTCTATGTGTCGATTTTTCTTTCTTTCTCTTTCTGCCTGTCTGCCTCTCTCACTCTGTTTGTCTGTGTGTCTGTCTGTCTCCCTGCAGATGTCCAGCTACAAGCGAGCTACATTTGAGGAGGAGGAGGTGTCCGATGCTCCAACTGAGGGGACCTTATCTCCCGACAGAATGGAGGTTAGTGAGCATAACACACACCCACACACACATATTCACAAATGCATGCGCACCACACATACACATTGGTTAATGATAGAGATTCAGCTGAATTCTTGTCTTGGTAAACACAGTTGAATCACACAGTGTTTATCCTTGAGTGTGTTTCCAGGATCAGGACTTCATTAGATGTTGTTTATTAGAGCTGGTAGGAACATGTGCACTACGGTCCCATTATGAGACATCACCCAAAGTGGGATGTATTTCCTGAATCTGCAGCTGATGACATCATGGTCAGGTATTTACCAGACTGCCTGAGCACAGCAGTTTCTCGAACGTCCCATCGTGTGAGGACTCTTCACTGAATACAGCGAAAAAAACTGCTAAACGGATTTGCGTATAATTCACCAAAGGTTACTCAAACATGAATCTAAATGACTCCATGTTGGGGTTTGTCTGGAGAAGTTCTCCTCCATGTGACGCATGATGATGCAGAGGCACCGTCTGTTTGTGACTACAATCCAAACAGCATCTGCTCGTCTTCTCAAGGAGTCAGGGTTCAACACTTCTCACTCACATTCAGATTCAGAAACAAACATCAATCTTCAGGTTTGTCTCGACTCATCAGCTGGTTGGTTAGTTGGACCGGGTGCAGGATGAAGACCTGCTAGACCCAAACGTGACCTTCTGGCTGCTTGGAGCTATGATCTGCAGGAGCCCTGAAACAGCAGACTGGTTCCATCAGGCCGAAAGACCTCAGACTCAGAGGTCACTGTTTGGGGTTTTGATGATGTGGTCTCTCTCTCTCTCTCTCTCTCTCTCTCTCTCTCTCCTTCTCTCTCTCTCTCTCTCTCTCTCTCGCTCTCTCTCTCTCTCTCTCTCTTTTCCATAGGTCGGTTTCAAGAAGGGAGGTGTGGATGTTTTCGGCAGGAGGACCCAGCTTGAGGTTTTGTTGTCCGCTCTGCTGCTTGTGGCTCTGCTGGCTCTGGTGGCTTGTGTGCTGCTGCTGGGACTTGGATACACCACAGGTCAGAAACCAACTCTTCTCCGTCCCTAGCTCCTTCTCATTTGCTTCTGACTCTACTGCTCCCTGTAATATCACAGGAAGAGCGTTCTGAAATGAGATGGTTTCAACCCGAATTCAAAACCTGACACCTGACTCTAAGGTTGTTGTATCCTTATCTGTTTCCTGTTTGGCTCGGTCCATGTTCCTGTCCTCTGATGCGCTGCAGACGGTGGGCGGGGCCTATGCTTGTCGGAGGCGTGCGTCACCGTGGCCAGTCAGATGGTGGAGGCGATGGACCGCAGTGCCGACCCATGCCAGGACTTCTACCAGTTTGCCTGCGGGGGCTGGGTAAGGAAGAACCCGCTGCCGGACGGACGGTCGCGCTGGTCCACCTTCAACAGCATCTGGGAGCAGAACCTGGCCCTGCTCAAACACCTACTGGGTGAGACAGCCGAGAGAGAGAGACAAAGTCAACCCCTGTAGAAGTAGCAAGATGTTCTCCACAAGATGTTCTCTCCTGTGTTGTTTCTGTTCCTAAGTTGATCAATCAATACAGATTTAATGAACCATGTTAACAAATGAACACATATGCAGAAAGAACCTCCATGCTGGACCCTCATTGCTTTACTGTGATGGTTTGTATTGTAGAGAACGGGACGTTTAATGGAACCAGCGAAGCAGAGAGGAAAACTCAGGCTTACTATCTCTCCTGCCTCAACACTCAGAGGATCGAGGAGCTGGGAGCTCAGCCTCTCATAGACCTCATTGCCAAGGTAACTACTGATACAGCTCCTCACCATAGCAACAGCGTCATTAGGCACAATAGCCTAACATCATTTATGCCCGCCAAGCCCCCCCAAAGTGCTGTCAGCACTGTGTTTGGTTTGGGAGCAGCATCAAAACTAGACAGAGTTTTAGACAGAGTTTTATATATTTTATGAAGCCTTTTCTCTTTAATCTCTAACTGTATAAAACAAATACAGTTACTGTAAACTTTTATTTTTGAAAATTGATATTAAGATTAACCAGTAGTACTATGTATGATGACGTTACTAGTGCTAAAACTTACATCAAGTCTATCTGTTTGTTTTTGTCTACCTGTCTGACTGCCTGTTGGCCTGTCTGTCTGTAGATTGGGGGCTGGAGCATGACAGGACCCTGGGATAAAGAAAATTTCATGGAGGTTCTGAAGGTGGTCTCTGGTCCCTACCGGGCCCTGCCCTTCTTCAGTGTGGGGGTCAGTGCTGATCCCAAGAACTCCAACAGCAACGTCATCCAGGTAAGACCAGAAGAGACAGGGAGGCTGTTAGAATGTCGGTGCATTGGGACAAAATGTAAAAGGTGAAATGAAGGCCGCAGGTTCTAACATTGGCGAGGACATTTGTTTGTTGGACAATATGTACAGCTGGGCAGCTGCACACACTGTCTCTTCCTCTGTCATACAGCCTGATTCAGCAAAACATTTACATTAATTATTCATGGCATTGTTATTTATGTATTTGATTATATAACGCATATATAATCTGTAACCTGCATGTATGACCTATATAACCTTCCATTTTAAAACAAAAAACATACAAAACACACCAACCTGGTAACGCTGCATAGACCATGTGGCATTTACATGACCACGACCTTTAACCTTTTCCCTACTGTCCCTACTGAAATCTACACCCTTGCTTGCACGTGTTACTTCCCATGAAAAACTTTGGATTTATCAAAACAAACTTTATGGGAGCATGTGTGTATCACTATGGAAACGGAGCCATGTGTAAGCACATTTTGCAATGGATTTGGCAACACAGAGGGAGAAGCAGAGAAATGAAGCCAGATTTCTCAATCAGCCTCATTCTACCTTCAGCCTGTCAAATACAGACTTCTGATAGAGACCCACTCTGACTTAGCAAACATCAACGTTTACACGATCGTAGCAATGTCTGTCGTTTAAGCCAGCACTTTAAAATAGCTCCGTTAAGGTTATACTACTGTGATTAATAATCCGATCTGCAGTGACCTAGTTAATTACCAATAAGTTCAGATAGCAGTGGCACATAAAGGTGCTTTGAAGCAATAGGTTAATGGTCTTTAGATGCTCATTAGAGAATTGGGAACCACTTAAACCTCCGATGATCTCTGCAAAAGATCAAGTATTAGAGGTCCGGCTTGAAGTCAGACATGATTTGTGCTCTAACTCTACCCCCATATTACTCTCCTCTGTGTAGGTGGACCAATCCGGCATCTTTCTGCCTTCCAGAGACTATTACCTCAACAAGACGGCCAATGGGAAGGTGAGAAGCCTTCCTCACTAAATGATCTCTTCTAGGATGATCCCTTACTTAAGATTGGAAAGATGTAAGTCATAGAAGATTTGTGCTGTTGAAATGACACACAGTGATAAAAATGAAAAAATGTGTGTATTTCCTTCATTTGTGGGCAGTTCCTTATTGCTGTTATACACTATTTCAGTTTAGTTTCATAGATCAGCAGGTGTTTATTAGCAAGTTAACTCAACTGTAGCTTTACTTCCCAATATTTTCTGTCTTATGAATGTAAACCCCATATTTTCCTTGATGGCTCTTTGCAGTAGGATCAGTAAGTAACGGTCTGCACAGAAGGTTCACAGCAGAAAACAACTCTGCATGCAGCAGTAAACAGCTTTAGCTCAGTCAGAGGATTACATTTCTCCAACAGTCATCTTGACACACACACACACACATATTGAAGCACATTGTGATTGTTAATGGGTTGTTGATGAGGTGGTTTGATTAAAGACGCAACACGTCTGCGCTGCCTCTGAACTAAAACAAAGCTCCTCTTCTGTGGATTAAGGAGGTTTTGCATCTTGGCATTATCTGATACTGTCCTGTGGTTCTGGTTCTAGGTGTTGGCAGCCTACCTGGACTACATGGTGGAGCTGGGGATGCTGCTGGGAGGAGAAAGGACTTCCATTCATTCCCAGATGCAGCAGATCCTGGAGTTTGAGACACTTCTGGCTGAAATCACAGTACCACAGGACCAACGGCGCGACGAAGAGAAGATCTACCACAAGGTCACCATCGCTGAACTCCAGGTGAGTCCAAAAATTAGAAAATGGTGAAAGTCAGAGGAACAAAGGCTGAACAAAGCCACAGACATGGATGCAAAGTAGACCTGCTCACATGATTATGTGGCAGGCTCACAACTCATCAATCAATGCAGATATTTAATCATTTCTACAAAAGACAACAAGCACTTTATTAAAACTATTTAACTTTTTTTTTTTTTCTAATAAAGCTTTATTTATTTTTCCAATTCATATTGTTTGAATAGTTAAAGAATTGCTTTTTTCCTTTGATTTATATTATTATATTGTAAGTGTCATTTTATTTTTTGGTGATCTCTTTGTTTGTAAATAAATGTAATCAAGCAGAGAGAAAATAGGTAAATATGGGATAATTGTATGGCTGTTATATATCATGTTATTATGTTATGATGTAATCAGTGCTTTGTGCTCTGCGTGGGCCTGCTCGGCTCTCTGCTGCAGCTCTCTCCTGATGCTTATGATATCACCATGGCAACTGTTGCTGAGAACTGTTGCTAGGCTTCTGTGTCGCAGTAAGAGAGAGAGGGACAGACAAAGTGAGACAGATGGGCAGCAGCAAAAACAGATGCACAGGGAGGCAGACAGGTCAGCAGATAGACAGACAGAGAGACAAACAGGATCATGTCATAAAGCCCCGAATCCCAGAAGAAGGCACCCAAAGACCTCATACCTCTGCCAAGGCCAGCAACCTTCCAATTCACATCAAATTTAATAGGTGATGGACCAAGATCATCCCAAACTTTTTGTCAACATAATAATAAAACTATTAATGCTTTTATTTTGGGTGAAATGTCCATCAGATAGATTTTATTCATGCTCTCCAGAAGATGTTCCTTTGTCCTTTTGATGATCCTGTATCCCTTTGGTAATGTTATCAGGACTTCAAACTGGCTCCTTTGCTGTAACTGTTGTTGTTTGTTTGCTTGATGTTTGCGTGTTTAGCTGCTGGCTCCAGCGGTGGACTGGCTAGACTACCTGTCGTCCTCTCTCTCTCCTCTGGAGCTGAATGGCAGTGAACCTGTCGTCCTCTATGCCAGAGAATATCTGCAGCAGGTGTCTGACCTCATCAAAAAGACAAACCACAGGTCAGACTCTCTGTCTGTCTCTCTGCCTGCCTGTTTCATGTGTTTCATCTAACCAACCATGACTCATGTTGTTGTTTCCTTGGTGAGTGAACAGCAGTAAGCGTTAGTTAGCGTAAACAGCAGTAACAGGAACAGATTGCTGCAGTAATAACAGGTGGAGCCTTGCAGGTATGCTAATGGTCATGTAGCTGAATCTTAATGGTCAACAAGTGACATGTGGTATGACTGGAGGTAACAACTAAAGATGTTAAACAATTTACAAGGAGCTACTTATTCCCTTTGATCTCTCCAGTCTAATCACATCTAAACACCTGTCTCTCCCCTTGTCTGACATTCTCCAGTCTAACCACCGACCTCTCCCTCTGTCTGTCTGTCTGTCTGTGTCTGTGTCTGTCTGTCTGTCTGTCTGTCTGTCTGTCTGTCTGTGTCTGTATGTCTGTCTGTCTGCAGCCTGTTGAATAACTACATGATGTGGACGTTGGTCCAGAAGAGTGTAACCAGTCTGGACCAGCGGTTTGAAAATGCTCAGGACAAACTGCTGGAGAGTTTGTACGGGACCAAGAAGGTACCAGTACTAATGTGACTCCCACAGGCAGTACCAACACTACGTATAACCCTTCCACCTCATATCCCAACCTTGTTATAATTCAATTTAATTGGTTTTCTCAACACTTTTGAACTGTTTTTGACTGGTTCTGGTTGGTTTCAGTCCTGCACCCCCCGCTGGCAGTCCTGCATCGTTAACACTGACGACACACTGGGCTTCGCTCTCGGCGCGCTCTTCGTCAAGGCGACCTTCGACAAGCACAGCAAGGAGATTGTGAGTCACTGCACTGTGGATGACACTGGATCAGTGTTTGAACACAGCTACTGACAATTGTCCAGTTAGCGCGGCATGGAGACCGGACAATGTGCAAGTGTCAGTCATCACCAACAAGCTGTGTCTCTTCCTGTCTCCTTCTCTGTCTGTCTCTCTCTTAGGCCGAGGGGATGATTAATGAGATCCGATCGGCGTTTAAAGAAGCTTTGGACGAACTCGGCTGGATGGACGACCAGACGAGACAGGCAGCGAAAGACAAGGTACGCAGACAGGGAGACAGGCGGGTTGGTGGGCAGGTAGACAGACAGGCACATTTCAAAAGACAAGATAAAGGGATACCTAGAGGGGTTGAAAAGCAGGAGGTTGGACAGCTAGACAGGCAGTCCGTCAGACAGACGGGCGGGAAACAGATGAGAAGTTCATTGATCATTATGTCATTATGTTCTTTCTTCAGGCTGATGCAATCTACGACATGATTGGTTTCCCAGAATTCATCCTGGACTCCAAAGAACTGGATGATGTTTATGATGGGGTGAGTGACGCCTTTCTTTCTTTCGCTCTTTCAGTCTTTCCTTCTTTCCTCCAGGTTCCTTGTTTGTGTGTGCAGCACTCAGTCAGTGTCAGCTGTCTGTGTTGATTCTATTCTTTTCTGTTTTGTCTGTGTTCCAGTATGACGTGTCAGAAGACAACTTCCAGAACATGTTGAACTTCTACAATTTCTCAGCCAGAGTGATGGCTGACCAACTGAGGAAGACTCCAAACAAAGACCAGTAAGATATACCAGTCATACATTTACATACATTTATTGTGAAGGTCATGTGAGCGCTACAATCAATTAGAAATCGGCGTGTACATCTCTAAGTAACACTAACAGTAACTGTCACTGTAAATGGACCCAGGATGTGAAGGCTCCAGCCTCTAAGCACTCTGACTTGGTTTGAGACTGAAGGTCCACTTGACCTAACACAGCTGGTCTTATATTATAGGAGGTTTGTTGAGAGACAGGGGTCACAAACACGCGGGTATAGAATCACTGATCCAGAAGTAGATGGTGTCTGTAATATGTGATCTTCAACACCAAGCTACATATTCCAGAGTCCTGGCAAATACAGGTTTTGCTCTTCAGGGTCAAAGAATGAGACTAAATCCTGATTATCCGCTATTGTGTAAAACATGTGGCGTCATGGATCCAAAGAGTCCCGGTAGCTGTAGAGATAGTTTGGCCTTGGCGGAGGCGAGTGCTCCTGTAATGTCACAGCCCTCCAGTGATGTCATTCAGGGTACTCGAAGGTCAGCCCCCCCCCGCCCCCCCCCCGCTGATAAGAACGACAGTGACACAAGCTCAGGGTGATGCACAGGGTTGAGACACACATGAGGGTGAGAGGTGAGAGGACTAAACTAACTGAAGGACACCCTGGGGAGACATAACAGCTCAAGGTTGAACCCTCTGCACTTTAAAGACAGCAAGCGTGGAAAGAGAAAAGAGAGTAAGAGAAGAGACAAGGAATGATGGAAACTGTCCATATATTTGCCAGCTGGAGGTCGCTGGCATGAGACACAAGAGCAACTAGGACCTTAAAAACAAAGGGAGGCACTTTGGGGCTCACGACCCTTTGTAAGGTTGTTATTGCTCATTTGTTTTAATAAAAGTGCTTTGTGAGTCTGCAACAAGTCCATTACAGCCTCTGCTTGCAAAATGGGGCAGCAAACAAATGAATTTCCTTTGTAAAGTTATTAGAACAGGGAATATTAAATTATGATGTTAAATATTGTTTTCTTCTGTTCAGCCAGGCAGATTCAAACCTTTTAAGTGCTTTCCTCCCACGATGCTTCACATTACAGCTCACATTGTTCAGACTGCAGCAGGAGGAAATGTTGCTCTGTTTACTATTCGGTATCGAGGTTACAACCAGATATGGAAAAGAAACATTCAAATGCAGATAATACAGAAATTAACTCATCCTCTCCTCTCCTCTCCTCTCCTCTCCTCTCCTCTCCTCTCCTCTCCTCTCCTCAGATGGAGTATGACTCCCCCTACAGTTAATGCCTACTACATGCCCACTAAGAACGGGATCGTCTTCCCTGCTGGAATCCTGCAAGCTCCCTTCTATGCCCAAGACCACCCCAAGTCTGTCTGCCTGTCTTCCTCCCTGTCTGTTTGTCTGTCTGCCTGTCTGTTTGCTTGTGTGTCTGTCTGCTACATACCTGGCTGTTTTCCTGTCTGTCTGTCTGTTGGCCTGTCTGTCTGCCTGCCTGTCTACCTGTTTCTGTTTGATAGGAATGTTTCATGATTATCCTGTACAATATGGAACATCCTGACATTCTCTTTTAGATATTAGTAGAGTATTAGAAGTAGTAAATTACGTTTGATCTTAATTGTGATTTTTCTGTTTTTACTGAGTACTTCTCTTACTGAGCTGTGTCTGTTGAGGTAGTGATTATTATGATGACCTTTCCTCTAGAAAGCATTTTACAGTTACTGGCAAGAAGGAATAGGTCAGTCATCACTGCTCTGCTTGTCCCGTCTTTGTGTTGTGGGCTGTAATGTAATGTAATGTAATGTACACTTAAGCCTCTAGGGACACCAGACATGCTTGTTTTTGTTTTCTCTATAACTTTTGTAAATGTTTGTTTGTTCTCACAGGGCTCTGAATTTCGGAGGGATTGGGGTGGTGATGGGTCACGAGCTCACACACGCGTTTGATGACCAGGGTGAGTAAGCACCAGAGTCCTGCAGGCCCGAGGTCTGCACAGGGCTGCTCTGCTCCATGCAGGTGTAAGACAAGCAGGGATATCAAGTGCTGTGGGAGATACACACTTAAATTTGATGTCAATTTACACCAAGATAATCACTTAAGCACAATTACAAATGACTTTGGCAACCTAAAGCCACACAGTTGCATCCACATCCAATCAGCTAGTTCAGATGTGTTCCCCCTGCAGAGGCAGCAGCAGAGGTTTGGTGTGTGTTAGTATGTTACAGTTAACATGGCGCGTTGAGTGACTGAACTGTGCGTTGTGTGTTTCAGGGCGGGAGTACGATAAGGAGGGGAATCTGCGGCCCTGGTGGCAGAACTCGTCGTTGGAGGCGTTCCGGCAGAGGACGGAGTGTATGACGGAGCAGTACAGCCACTACACCATCAACGGAGAGCACATCAACGGAAAACAGACACTTGGAGAGAACATCGCCGACAACGGGGGCCTGAAGGCAGCGTACAATGTGAGTGTTCGGAATTGGGAATATTCCAGCTAGAATTCACTGATGGAGCCAAGACCTTTGACCTTTGACCTTTGGTATAAACTTGCAGCAGGAGGACAAAACACCCCATATGAATTTACAGGACACCTTATGTGAACATTGTTTTCATTGTATTGTTACTCCCCTGTGTTTCAGGCCTATCAGAGGTGGGTCAAGAAGAACGGAGAGGAAAAGAGACTTCCTGCTGTCAACCTGACCAATGACCAGCTGTTCTTTGTGGGATTTGCCCAGGTAGAGAAAGAGCTGCTACAACTACTAGGAGACAGAATGCTATCCTACACAACAACCATCTAACAAGTATCTGTGGGTTCTTATGTTAACTCTCAGGTTCAGAGCCTAATTAGAGTTACTGTCACTGTCCTGTGTGTGTGTTCCAGGTGTGGTGTTCAGTCCGGACCCCAGAGAGCGCTCACGAGGGCCTGGTGACCGACCCCCACAGCCCGGCGCGTTACCGGGTCATTGGCACGCTTGCAAACTCTCCGGATTTCACTCGGCATTTCAAGTGTCGCGCGGGGACGCCTATGAACACTGGGAAACGCTGTGAGGTCTGGTAGAGAGACCTGTTAGTTGTTGACGGGGGAACCATCATGGGGGCTCCACAGACAGGAAGGGTTTCAGCCTGTTAATTATTAGGCCAGGCTGAATTAGTGCATCGAAAGGTCTGTAAACAAGTGTGTTTGTTAATGAGCAGGTCAGTCTCCTAATTAGATCAGCAGACATTTAGTTTGGGAGGAAGGTTGATTTGTTTAATAGACACGTCCGTCAAGCCCCTAATTCACAGATTGACAGATCAGTGTGTTTGTTATCAGGAAGTTTGCAGGTTTTGATTTTTAATGGTGGAAAGTGTAGTATTACAACTTTCATACAGTTATTGTAAATGTCCGTTCAGGATGGTCAGACTCATTTACTGTCTGGAAACATGGAAGCACCATTAAGAATGAGGGAGGAAGATGTTGGACGATGAAGAATGCACTGTCGAAAATTAGAATTATGCTTTACTATTATCAATTTTTCTGATTGATTATTCTGATTAGATTTGTTCTGGTGTGAGTGTGTGTGTGTGTGTGTGTGTGTGTGTGTGTGTGTGTGTGTGTGTGTGTGTGCGTGCGTGTGTGTGCGTGTGTGTACCCCCTCTCTCAGATGAAACCACTGTGATGACCTCATATCATCTCGTATTGTTTGTATTGCTCTTGTATCGTTCCATCATCAGTGATGTTACCGTGTGTCGATCACTTGTGGTTATCAGAGAGCGCTTCACAAAAAAAAAAAAAAGTGGTGTTCTGGAGCCGTTGTCTAATTGGCTGATGGGCGGGCTGTCATTGGCTGAGGCGTCACATCTGTCTGCCCGTCACCAACATTCACATTCACTGTGATGTTCATCTTAGGTTGACTCTTGGGATTTTACCTGATTTGACCTGCTGACTTTAGAACACATGATGTAATCTTGACTCGAGACTGCAGCTGAGTCTTGAAGGATCAGCTGGAGTTATGGCTCGTGGGAATTCAACCCTAATCTTTGCGGCGGTCTGTAAGAACTTTACTACACCTGCCAACCATGTGCCCCAACGCTTCTCACATTTATTGAGGCACCCTCAGGTCAAATTAGATTATTAGTCCCGCTCTTGATAAGATTCTAAGAATAGTGAAATCATCAGGATGTTGTGTGTTCTAACACTTATATATATATAAATATATATCATATGATACTGTTGTGATATAATGACAATTGCAGCCTCTTGTGGAGAAATCAGGGCATTTGACAGAAGGTAGCAAGCTCTCACTGTTTAGTTTGTTGTTGATAGCTGTTGTTATGAACCAGGTAATGATGGACTGAATAAATGATCCAGTTAGAGTCTGATGACCATGTTTGATCTCCAGGACAACATCGCCAGTGATGAAAAATGGAGGCAGCGGCCATACTGTGATTTATCTCAAACCACTACATGCCAACATACTGCAATCGAGACCACTGAAGTGTTGTTACAGTAACTGAATTGTCACTGATTCGCTTCACAATGAAGTGTGGAGCGATAAATTCTACCACTTATCATCTGTTCAGAACATCAGCTAGGAGGTGTTAAAACAGCACTGAAGGGTTTTTGACTTCTGAAAACGTCTCATCACTACAACTCGGTTTTATTCTCATTTTCTTACACCCACTTTAAAACTCAAACCACTTCATATGTCAGTGTGTGACAAGGTACAAGGTTCAAACTGGAATAAACCACTTCTTTATTCTTAAACAGTCAAATCAGAGTAAACATGCCAGTCAACACCAGTATTCAACACTCTGTCTTGTTTGTTGTGTTTTCCTGCTGAAGCTGCTTTGACCAAAGATATTTCTGTTCATCTACAAATTGACAAATCTGTCATGTTTACTCCTGTGTTTGTGTGTGTGTGTGAGTGTGTGTGAGTGTGTGAGTTATGGGTTATCTCTGTAATCACTCTGTAATTTAGACGACGCAGTAGAACAAACAGTTCCTGTACGAAGAATAACAGAAAATAAAAGTGCTTGTTGTATGTACGGCTTTTGTCCTGCAGGGGGAGACATTGTGTACTGTCAGTGTTAAAGAAACTGTTTAGCCAATAAGGGAAAAAGTAGGAGAAACTGTCATGGAAGTGAACAAAACTTTACTTACATTACTTTTTTAGGGGTGTGCAGAGTTGTTTAGGGTAGGTGTAGGATTATGTAGCCTGAACTTACAACGCTCCTATTCGCGCAAAAACAAGGAAGAAAATGCCATTTTAGCATTAGCAGATAGTGCTTTTGAAAAGTGTTTGTTGAAAATCAATACCACGGACAGAGAAGATGAGGGTCACATGAACAAACGCATGTCGGAAGTAAAACAAATCCAACAAATGCTCAAAGGTTAGACATGTTCACGGTAAGGGTTCGGTTATGTTTGTCTTTGAGGACGGTAACATCAACAGATTTTAATGAACCATTGTTGGCAGGTTGTACAACATCCTATGAGGAGTCCATTAAACTTTACTACCTGTCAGAGGTTGGCACTGTAATAACTGCCTTTATGTTTTGGCTTGTAACTACTCCATGAGTCTGCAGCCTTTATGACAAGATCATAAAGTTTCTGGATAATCAGCACGCCATCAGTATTAAAGTCTCAAATCAACTTTAATCATGATGATTACACTACAAAATATTTTACAAAATATTTCTGGAAAATGTGTTTATCATAAAATTTCAACTCTAACCTGCCCCCATCATGCCATTGGATACTGAATCCACAGTCTCAAATTCAAAATGTTTCAGTCCAGGAACATTCTTTTTCCATTAGACGCAAATGTCATAAAACAGTCCATCAAACAGACATTTTGATAGACATTTTATAGACAAAGACAGAGACAACGCTCTGTATACAACATTTGTTTAACCTGCTGCAGATAAACAGAAGCCTGTCAGTGTGTTTATTCGGCC
The DNA here is from genome assembly GCF_046128005.1 of Genypterus blacodes. NCBI lineage: Eukaryota > Metazoa > Chordata > Actinopteri > Ophidiiformes > Ophidiidae > Genypterus > Genypterus blacodes. Next base: position 6,592,752 of record NW_027466845.1, read on the forward strand.
TTTAAGCTGCAGAGTAATCACAAACACTTAGTTACCATCACTGCCACATGTGGCCCATCATCACAGCCGCGCCCTCAACAGGAAACGTACAACAGCTCAGCCAATCAAAATGGAGACATAGCCATTTGTTGTTATGCAGCAAATGGCTATGAGGGGTGACCAGACATGTAAAACAGAGTGTGTGTTGAGTTATAGTTCATTTCTGACAGATGGATGAGGTGTTAACTCGGCCTTGGTGGAGGCTGCATCAGGATGTGCGTAACCTGCGCGTCTGTCTGGCTTATCCACTGCGTCGGTTTCATATTGGTTTAAGGTTTTAGGGCGCTCGTGCGATGGGCGGGGCCTGGTGCAGACCTGCATCCGGTCTGCTCCCCCCGCGTGTCATAAATACGTGACGCGCGAGCGGAGTGACGGAGCCTCCTAGATAGAGACGCGGCGGCGGATCCACGCACAGGTGAGTCCCGCTGACTGCGCTCACACACTTTATTCTTGTAATTTAACTCCATATATGACATCATAACAAAGATAAACACTGTCTTAGCACGCGCATTGCTTGTGTTCAAAAGTTAATTAGTTAAAAGAAAAATGAACTAGTCACTAATTAACTAGTTAATAAACTTAACCGATATCAAACAACAACAAACCGTCGCAAAGATATTCTGTTTAATTTAATGGTCCGGACATTTAGAAGCTAATATATGACTTTTTATTCCCAGAAAAGAATGACCAAATTAAAGACAATAACATTTTGACGATACCCCGAACGGTAACTCGGTATATTTAAAAGGAGTTTGTCTCAGTGAAGTGTTATGAAGTGTTATGCGACATGTTGTGACCCTGCAAATATGTGACTCTGTCTGTCTAAACAGCAGGCACCGTTTTGAAACAAACTGTACTTTGGCTTCCCGCTCACCTGTTTATTTTGAACTCAATTAGTTGAGATCGTTATCATAAGTCAAGATAAATGTTATTATTTCATGGGTGCGGCCTCATTTTCAAACAGGCGTCCTGCTTAAATAAGCTCATTAATAAGCTCTGTTTCACAGGGAAATGTCTTCCCAAACAGGATAGCATGTGGAGGCCAGATAAGGAAAGAAGACTTTCACTGCGGAGGACCGTTTATGATCTCATATTCTTCATAAATTACAAACCTCATGAAGTGTTTGAGACCCATTTTTGATTCCCCCCACTGTTTCTGGACATTCTGACCTCTGCACATTTGGTGTTTGTGTCCTGTGCACCTTTCCTGCAGTTTTGGGCAGCTGCTGCGAGGAGGAGGAGGAGGTGAAGGATGATGAGGAGGCGCGGGGAGGAGAGGGATGACAGCACCACGCTCATCACCTTACCCCCTGACAAGGACCAGAACTATGGCAGCATCAAGGTACCATCCCTGCTGCAGCCTGTGGTTACACTCTGGCTTCACAAAGGCCTTTTAAATAAACAAAGCTCCTTTTACATTTTGAAGTTGCAGCGTTGTGTGAAAATCTGGACACAAACCTTCAAACAAGTACGGGATTGTTTGTAGCCACCATGTAATGGCCTGCAGACTGTATTTGAAACCTTGTGTGTGTGTGTTTGCGTGTCTACGCCTGTGTGTTTTTGCTCTTATGGCTTTAGAAACAGGAAGCAGGAAGTGTGTCTTGACAGGGACAGACAAAACAAAGTTTAGCTCATTGAGTGATGCCATGTCAACACTGTAAATGACACAACCATCAATCTGACCATTGATGAAAAGGACTTAATGGTCAAGATGAAGATAAATCAGTATTTTTTAATAATCCAGTATTCCCTTTTGAACAATCAGACTTTAGAGAATCAGCTGCTTGGACGCAATGAGTGAAGAACTGAATCTAAACTGGATCACATGAACACTTGTGTGGAAGAAAGTTCTATCATTTAGTGTGATGAGTGCAGCGATCGTCTTATTCTTCAGTTTCCCATGAACTAGACATTGGGACACTTTCTGTAATATTCTGTCCTCGTCCTCTACATAGCACAGATGATCCTTCTTCAGACCAAACTCAGACTAGACTCAGTCCACTTCACCACGTCACCCTAGCAGCCAGTCCATCTGCCAGAATCTTACACCACCTTGACACTTGTTATATTTTAAATTTTTCAAACATCGTTGATTCTGTGTTTTTGTCTCTAATCTGCCCTTTTTTCTTCAGTGTGGGCTTGTAAAAGCTTCGAAACACGCAATTTTTATTTATTTATTTTTGCTGTAATGACATTTTTATTTTCCTCCCTTTGTTCTCAGGAGGTCTGAACAACAATAGGGTGTGTGTGTGTGTGTGTGTGTGTGTGTGTGTGTGTGTGTGTGTGTGTGTGTGTGTGTGTGTGTTAGTGTGGTTAATGGGATGATTAAGGCGTTATGACTAAATTTGTTTCTATAGGCTTGCACTTATTGGTAGTATTTTAAACGTGAGAGGACTAAATGGTTTTAATAATGAAGAAGAGTATGAAATCATTTAGTCTCAAAGTCTGTTGGTGGAAAAAAAGTTATTTCAGCCTGCTCCCAATGAAAATCAGCTGGAAGACGGGAAGTTTCTTGAAATTACATCCGGATCTGGAAACAGATGAAAGATAACGATTGTTGGAGAAATGTGAAGAAAAGCAACAAACTGAGCCCCTAGACTTAGACGTGCACACAGACGAGTGTCAGACAGACAGACAGACAGACAGACAGACAAACATCCTATTATTCCTGAACATTTTCAGTGTCTCATGTTTAGTAAGTGTGTGTTTGTGCATGTGTATGTGAGACGGAGCGTGTGCGAGTGAGCAAACATGCTCTACATATGTTTCCTCTTCTCCCGCTTGACGTTATCTCACAATCTGACATACAGCAAACACAGAAACCCTGATTCTGTCTGTGTTTGAATCCGTTTTTATCTCTTCTTATCATTTCGGCAGGATCCTCCAGTCAAGCCTAAGGACCGAAATGTGTTCAGCGATGGAGCGACACGTGTTGGTGAGCTTCTCAATGTTCCTGTGTCAATATTGGCTCACACAGTACAGCCGTGGTGGAGCCGGTCCAATCAGGATGTTTGTACAGTAAAGAGATAGGTGGAGGTCCTCGGCCTTCAGACATCAATTTGTGGACGCTTTTATTCAAACCAGTACTCAGTTCTTCTTGTTGTATTAACGTTGCACTCTTATTGGTCAGATTATGTGTTGGTGTGGGAAGAAACGAACACGGTCCAGAAGGAGAATGAGAAAAATGTCTCTACTCACAAGAAGTGGAGGGAAGAGTTCATATCCAAGCTTCAATCCTCTGGAATCTTTGTAGAGCAGGTGAGCGAAACCTGTCGCATTGTAAAATTCCCCTGTGACCTTTACTGATTGCTTTCTCTGCTCCTGTCTGTCTCTCTGCCCCTGTCTGTCTCTCTGTCCCCATCTTTCTGTCAGACGGAGGATCTTCAGGCAAAGACCAAGATCTGTTATGTTCTCCTCAGCGCATCCTGGAGCGTTCTTTGTTATTATGCTGAGGAGATCAGCCTGCGAGTCCCATTGCAGGTAAAACTGACCCACATCTCCTTATGTGTACCTGTCGTGTTTGAGTTTGACTCATTGGTGCTAGATATGAACGGTATGTAACTGTTCTGACTGAGGCAAATCTGCCTTAAAGACGGATATAAAAAAACAACTTGTTTGGGGAAATCAGTGCAAGTCTGACATTTTCTAGAAGTTTACTCCAGCTCCATTTGTTGCATAGTAGCTAAATGCTGCTTCTCTATGTTTTGTTCTCTCTGTTGTTATCTGGGGACAGTTAACAGACCCAGAAGGTCCCAGATGACTTGAGTGGTCTAGAGGATTCTTATTGTAAAAGCATTTCTGTGGCATATTTCAATGATGTAAGGACGAGCAATAGTATTTTGAAATCTATTCTCTGACATCTCTGACATCACCTCTCCGTCATCATCATCATCATCGGCTGGTTGTATGTTTGTTTGTCTGGTCACCTGCAGGTTGTCAGCATGCCTGCCACCAACTGGTCGGAGCAGCTCCTGGAGAAGCTGTCCATCCCAAACCCAATGAGCCAGGACGTCCCAAACCCCCCACCAGACTTTTACACCTGCCCGTTCAAGACCAACAAAATCAAGAGGTAACAACACACCAATACTTCTCAGCAAGCTGTCCTAAGGAGGTAGTGGGGGGCTCATCGGGCAACAGGAAAGTCCAAGAGGGGGGGTCATACATAGGGTCGAACAACGGGTTGGAACCTGTGCTTTAGAGCAGTATGTGAACATCGCTCCATTACAGTGATAGATGTTGATATTTCCTGTGTCAAAGTAGAGGTTTTGTCCTGGATTTGCTGGAGGAAAGGTGAGGGGTCACCCCTGTGTTTAGGACCCATTTTCTGTATGCAGGTTCCTGGGCAGTGAAAACCAAGAGACATTCTTCAAGACCACTCAGAGACACCAAGTGGTGAGTCAACACACACACACATCTGAACACATCTTCCTATAAAAAGGTTAGACTTCATGAATGATCGTGATGAAGGAAACCTAAGGTGAATCCTATTCAGCTGAGAGACGACGTGACAGCAGAGATGACATCACATATTCCGAACTTTAAAGATCAACCCTTTACTGTCTGCCACCTCTGATACTTTGGTTATTCTGAGTTTCCTCTGTCAGGTCAGTCAGTGCCACATGCACTCCCCCTTCAGAGGTTACTGCATCTATTTCCAGCTTAAAGTGATGATGTCACCAGAGAAAGACAGCAGATAACACTGACCATTGTTCTCAGTCCCACTTTTGCGGCCTACGCACGTGTCAGGACAGAGATACCCGTCTGAGAGAAGTTCCACTTTGTGTTCCACATTGTCTTGACTTTGATGCGATCTCTGCCTGGCCCGCACAGTTATTTCTGACGATTGTCCTACATGTTACAAGCATCTGTGACATGCAGCGGTTGGTGTGTCGACGCCCTGCAGTACCGCTTGTTGCTTGCTGGATAGTGGAGAGTTGACGTAGTTTATCAAGCCTCTTCTTGGTTGGTATTCCACCTTTCTTCCAAAAAAAAACCAGTGTGAGTTGCCATCCTTTGACTCTCTCTGTGTCATGATCATGGCTGTGTTTGATGCAGTCGCACAGACAGTCAGGCTGCCTTAAACCTCTGAGTTTATGGCCTCAAATATCTGTTTATTTGCCTGATTGGGGTTCAGACTGCTTAAATAATCCTTAAACTTGGCTAACTCTTCTATGAATGCTCCTTATGTCAAGTTAGACATAGAACCAACATCCAGAGTGCGTGCGAGTTGTGTGTTAAATTTACACAGATTTACACAGTGTTTTCTATGGAAAGATCCAGTCATCCTGTTACCGTGTTTAAAGAAGGGGTGGTAGGTTTGACAGGATTAGAGTCTAGTGGTAGTAGTAGTAGTAGTAGTGTAGGCTTATGCATCATTAGTTACTCCCAGGACAGGACCTGACCTGGACTCCACTTACTCAACAAACACACACATGCAAACACACACTGCAGAGGAGCACATAAAGCAACGTGAATACTATGATGTAAGTGTGTGCAATGATCTTCATGGCTCTATGAGATGTGTTGTGTGTTTCATTATGTAGTTGTACATCTATTTCACACAAACCCATGCTTTGGTCATCCTCAGTAATGCTCGTTGACGTATGACAGTGACAGAATGTGTCTATTGCAAAAGCACATAATAAGACACACTCAGGGTGTGAACCTGTCCAGCTTTCTCTTGTGTTCCTGTGTTTGTTGTGTAAGCTAATATTGAGTTTGTGCTGAAGATAAATATTTTCAAAACTTGAGGTTGTAGCCCCAGGAAAATGCATCCAGCAACACTCCTGTAACATGCAAATATGTGATTGTACTCACAGCTGGTTTGACACACTCACACCCAGTGAACATGGCAGATCACTGTAGGCATTACAGGATGGGCCCTTACACACAGTGCCTAACACTGTTTTCACTTGGTGTGCATAGCAGTGTTGCAGCAAGGCAGAGTTGAAGAGTTGGCCTATTTTGCATACTAACAAAATGCAAAATGCTATAAAGGCAATGATAAGGTCATGGGAATTTGAATTGATGTCCCTTTTAAAAAAAAAGAAAAAAAAAAAAAAAAATCTAATCTTCTATACGTATATATATCTTCTATATATCTAATCTTCTATACATATATATATATCTTCTATATATCTAATCTTCTATCAAAATTTGTGGTTGATAAGACACATTTTTGTAATTTTTTGTGGTTTTTTTTAACCAACAAATTTAAATGTCTTTAAATACACATTAACATGGATTCAACATGGGGCTAATTGGGGAATGTTGACAAAATTCTGAGAAAGTTGACCCCGCCGTTGTTGTGTTCTAACCCTATAGAAAACCAGAAAAGCCCATATCTTGGACAAGGAAGGAGCTAGAGAGCTAAAACATGTCAAACACAGCATCCAGGCTGCAATGGCATCAATTTGTGTGAATTTGGGGAAAATTGGGGAATATTGATAAAATACTGAAAAAGTTGACCCTGCGTTCATCGTTTTGTAAAACTGGGGGTCCTTTGCCTGAGAAACATTGTAGACCCCTGCTGTAATGTGTGTGAGCTCCAGCTTATTAGAAACACACTGTGCCAATATCCACAATCTTCAGGCTATTAAAACACATCAACAAACCACAGACAGACACAGACACACAATCCACCAGCTACTTCACAAACCAGTCTGTCCTCATGTTGCCTTTCACAAATTCTCTCTCAATGAGGTTCATTCTGATGTGTGTGTGTCAGACTAGGCAACAAAAACAACTTCACACAATTTCAAATGTTATTTTATAGATTCTTACAGATGACATCAGAGTCCATCACAGAACATAGGTTTTACAATGTGGATCAGTGTGTAATATACAGTTTACCCACTGTACCACATTACAGTACAGTACACATGACCTCCACTGTGAGGGGACCATGTGCAGTGCTGCTGCCCTGATGTTGTGTCTGATAGCTGTTGAGATGATTTGTTTTTCTTCTTCAGTTGTATGAGATCCTGGCCAGGACGCCTTATGGCTCTGTGAGGAAAGGGGAGGTTGGAATAGACCGACTGCTGAATGAGGGAGCCTTCTCCGCCGCCTACCCCCTGCACGAGGTCAGTCTGTCTGCTTACAGCTGATTAATACTGTGACATTCTTGTATGGAAGCATTTCAACACAAAAGCTGTGATCACAGCACAACGCAGGTATCCTACTGGATCTGTTGAGTACCTGTCTATCTGTCTGTTTGTCAATCTCTCTCTCTTTCGCTCTCTCTCTGTCTGTCTGCCTGTATCACTGTCTTTCTCTGTCTTCAGGGTGATTTTGAGCGACCGTCCTCTCCGGTGTCCCCCCAGTCTCTGGGTCTGAGGCAGATCCTATATGGTTACTGGGCCCAGTGGTCCTGTTGGAAATGTTACCAGCCTCTGGACCACATCAGGGAGTATTTTGGAGAGAAGATAGCCCTCTACTTTGCCTGGCTTGGTAACTACACCATCACTCTACTAAACATTCATAAAACTACTACTGCAAGTACTGTTACCATTAACACAAGTCAGTTGTGCACTGCCAGTTCTTTTTAGTCACAAGGGCAATGCAATGCACATGGCTGTAGGTTTCTATAGTAACCCTGTATCTGGCTGTAGGTTTCTATACAGCCTGGCTCTTGCCTGCATCCTTGATTGGCACGGTTGTCTTCGTGTTCGGTTTCTGGCTGATGGTCAATGATGTGCCAGCGTAAGTACAAACTTAAACTGTGTCTTACTTCCATTTGGACTGAAATACAACCAGCTTTTGTCAGAATGAGTCTATGCCTCCACTCTCATTCTCCCACCAGCTAATGTATGTATGGTGTTGGTTTGTGTTTGTAGCAGTGTATGTACGTGTATGCACAAGATTCTGATAATTGTAAATGTACCGTGATGATGATGATGATGACTCTGTGTGTGTGTAGGAAAGAGGTGTGTAACAGTGGAGACCGTTTCATCATGTGTCCTCTCTGTAACATCTGCACCCACTGGAACTACTCCAGCATCTGTGTTCTCTATAAGGTATATGTCTGTCTGTCTGTCTGTCTGTCTGTCTGTTTGTAACCGTGTCACACTGTCTGTGTATCTGTCTGACCACCTGGCTGTCTCTCTGTAGGCCGGCGTGCTCTTTGATAACGGAGGCACAGTGTTTTTCAGTGCTTTCATGTCTCTGTGGGCTGTCACCTTCCTCGAGTACTGGAAGAGGACGTGTTCGTCTCTCTCTCACCGCTGGGACTGTACAGACTTTGACGATGTGGAGGTAGGACACCATAACACCTGTGTCACCTCGCACTCTTGCTCTGTGTTTAAGTATCACCTCCAATATGGCGTGGATCATCTTGATGTATGTCAGTTTCTGTTGAAAAGCTGTTGCGTTTATTTCAATACTAAATTGAATCTGAAGCTGCTGAATTGATGGAATGAAAGTTTCCTGCACATGCTCCCAATTGACATTTCCCTATATTGACCTCTGACCCCTACCCCCCCACAGCAACGACCTCGGCCAGAGTTCAGCACCTTGGCGCCCATGACCATAAGGAACCCGGTGACTGGAGCAGAGGAACCCTACTTCCCTGAAAATAGACGACTGAACCGAATCTTCACAGGCTGCATGATTATGGTTTTTATGGTAAGACCTGTGACCTCTGACCCCAGAGCCAGCTCTCCTCATGTTGGGTTGGGACGAATTCCTGAATTTTCCTTCCTCTGTGCAGATGGTAGTGGTGCTGATCTTTCTCATCGCCATCATTCTGTACCGAATTATCCTGACCATCGTCATCTACAAATCGACCTTGAGCTTCCTCAGCGTCTCTGTGAGTTCAGCACCTAATACACAACCAGCATTTATTTATTGGTACTTGGAAGATGGATGATGTCATTTGATGACTCAAACCCTCAGTTATAGTTCACAAGTACCACAGTGCTGCATGCTTCCTTCTCTTGCTGCTCTTCCTCAATGCAATTAACTCAATCAGGCATGATTAGTCATCTTGATCAAATTAACTGATTGTACGTCAATTAATTTTTGTTTTTAAAAAATGTCATGTAGTGATCCCTGTGGTATAAATCCTCCTCTGTATCTGATGTAGCTAATCAGATGTGGGTAGAGTAGGGAGACATGGGAAAATAGGCCATGCTGTGCTTGTACTTGAGGACTTGAAAGACCTGCTGAGCAGTTTAACCCCCATGCCTCCAGTCTTAATGCTAAACTAAGCTAGGCTAGACCAAACAGAAGAACATAGTAGCACCACTTCACCTTACATCCAGAGTTAAGGTTATGTTTGTTTAGCCTGAGTTTATCTCTGTAAGGTCATATTGAAAATGTAGGATGCTGCAGCATCATGTGATTGGATCACATCCCTGTTGTTGGAATATGGGTGGGAAAAAAATACTTCTTGTCTTTCTGCTGAGCGAAGCTTAAGGGCTTCTTTGAATTTGGAAAAGATGGACACCTGTAGAATATAACTAAATACCACAGTGCTTGTTTAAATTGAATGATATCTGAAAGAACAGTGGGATGAGGATGTTTCCCTGAGGAACACCACAGATTGCTAACTTTGGTTTACTTTAGACAACATAACTTTAAAATCAACCAACTCGGTCTGTCTCTGTCTGTCTCCGTCTGTTTCTATCTGTCTGTCTCTCTCTGTCTGTCTCTCTCTGTCTGTAGGCGGGGAGAATCGCCAGTTTGACGGGTTCAGTTTTGAACCTGCTGGTCATCCTGATGTTGTCTCGGATTTATACTTCTCTGGCTCATTTGCTCACCGCCTGGGGTAAGTCACACTTTCACCTTCATCAAAGTGAGAGCCTCCTCCTCATCTTTATTCATAAAAACTACTACTACTTATTCAACAGCGTTCTGTGTTTGGAAGTGTTTTTGTGAAGTTTTCCCTGACACTTTAACTGTGAATCATAATGTTTGCAGTCATAAAGCGTCATTTTTTTTTTTTTTTTGGGATGTGTATTGTTTTTTGTGGGGTAATATGATTATCAATACTTCTTATTTTAATTTTCCCTCAGAAATATGAGGTTTCTGAGCTGTTTTCTTTTTTTATTCCTCTAAGTTTGGAAGAAAAGAATAAATCAAATGAAAAAGTTAATTCCTGAATTAATTACGTCAGAGCCTGAGTGGAATGTTCCATTTGTTTCCTTACAGAGATGCATCGCACTCAGACTAAATATGAAGACATGTTCATCTTCAAAGTGTTCATCTTCCAGTTTGTTAACTTCTACTCCTCCCCCATCTACATCGCCTTCTTCAAAGGCAGGTGAGCACTGGGGTTTATCTCCTCACACTGATGAAGACTCATGCTAAGGCTAATGTTCTTTCCTGCAGACATTTTCCTACTTTTGATATTCACTACTGTCTGCATGTGTGTGTGTGTCTGTCTCCATCTGTGCTCAGGTTTGTTGGTTACCCAGGACACTATGACACTCTGTTTGGAGTCCGGAATGAAGATGTGAGTTTGTGTTATGCTGATGGGATATAAAAGGAAACTTTTAGAACAGTAGGAATATACTAAAAAAGCTAACAAGAAAAAGAAACTAATGAAATGATAGAATGTCATGAAACGGCACTTTCCAAAATAAAAGTTAAATAATTTAAATTGACATCTTTTCCACTTTATTCTTTATTTTCACTTTACACCATCAAAGTAGTATTTCATGATTTCATTTCGACATTGCACTATTTAGCAGCGATGTGTGTGTGTAACTGTGTGTGAATGTGTGTCTGTGTGTGCGTGTAAGTGTGGAGCAGGTGGATGTCTGATTGAATTGGCTCAGGAGCTGTGCGTCATCATGGTGGGAAAACAGCTGATCAACAATATGCAGGAGTTCCTTGTACCGTAAGCATGCACACACACACACACACACACACACACACACACACACACACACACACACACACACACACACACACACACTGGTCTGATTCCAAAGTTGTGATAGACATGAAACTGTTTTGGTTGAACAATCAGTAGACTGCTTTGATCAAAAGTCAAGGACTGTTACCATAACTTCACCCAGAGTGCACTGCTGGAACAAACAGCCTGGCACGGAACTTCACATTCTGTTGGTGTAAAGCTCCAGTGGAATTCTGTAAACACATTAAGCAGCTGTGAACATTGATACACACAGGAAGGTGAAAGTCTGGTGGCAGAAGAGGAAAAGCAGCCCACGTGTGAAAGAAACAAAGGGGGAGGAAGGAGAGGAAGCACCGAAGACTGTGAAGGAGGAGAAGTTGTGTCCATGGGAGTCGGACTACCAGCTGCTGATGTGTGAGGGACTCTTCAGCGAGTACCTGGAGATGGGTGAGTCTCGCTCGTAAACAACACAAACTTAAGTCCGGCAGAATCAGTGTGTGGACGACTGAAGTCAACACTGTGGCACAAAGCATTCTGGGAGTTTTCAATACCCTCAGTGTCCGCACTGAAAAGTCTCATTTATTGCATGGAGTGTCTCTGATCAAAGATCACCTGTCATAATTAAAATAGCTATATATACATCAAACTATCATATTGTGTATCATTATGAACGTCAGATATTACACAATACTAAACACCTGAAAGCCAAGAATTAGAGTAAGATGTATCATCATCATCATCATCATCAACAGGCCTTTCCTCTGGCGCCACCCTCAGGACTATCATTTATATTTTCCCACACTAATTGTCTCCATGCTGTCCTGTCTTCTGCCTTCTTCCCCTCCTCTCCTCAGTCATCCAGTTTGGGTTCATCACCATCTTCGTGGCAGCGTGTCCCATCGCTCCGCTCTTCGCTCTCATTAATAACTGGGTGGAGGTGCGCTTGGACGCTCAGAAGTTTGTTGCAGAATATCGCCGCCCAGTGGCAGAACGAGCCCAGAACATCGGCATCTGGTTCTCCATCCTGCAGTTCATCACTCACACGGCGGTCCTCACCAATGTGAGTGTGTGAATGTGTGTTTTTTTTTTTTTTTTGAAAACGTTCTGCTTTTAATTCAGATGGAAATGTTTTGCGTGTGTGGGTGTGTGCAGGCCTTCCTAATCGCATTCACCTCCTCGTTCGTGCCTCGCCTCTATTACCGCTACACCAGAGACTCACTACATGGATTTGTCAACTTCACCCTGTCAACTTCACCAGTCAGCTACACCCAGGAACAGCATCACACACCCTGCAGGTTAGCTACATCACAGAGAAACTACTGGCCATCAGACACTGAGGGGCTTGATCCAAAGTATGAGAGCACGACATCATAACCCCAGCAGGCGACACACTGTTAAATGTATTCTTCATTGATTGTCATTACGTGATAATTGGTTAATTATTAACGCCCCTAAAAATAATTACTACTAATCTTAAATCCTGAATTCCTGCAGGTATCACGGTTTCAGGGATGAAAGCGGTCACTTCCTTCCCGAGTTCTATCACCTGCTTGCCATACGACTGACCTTCGTCATCGTCTTTGAGGTCTTACACACACAAAAACATTACTATGAATACGTTTGGTGGCAAATTCTCTTCGCTCAGAAAACCCTGCCCGTCATATAACTGAGATGATTGTGCTTCCCCCTCTTCCTCAGCATGTGGTCTTCTTCATCAGTGGCCTGATTGACCTACTGGTTCCTGACATCCCAGAGGAGGTGGAGCTGAAGATCAAGAGGGAGCACTACATGGCCAAGGAGGCTCTGGCTGAGAACCACGTAGACATTTTGTTCTCCTGTCATTTTAACTTCCCTGTTACTTCCCTCTGCTGGAGAGAACCAGGCCTTTCTTTGTTTTCTCTTAACTTCGCTTTGCACTGTAAATTTAGCATAATTAATATTTTTCTCCTTTTAATTTTGATGAATTCTGTCCTTTTTTTTCCCCTTTTCTTTTTTTAAACTGGAATTTTAGATTTAGATTTGAGGAGTTGTCCTTATATTTGTTTTTCTTCTCTGGTTCCCAGTCATTGGCACAATCAATGCTTGCTAATTCGAAAGATGGCGAATCCAGTGACCTGAGAAGGCGTGGCTCTAAACATGGCTCACATGGAGACACCTCCACCTCCTCACCAAACCTGAAGAGGATCGCAGAGGAACAGGAAACATCAGGCAGTTGAGAAAGGAGCCTCTGTACCTGATGTCCTCCTGCTACCTCATATCCCGGACATCAACAAGGTCAAGCTTCTCTTCTCCCTGGAGCCCGTCTACAAGATGGACCGGAGCTCCACCAACCTGCAATTTGCCAAACGCCTAAAAAGTTTTTCAGAAGTCCAGTAGACCTTTTCAGACATGAAACAGGATCTCTGCCAAACCAACACAAAAACCTAAATACCTCTGCCAGGCCAACAGTATACACTTACAAAAGAGCTGTAAAACCTGAGAGATGGAGACCTGCTCCACAAGACTTCCCTTGACAAATAAGAGCTGTTTACAGGGCCTCCAAGACCTCCATGAGCTGCTTTGGCTATGCACACAAGCACACTGTTGATCTAGCAGACGGAGGGTTGGAGCAGATATTTACAATAGACCCAATAGACCATGTCCTTTTGAATTGATCCCACACTACTGTGGTTAAATTCTTGTCCTGCATTTGACCCACCTACAATACTAAGATTAGATAAAATGGAAACATTCACCAAGTCACAACTCTAATAACTTTATAACAATAGCTTTGATAATTCACCTGGGCCTGGAATAAAATTGTACCTATTGATTATCCAATATGGGATAAATATATTTTCATATAGATTGATGTATTCTCGTAGACCTTATGAAGACGCCGACTAGAATATGCAAACAATTACCAATGTAGAGGTATCCTTAAAAATGTGATGATTTGCATGCTTTGTTTCACAACTTTATGAAGTCAATACTGGAATAAAACGGGGGCATGCTTTGTATATTTTAAGTTTGTTTATAATTAAACAAATATTGGAAAGTTATTTTTTGTAATATGTGTACTTTTTGGGATATACGAACACACATACGTACATACTTTTGATTTTTGATGTTGACACAGTGTTTGATGATGTATTGTCGAGGATGAGGAGGAAGCAAACCACTTCCCCCCGGTATGAAGAATAGAACGGCAGTGCAATAGTGATCAGACAGTAATGGGTTAATGTTTAACACAGAATTGAATTTTATTAGAAAATATTTCAGCAGATTTCACTTCAGAAAACAGAAGCTTGTTTTTGTTTTTTGTTTAATCTTTAACATATTCCAGTAAAGCTTTAAGAAAAACAAGAAGCAGCTGAACTGTTAAAACAGTAACAACCATCATCACACAACCCCACCCCCCCAAACAAAACAAATCAAAACACAGGCTCAAAAGGTTTAAGAACAATCAATCAAGAAATATCTTTGCACCATCAAGTCCTCTTCAGTCCTAGGGCTGGCCCCTAGTCACCTTGGTAGGATTCGAGTATTTGCTCATTTCTCCAAACTAGAATTCAACCATTTGGTCACCAGAAGTGGTTTGTAAAAAAAAAAAAGAGAAAATGCTGGACAGGCTGACAAGACAAGTTTGGGCTGGCAAACACATCAGTCACATGGTTGTGTGAAATAATTGATCATGTGCAAAGTTTATATTGATAGAAAAGTGTCTTATCAGCGAAAAACCTCAATTTGTTTCCCACAATCAAATGAGTGAGTAAAAGGGAGAAAAAGTGAAACATCTTCTTTTTGCTTCAGTGTCCACTGGACTTGTTCCCACCCACCATGTGCTGTGAGCTCGTACACGACATAGATGTGTGCAAAGTTACAGTTTATTATGCCTGCTTACTTCTATGTCCATTGTTGTTCATGGTACCTAATCAAACAAGATTAAAAAAAAAACTAAAACAAGAAAAACACCAAAAGAAAGAAAGCACTTGAGTAGTTTTAAAGTAGGGGCCAGCCCTACAGAGTCTATCTAACTTCTGCATTAACACAATTTAGTGCAATCATCATTATAACAAGATATGAAACATCACAGAATGTCCAATATAGACTAAAAACATCATCAGGAATATTCACATTTCCTGTTTGGGGGGATTATTGCTAAATGAACAGTCCGATATTTATCATTTTACATCCCTGTGAGATGAAGAAGAGTTTCATCTTTGTGGTCCAGGACTGATTTAGGCAAGGGGGGGGGGGGGAGTGGTAGCTTATCTTAGCACACAGACTTGTAAATATGTGATTTGGATTCGTGAAACTAAACGTCAGGATATTAATTTCTAACATTTATCAACATTCAGGCTCAGCTCCTGTCAGAGGAACGCCTCCAGTAGAGAGTGAAGCTGTGATTGGCAGGAGCAGTCAGATGTGTTGGAAGTGTGAGAGCCAACTGCAGGCACTGAGGTCTGTGCGCATTCAGACATGAGGGGATGAAGATGGTGCCGTTTCTTTTACAGAGAGTGATGAAAGAACGCTGACATGTTGCTGAATGTTCAAGTGTTACTAATAACACACGGGGGGGCAGAGCAGTGGGGAAAGGCACTGAGTTTGAAGGTTAAAGGTTACATTTCAGTCTATCTAAAGAGGTTGGAAGCAGCATTTAGTTGCTAGGTCCCATTTTAGGCTTTAGCTCCTGACTGGCTTGATCAGAAACCTCAATCCAACAGATCATCGGGTTGGATCAGAGTGTTCAGGTGAGGCTCCAGGTCAGAGCAGCCACAGCTTCACATGTATGTACACTACAAAAATAGAGTTAACAAAATAAACTCTTATCTTTGATGTATACAAGGTCCCTCTGAAGAATTTGATCTTTGATTATTGCGTTGGATACAGTTCTCCCTGCAGAGAGAGAGAGAGAGAGAGAGAGAGAGAGAGAGAGAGAGAGAGAGAGAGAGAGAGAGAGAGAGAGAGAGAGAGAGAGAGAGAGAGAGAGAGAGAGAGAGAGAGAGAGAGAGAGAGAGAGAGAGAGAGATTCATGTCCATTTTAACGTAAATTAAAAAAAAATGAATAAATAAATTGCTGGCAGTAGTAGCGAGTATTGAATTGTACTTGGCCGATGCTTCATGTTGAGTCATGAAACATATATCACACTAAATAGTTAGACATTATGATCGCTACTGGACCTCTTTACATTTGAGTTGAATACCCCTGAACTAGACCAACGGCACCAGAATGTGGCAGATCCACACAGAAAACCGCCCCTGCTCATTGGTTTGAGGCAGCAGTGATGACAGGTACAGTCCAACTGGTCTTACCTGTTCCTGGTTCAGGTTAGCCTCTGGACACATTCAGGCCCTGAACACGTGGACGGCTCGGATTACATACTGCCGGCAAATCGGACACTCGTTCATCCTCTTGCCGCATTTTGTGCAGGTGATCATGTGACCGCACTCCAGGAGGACGCAGTCGATGGGAGAGTCCATGCAGATCTTACAAATGTTATCCTCAACCACAACACCATCTTCTGTCTCTGGAGAGGGACAGACACACAGCTGCTACAATGAGCTACAACACTTCACTGAAGCATAGTCCATGTAAGAAAAATCTGGAATTCTCAACATGTGTTAATGTTAGTAGAATGTTGGCGGTGTTGAGCAAACTCACCTGAGCAGTTCACCGTGTGAGCAACTGAAAGACAAAGAGGAAACAAGATGTCCACATGTTAAATATTCAACAGAAAAACTCAAATCAAAGCAGTCCGTTTTCATCCAAAGCCCCTTTCACACACACTCCTGCACACAGTTCCTGCTTTTGTCAGGGAATGCAGGAAGACTTGTTTTGGCAATTGTCTTAGAACGTAGCGACCTTCCCAGATACCGCAGCCTCATGTGAGAACAGGGGCAGTGACGTGTGTTCAGGCGGGGGTGTGGAGGACGCATTTGTCCTGCTGCTTGCTCAGCATGTTGACAAGTGGGCTTCCATATTATATATTATTACTGTTTCATAGATCAGGGAGCTCCTGTCCATTACGGCGGAGGTCAAAATATTTAGTCAACTCAAAGAATAGTTAGAGACTCGGTGGTTTATGACACGGGGAAGCTAAGCACTTCCCAGTTTGAGTACTTCTTGGTTTTGGTACTGACCCAGATTCTGTTGGTCCAGGTAGAGCCGGTTCACTCTCTCCATCAGTTCCCACTTCTCACAGCAGCCTTTGTAGTCCACAAAGTTCCGAGCCAGGATTTCCTTCAGCTGCCGGACGCTGAGGGCCTCGATGTCGTCCAGACAGCTCAGGTCAGCCAGGGAAGCTCGGCGACCTGTGACCTGAGCCTCGTCTCCGTCCCGGGACTGTCAACAAATAACAACAACACAATGATTAAGAAAATCGGGACAAGCATCAGTTGATGCTTAATGGAGACGACTGAGCATCACTTCATCTCCACAACAGTATAACTCAATACTCAGACTTGTGTAATGATTTTGATTGCAGCATGTTGACATTTCAGTTTCAAACTCTGCAGTGAAATCACCACACATCATAACGTCTGGTTCCTGTGTTTTGAGGAACCTTTTCAGGACACATCTGTGTGTTTTTTTTATTGTCCAATAGTCAGACCGACTAGTTTGTAGCGTTGGGTCGACTCTTCAGCTCTTTAACAGCTCATGTATGATTTGGTGGCGTTGATTTCATTTCAAGGTTTTCCAGCTACTCCATGTTTACCTGTGCGTCATCCTCAGGCTCCGGCTCTGTGGGCGGGACCTGAGGTTCAGGCTGTGTACTGAGTAGGGTGGGGGGGTCAGGGTTCACCATATTGGGCTCAGGGCTCAGGACTGAGGGGTCAGATATCAGTGCGGAGATGTGAGGGGTCGGGACTGAAGGGTCAATGGTTACAGCTGGGGGTTCAGGGTTCGGGGTCTCGGGGGCAGAGCCACTGGATGGTGAGGACTGCTGACCAAGAATGAGCTCCACAAGCTCCTCCTACAAACATACCTTCAAATGTTAACCATCAAGTATTTCATCATCAGGATTGTTTATTAAGGGTGCTTTCACACTAAACCCATTCTGTTTGGTTGAATTAACTCAAGCGCCTCTGATGGTGACGGTATGTTAGAACAATCAATTAAAAAACAGTTCAAGCAATCCAAACCAAATACAGCATGAGAGAAGCATTGTTGGCGTCTGTGTTATGGCTTAGAGTCCCCAAGGGGCCGATTCTTGGTAGAGGGATTAATGATTTAGCAGGATTTAATTGTTGATGATTCTGGTCCAGGATCTCTCAGTTCTTTTAAGTCTTGTTGGATTTGTTGTTGTAGGATCTTATCTGCTTGGCAGCAGGTTTATTCAATGTGAACAGGATTAGATCACAGCATGAGACATACACAGTTCAACAACTTCAGCCATGACCGCTCCGTTTCAAAGAGAACAACCAAATGAATAATAATAAGGGCCTTTCCCAACCAATGTTATTGCGCTCTACTACGCTCCTATTCTCCGCTACTATGGTAACATGACGACTCTTGACTATTAAGCCACAACACCGTCTCCTTTCTGATTTCTTTTGTTAGGTTATTTCATCCACAACATAACTGCTCTGAACTTCCATATCATTGCTGCATCATCAGCTGATCGCATGAGCAATGACATCACAACACAGGAAGATTGAGGACATATTTTTTGGAGAGTCGCAAATTTTGTATGCTTCCTTTAATGCAACGTGAAAACCAATGGGACCAAATACAAAAAGCTACAATGACACAAAAGGTCAAATGCTAGTGTGGACTTGAAGTGTGAAAGCACCCTGAGACTTGATCAAATATGGCCGACGGTCACCTTCTCTCTGCACAGATGTGTGGAGACCTCGTGCAGATGCAGGTAATCTCTAAGCTCCTTCACCTTCAGCTTCATCAGCTCTGACCGCTCCAGAAGGTTGCCATAGAAACGCTGACAGGTGTGACAGAGTCGGGGTCGGGGCTCAAGCTGGGTGGAGCAACGACTACAGTAATTCTTCTTACAGTCCACACACACATGCTGAGAGAGAGAGAGAGAGAGAGAGAGAGAGAGAATTCAATCGCATACGACCAACTACTTCATCGAGTGGTAATTGAACAGAACCATGACATCACTGCTGCTAGCCTTGAGTTCAGACTGCAGCAGGTGTGTGTTTGGTTACCTTCCTTGCAGGAGTGTCAAAGCGCCCCCCACAGGCCCTGCAGGTGTGTTCCACTGGTGGTGGTGATGGGTGGCTGCTAAAGGCGGAGTTTGTGTAGGAATTGTTCTGCCGCACACCACCGCCTGAATCTTCCACCGTGTCTGTGTCTATACACATCCAGTTACAACAGGAGGCCCACATCACTGAGAGAGACACACACACAGACACGCACGCGCGCGCGCGCACACACACACACACACACACACACACACACACACACACACACACACACACACACACACACACACACACACACACACACACACACACACAGATTTTATATGAAGTCAAATACTTTTGATTTCTTGAGGCTTACTACTGGCAAGTAGAGTGAGCAGAGAGTTTGGGAGAGAACACTAGAGAGCATAGATCTTCCAATTAAGGCCATTAATGAGGCACAGTTTGAGTAATGTCATAGTGTGGATGTGACAGTTTGGTTGTCCAGGGTCTGTGTGTGTTTCCCTTATTTACATGCACACAGAGTGTACGTCAGTGTGCAGGCTTCAGAAGAGAGAAGTGATTTAGGTCATTGTCCTCCAACAGGGATTCCCCTGGCACACAAATGGCTAGATGCCCCGCCCACCATTACCAGGGCCCCTCCCACCATTATCAGAGCCCCGCCCACTTATTAATCCCAACCCTGTCAACACTCTCTGTCTGCACTCACTGTCCTTTTCCACATCATTACTTAATACATACATGATAGATAGATGATGAACAAAAAGATAAACTCATTCCTGTAGTGTTTTACTAAATTTGACTGACAAACTATTTGGAAGAAGTCTCCTTTACCTCCATTACTTCTTTTCAAAACGTTTTCTATTGATTTCTATTGACTCATTAATATTAAATCTCAACAAATATATACATTATAGTACATTTAAGTAACCATTTTTTAAGAAAGATGCAGTCAGATTCACTTCAGTCTGTTGTTGCAGGTCTTCATTCAGCCTGCAGGTGGTTTATAACTTTTTACATATTCCAAAATGTTACATTAAAATACTGTCATACTGGATATGGATTCATAATGTGCATCTTTTTAACAAACCAGTGTGTTCTGCTCTGCTTTTAACTGCGGCACCGGCCCGGTAACGTTTGACTAAACCGTGCTGTAACTTTACACTGACACAGAAACAACAGCAAAGTCAACATTTACCAACATGAATAAACCAGTTGTATGTGTTCAAAGTTGGCCGAATAAGAGAGTGTGTCCTGGTGCTGCGTACCGCCGTAACGCGTCTGTAATGACGTGTAAACGGTTGCCGGTGAGACAGAATGAGACACCAAATGAACACTTTGTTTACAGAGTCTGTGACTGTGCAGAGTCCCTGGGCTGCTAACAGGCTAAGCTAATCGCTGAAGTCGGACTGAACTTTAAATGAAACAAAACTGTCAAAACAACAAAAAGAGTGACGACAACCGCTGTTAAAGTTTGTGAAGTTAACGTGAACCTACTAAGTTGGATGTTTAACCGCGAAAAAACAAAAGAATTGTTTAGTTGTGACAATATAAAGCTTCTTACCTGGAGACTGACAGGCGGCGGACCGCTCGGGCTAGCACTTAGCTCTTAGCTCGCAGTTTGCTAAGTAAGCAGCGAGTTGGTGCTGGTTCAGTCTCAGCGCGCCTCGGGTTCACTGTTTGGGCCGCGAACCACAGAGAGGCAACAAGTAGGTCAGAACTAAAACTGAAAGACAGGGACGCTCACACTGCGGAACCAGGAAGAGACAACACACACTCACACACACACTCAGTGTCTTGTCAAGAGAGTGCGTGTGTGCGGGCGAGTGCGCGCACACGCACACAAACACGCACTCGTACAAACACCAACCTGTATGTGTGTTCGAACGTTAAAGTTTTACATTTCCAGGGTTCATGTACATTTAGACCAACTGATTGACATGATTTCAAAATAGTCTCCCATAGTATCCATTTAAATAGTTTGAAGACAAAACATTCACCTCACATAAGATAAATGAGTTTGATCAGTTAACACGTCAGTGAAATGAAATGTTTAAAGTGACATTTTACTAAAAACGTATTTGCCTGTAGGCTTAATGAAGAAAGAGTTTAAAACTCCACAGTCTGTAAACACTATGTAAGTTTACATTGATGCCTGGCCTACAGATGACTCATGTTACTATGGTAACAGGCATAAACACCAGGGACACCTATGTAGACTCATCCAATTACTGTACAAAACTATAAACGTCAACAGTTCATAGGAATAATTCCCTTTAGAACAGGAACAATTAGAACATCTTTCAAATTTCCACTTTGTGCCTATTTGTTTTTCTTGACTTTACTTTTTAAAAGAAGAAATTGCTAAATTCAGACTTTCCATGAATGTATGAAACCTAACCTTAAGTTGTAGTAAATTGCAAAAGCACTTATCTCCAAAAATGTGACATCAAATTAAAATTGTATAACTTAAGTTTACCTTAAAGTTTCAAACAGTTAAAACATGTATCATGAAGAGTGGTCAATTTTTAGGTATGAAACAAATAATTCAGGCACAGTTAAAATACTATTAAGTCAATTAGGAAACAGATGTAAAGTAAAAAGGCAACTGAATGAAGCGTCTTTCAAAACGCGCACACATGTTGTGGGTGAAAACAGAGCAGTGTGAGCTTTTATTCTGATTAATGTGTGATGACACCTTTTATTGCCATAAACACTGTAGGAAAAATGAAAATATACAGCTGCAGTACAGTAACAAAAAGTGAAATAGAACAACCATTTGCGACACCAGATATGACTTTTATCTTCACCAATGTTTGTCCTGTTGGTGTGATCGGCTGAGGGGACAGCAGCTGACTGGCTGTCTGAGCAGGACCAGTGTTAAATGATGACCAGAGGCATGCAAAGTGTTCAATCGGATAGGGTAGGTATGGTCAATAACTCATCACCTTCACCAACAATCCAACAGGAGTCACATCGCCTCCTTAAAAACCTAGAAACTGAATAATCCATCATCAACATCCTCAGAGAACTAGAAAATGAGACCAGACAGTTGTATCTGTAAGCACCCCGCAGGTGGGATCGGGACTTGTTTAAACATTAAAACTGTCTCCACAACTGCATTTTTGTTTTTTGTCCTATGTATTGATCAAACGGCTGCTCTCACAAAGTCGTTAACCATTTCCCATGTCTTCCCTAAATGGCAAGAATACAACACTTAACGTTTTTTAGGAAGCCAAACAGCTGAGTCAGCGAGAGGCCCTCAGACAAGACGCTTTACTTCCTGCCTTCCTTCACTGAACACCGTGAACAGGTGGTGCAGCAGTGCATCGTGGGAACAGAAATAACGCCACTCTCAGCCTCACCACTTGGTACGTTTTTATTTTAACAATTTTGGAAAAACAAAAAGGGGGGGTGTCTGCCTCAGGCGCATGTAGGGTGGGGCCTGTCGTCACGCTAGGGGGAAGGCTCAGCGACAATAATGGGAAACGAAACCAACCAGAACTATCGGTCCTGACAGAAGTTCAATCCCACCCATCCGACAGGGCAAGCAGATAAAAAAAACATGAGATTTCACGTTTTTCAGCATAAATTGAAAAAGAAAAAAATGAAAATAATGATAACTGGATTAATCTAAGCATGGTAATCTGAACGAGCAGACAAATTACACTGTTAAAAATCCAAAAGGTCAAAATAGCTTGATTCAATTAATCTTTGAGTTTAGAGAGCTTGATTTCCTTCAACAGAAAAAAACTGATGAGCCATCTTAAAATATTTTTAGTTTATTTATTTTTTTAAAAACCGGAGTTCTTGTCAAAACTCAAATTTAATTAAGTGAGCTGCTTTGATGTTTTGAGTTTTATTTATTTGTTAATTTTACAGGCATTGGAACAGGGAAAGAAAACAAAAAAAACTGACCCGACCAATCATGTTGAGGCAACGGTGCTGCTTTAAGACTACAAAAAAAAAAAGGTTGTTGTTGTTGGAGAACAAACAGCTGGATGACGTTTCACCTGGTGTGGGGGAGAGTACGGAACGAAGCAGGCACTATGCACAGTGAAGCTGGGGGGAGCTGAGAGTCTGGACATGCATTAACAGGGTGCTTGTTGGTGTTCATGTTTACAGGTTTATTATTTCTCGATGTGCGTTTTTCATCTTAAGTCTGTCTAAGAATAAATATTTAGCTCAAACTGAACTCAAACAGGAAGAGGAAAAAGAGGGCGGCATCTGCTCATTCGCTGGCTGTCAGAAAGGAATGCTAACGTGGCGTTTAAACTCGTTTCGTTGGCCTTTTTTTCTCAATTTTTTTTTCCTATTAAAGTTCTCAATCCATACACAATCGTCCCCTCCCCCCCTCCCGTCCCGCCATCCTCTCGGCTGTCAGTCTTTACTCTTTTTCCTTGGGCACCCCTTCCTCCCGCGGCTTTGCGCCACCAAAGATGGCCGACGTCGGGTTGGCGACCTGGTTCAACGGCTCAGAGACCGTACGGGGCTTCAGCTGGAGGCGGGGCCTCTGTGCACGCTCCTCTGCAAAAGAAAGAAGAAAACACAAATAGACCTGTTAAACACACACACACACACTCGCAGACGCGCGCGCGCGCACACACACACACACACAACTATAAGCAACAAATGTACAATGTAAAACAAAAACACGTTACAGGCTGTGCACATGCCTCTGTAAACAACAAAGGGATGTGTAGTTTTGCATACTAACATACAGTATGACAGCATGTTGTGGTATGTTGAGGCTAAATATTTGGTGTCTTTGCTTTAGGCAACAACATGGCCTTTCCTATGGCACCATCCCCAGGACAAAGTGCCACCCCACCCGTGCTGAGGATCTATGAACAGCAAAGAGTGTACAAGAGATATCGCCATTTTTCCTACTGCTTCGTATTCAATGAGCAACTGAAACGCCAAACAACCCCCGCCCCAGAAAACAACTCCACAACAGGCATAAAGATGCGTTCTTGTCTCACCATCAGAGGGTTCCCTGAAGTCTGTGGGTGCTCCACGGGCAGGGGGGTCTCTGAACCGACCCATCCCCCCGGCACCAGGGCCGGCACCTGGGCCGCCGCCCCTCCTCTCGCCAGGGCGACTGCTGCCGCCGCTGCCTCGTCCCCGGCCCATGTAGTCGTCATCCCTAAAGCCTGCTGAGACAGACGGGGAGGCCGAGAGGTTAAAGGTCGATCGCTGCCCGCCCCCCACACCTGGAACCCTGAACCTGGAAGGTGACTGAATGAGCATGAGATGGCTGAGGTGATAAGGCATGAAGGAAAAGCAGGGTGTGGTCCCGCAGCTTCAGGAGGCTGCCGGGCAGCGGCAACCCCCTCAGGCTCCAGGGTCAAAGTTCATCCAGATTACCTGCTCAACTCTTCTAAATTTCATTCTAGAAGAATCTAATTTAATTCTATTTGAACATGAAACATGAAAAGTAACTTGGCAACACTTGCTGCTGTGTAGTTTAACGTGACGCTTGGGTTCATTTGAGCTTTGTCATTTGTTTCCCTGCGTCTCTATGCTGACGCGGCTGTGGCTGAAGTGAGCCTACAGCATGCGATCACATCAATTCAGACTGGTTGCTGTACTCTGATATCACCTCCTCCTCCTCCTCCTCCTTGTTGATCATAGAAGTCTTCCCCGCCATCACGGCCTCCTCTGGGTGCTCCTCGGCCGCCGCCTCCTCCTCTTCCTGCAGGCGACAGTGGGAGTTTAACCGAGGAAAGAGAGAGAGAAAGGAGGAGGAGAGATTGAGAGAGAGAAAGGAGGAGGAGAGAGTGAGAGAGAGAGAGAGAAAGAGAGAGAGAGCGGAGAGAAGCAGGGATTCCCGCAGCTTGAAGACGTGGGAGGAAAGCTCTGAGCGGGCGGGGCCTTAGTGGTTAGCATGTTAAAATGCTAAGGTGAGCTAAATCAAAGTGCAGCCAGCCTTTGATGTCACACATTTTGTTAATGTTGTTATTTCCGAGTCGGTTAGTCGTAGTGAAAGATTATGCTCCGTCTCTGGACTAGGTAACCCTGTCTGTCTGTGTCTGTCTCTATCTGTCCATCCACCCTGTAGGCTGAGCAGCCCAGCAGCTCTGAGAAAGGAAATGATGTGTTGAGGATGAGGATGAAGCATGAAGGATGAAGAGTCCTCCTCTCTCTCCAAGTCTGAATCAAGCCAAACTCGTGTCTCAGCTGAGACTAAACAGTGAACATTAAAAATTGAGCACAGCTGAGGTTGGAATGGTGAGACAGCAGACTTGGAGGAGACGTGGACAGAAAACGGACATCAAGGAGGTTAACGGTCAGAGAACAGAAGCTCAGATCAGATTAGAAACACACAAAGAAGAACAGCTGACACACACAACTCTTACATCCAAAATTAGGAACTGCAGGAGTGACTAAGCTCCACCTCCAGTTAAGTTAGAGCTGCACACACACGCCTGTGTGTGTTACGGCTCATCATACCTCTGCTGTCGTCTTTCCTGAAGCCGAAGCCGCCGCCGCCGCCACCGCCGCCTCGCTCTTGCCTCCGCCCCTCAGCGATGTCCACCCTCAATGTCCTTTCTCCTAGCAACTGCAGGGATCAAAGGTCAGGTTAGACTAGGGCCATACTGTAAACAATAACGCAGAGCTGCAGCTTCCTCTTGAGAGAACAGTGTAACATTTGGTAGAAAGGGAGGAAACCTAGATTAGAACACAAAAGGATGTTCCTTAATGCTGGGACAACACAGAGACCCATCTGGCTCCCCACCGTCTATGTCCCCTACTTCTGCTCTAAACAATGAGGAGTGAGCAGCCTCCTCAAGAAGGAAACCTGAGATGACTATGATCAGACTCTTTTATCAGACAGACACACCCGATCACTGGAATCCACTTTATGATCTGTTACAGCTGACCCACACATGGCCACACTGACAAAGTGCACAGGTGCAAAGTGTGTGTGTGTGTGTGTGTGTGGGTCTATCAGTACAAACAACACTACAGAGCATCTGAAGACACACTGACAGCTGATCCAGTCATCTAGTGGTGACATCATCAGTGATCGAGATATCAGAAGCCAGGTTTAGAGATCAGGAGGAAGGAGAAGCCTCTGAGTCGACTCAAGTTAACACTTCACTGTGGCAGCTTTCAGTTTTGAAGGCTTGGGGCTTAAGATATTTAGTGCATCTTGGAAATGTTTGCCGGAATGTCACATCTGACACGCTTCAGCGTCGATGAGGTCACCACCCATGCCTGCATGTCAGGTAAAACCTGTAATAACTACTGCTGCTGCTGGAAGTACAGGTGTTCACTGGTGGAGCTCTGGCCACAGTGAACACCTGTAGTTTAAGCATTTGACTGGCTGAAGTCTGATTTGTTGGCCTTTGTAAACGCATTCCTTTCCACATCTACAACCAACTGCCATGTGTCAGAACAGAGCCGGTCCATGTGCTGAACAGAACAGAGGCACATTCAGGTTTGGACAGTCATGACACTTACCGCACCATCATAGGTTAAAGCTTCCTTTAGGGATTCCAGGTCCTCAAACTCCACATAACAAAAACCTGAGGGACCAAAAGAGAGGAAGATTAGACGTACAGATACACACCGCCATGTTTGTACACCAGATCAGCACAGGGCTCTCATATCCATTTCACACAAATCTGCAATCTAAAGGCAACGTGATAGTTTGTCTCTGAGGCGAGTAGAAGATCAAGCGTACGATACTTCAACGTCAAAATTCTCAAACTCACCAGAGTGTTTTATTAGACTGTAAATATGTTGTAATCAGAGATCACAACACTGCTGTGGGACTTGGAACAGAACATGATGCAACGGAATCTAAAACCCAGTCAGAATGACAGAGGAAAAACACGCTCACCATCTGTTTGAGACCCGAAGACAGTGATGCAAGGAGCGGGCGACCCATTCAGACAAGTGAACGTCTCTACAATTCACTATTCATCAAGTCGGTCATCTGTTCTACCTGCTGGCAGCTCATCAGGACTGGAGGGGATCCAGGCTAACCTGGTCTGTCTGGGTCTGACTGTGATCTCTCTCATCATGCACTTGACTTGACCGAAATTATGAAAGCCTGACTGCGCTCCACAGTGAAATCGCAGCGAGCAGTGTAGCGAGATCATTCTACCGTGTGTGTGTGTGTGTGTGTGTGTGCGAGCGTGGCCCCGCCTACTGACCTTTGAACTTGTCCGTCTCTTTGTCTCGGACCAGTCGAACGCTGCGGATGCTCAGCTCTTTGAAGATGATGTCGATGTCGCCCTGTACCGTCTGGAACGGCAGATTCCCCACGTATGCTGTGTATGGGGGCTCTGTGGGCAGCTCCTTCTGCTTCCTGGGTGCTCCGGGGCCTCCACCTCCACGGGACCTGGACACCACACACACACACACACACAAACGTACGTACGTCATGATTTATGTCCTAATTCTAAAAACTGATGAGTTCAAAATGTGTTCACACTCACAGACTATCGGTTTCTGATTGGCTCACACACACACACCACTGACAGAGCCTCCTGCACAGGTGAACACACTCAGTCGCTCTCTGGTGGCTGCTGTGCTGTGCTGTGTTCAATGACTCCTTAATAAAGTCAGTATGTATTTAGACTGCAGAGATTTTTATGAGCCCTTGTTTATTAACACTGGCCCGATTGTTAACTGAACTGGGTACGCTGCATTTTACACTGTTCAATGAATTTGAGCATCAACTCAAGCAGAACAGAGACAGCAGGGTTGATTGATAAGTAGTGAGCTCAACAAAGCCGGCACGAGACTATTCCAACGTAATCTGCTTCCAAATGGACAAACTTCTGCCAATGCTGCTGGTCAGATTAGTCATAAAAAATAAAATAATAAAAAAGAATCCTTCAGTTACAGGGTGCAAAGGATTGCTTATGCTGAGTAAATTAGATAATCAGAGCATTCCATTCTGAAGGCAGTGGACTAGTCGTCAAAGAAGTCACTTGTCAATAAATATATGATATTTCAGGAAGACGACCAGCATCTCAATGACAGGAAGGCACATCCCATCATCACATTGTTATCAGGTTATCAGTGCACCAATCAGCATCTACTAGCTGTATGCTTATTTAGGAGCCAGAGCGTCTTCATGTTTCATATCCGACGTGCCAATATTACAGAAGTTTGCAATCATTTCCTGTAAGTACTGAAAGCATGATTCATATACACAGCTGCTGTATGGATATGAGCCAGATGCAGAGTTTAAACTGATTTCCTGATTGAATAAAAATGAGGATCTAACACATGAAGTCCTGTGCTCCTTTCATCACTCAGTCTCTGCATTTACAACAAAGGTTCAACTGCAGCATCAAGTCAATGACATCAAATAACTCATGAAGTCTGTGGATTCAAATAGTTTGACATGTTTTCACCCTTAATCAGGTTTGATTCCCAAAACTGTATTTTACTCATTTATTGTAATTTTAATGTGTTGAGCTTGATCAAAGCTTGTATTAGAATCCAGCATGATTAGACATTAAAGGTTGATATGTGTCTGCACTGCCAGACAGACGAAGATGAGATGATGATGAGATTTACAGCTTTCATAGTGAACAGTGATCATTTTTTGAAACATTTACAAAATATAAAACCTTAAATGTGAAGATTTGAGAGTCGGTTGATTTGGAAATGTTCACTTTTCATCATTTGCATGTCAGAATTAAACCAGGACTAACGCTAGAAAGGACTTATTACACAATGATGACGGATTTAAAAAAAGTTATATGCATCGAAATGTTTAAAGATCTGCATATCAATATTGGGGGGAGGGGGGGGTCTGTGCTGCCCCGGGCCCAGCCACCAAAGTGCTGACATAATTACTTAGGCTTGTATGAATACGACATGTGTGAGCGTTCGATGTTTAGGTGAGCAGGCCGGTGTGTGTCCCAGCAGCATGAGCACACACTGCACACTGGGGTCCACAATAGAAGTCTGAGATCTTCCATCAAAACAACAGAATGGGACTCGACCTGTTCCTGGATCTATTAGGGGCTTCAGTCCCTCTCGGGCCGCAGCGTCTCCTAATCATTCTGCAATTCATTCATTCAAAAAAATCCGAACTGTTCCGCCTCATAAATCACCACAAGGAGACTTGTAATGCACATACACACCCAGAAACAGACTCAAGAGCCAGAAGCGCTCATGAATTCCCTCCGGTGTCCACACCGCTGTCGGGCTGGGAAACGTTCTGCCGCGAACACATGCAGTCATGCGGCCATGCGGCAGCCGGAGCTCCAGCCCCGCTCCGCCTCACCGCCCGGCCTCTCACCGGGGCCGCCTTCATTTAGGCTTTCACCCCATAAATGCGAGACGTTGTTGCCAATGCCAAAGCGCTGCCGGGTGTGCGAGAAGCGGCTCCATCACCATGCAATTTGGTCATACAGGGCTAGCACGTTGCTAACCGTGTTAGCCTGTTAGCTCATGACCCTCGAGGTTTCCCAGCCGCTCCCGCCGGGTGCCCCTCCTCCCGCACAGGCAACTCGGCAGCAGTCGGCCCGGTTCCTCACCGAGGGCCTAATCGCTATGCAGCGATGCGCGAGCAAACTGCAGCGGGGAAACACGACGCCTCTCCGGTGGAGGCTTGTGTTTGTGTTTGTGGAGAAGTAGCTGTGACGCATGGAGACTCACCCTCTGCCGCCACCGAAGTTTCCATAGGCCCGGTCCCGATCATCATAGCTATCGTAGTCCGCCATTACTGCTGCTGTGTCCAGAGGAGGAGGAGGTCCTTCACGACTCAGCGCGGGTTTAGCTGCCCGCACATCGCCGGACCGGCAGCCGGAGATTCGTCAACAAACTTGCTGTAACCCCGTAAACTCATAATATCACGTCCTTATTTTTAGTGATCTATTTTTTTTATTTTTTTTTTGCGGTTGTAGTGACGGGGTTTTCCAACATTATGCCTCCATTGTGTACGTAATGGGAAGTTTGAAAAATATTACAAAAAGTTCAGAATGAAACCGTCCAATAAAAGACATCACTAATATGTCATCCGCAAAACCTGAAAATTAGAAACTCACAGATAAAGTGCGGAGCAGAGCTGGAGGCTGTAAATTAAATAAAGTGATGAGGTGTGTTTGGAATCGGTGGCGCCCTCTGGTGGTCAGAGCGCTTAATGACAAGGAGGAAACGGCAGAGCCTTTCTGTCAGTCCTGCTCATGGGAACACACCACCCTGCACATTCCTTGTGTATTCATGCAGTACGCACACCTGATGTGTGCCATAGCAGACACACATTTACAAAGCCAACATTCAATCTGTGCTTATTTTAAAAGCAACCAACAATTCTTTTATCGAAACACAGAAACCTTTTGCAAAATAAAAAACTGTTAACAATTTCCTCAAATTCTTAACTCAACTGAAATTTCAGATGGGCCACCTAATTATTTATTGACATCTCATACTGTATCATGCATATGGAGGAAATATAACTACACAAAACCTAATTTCTCTCAGGTCCTTCCTCTCCTCTCCCCCCCTCTCCTCTCCTGCTGTTAATCTCTCATCACGTCCACATTTGATCTCATGTTTGGATTTCATTAAACATGAAGGTCAAGCACCCTCTTGACCTCCTTACGGGTGATGAGGCAGAGAAGAGGGCGAGCGAAATGAGGAGCGGGAGGAGTAATCTCCCTACATCAGCTCGAGTTAAAGCGGTCTGAGCTCGAAAGCATCTGATCTTCATCTCTCTATCAATTTCTCCCTTTTCCAAACAATATGAATATGCGGGGTCAGTGGAGGTTAAATACGTTTCTTTATATAGAAATAGATCTGTTTTGTTTTCCTTTCCATTCTCCCAGATGTCCATTTGTTTCTTATGTTCTTTCTCCTCTTGTTTTCTTTCATTTGGTTTAAAGAAAAGAAGCAAAGAAAGACACGGAGACGGAAAAAAACAACAACAAACAACAAACTAGAAAGGATGCTGCCAGGGGCCAACACGCCCAAATTTCTCTTGTTTCCTTAATTGATACAATATGTGGGGAAATTCCTCCTCTGCCTTTGAAGCATCATAACTACCAGGATGAGGACAGCACAGGGATTCAAACCCACAACCCACAACAAGGCAGCAGCGCTTTAGGCTCAAACTCTGCGATCACAGTTAACATTTCAATTGTCTTGCACAGGCAAACTTTTGACCGACAAAACGACCAATCACATGCCTGAATCTCATCCCAAAGTGTCCCCAAAAGTAGGCGGGGCCTCGTCAGTGCGTTATGACAAGTAGTCTGTATAGACTCAGATCTGCTAGGGTCCGTCCAGGTCCTAAATGGAGACACAGTGAGAAAAAGGCACTTCCTCTCCTGGAGACTGGTGATAACGTTTCCACGGTGATGGCTTATTGTTTGGCAGGTTTATCAGCTTTAACGTGA
Organism: Genypterus blacodes; assembly: GCF_046128005.1. Lineage (NCBI taxonomy): Eukaryota > Metazoa > Chordata > Actinopteri > Ophidiiformes > Ophidiidae > Genypterus > Genypterus blacodes. The sequence continues at coordinate 6,624,165 of NW_027466845.1, forward strand.
TTGGCTCAAACTGTTTTTGTTGGTGATGACAAGACGAGGTGAATGGCAGTACTTTGACTTTTGACCCCTGACTGGTGCTGACGTTTGCCCATTCATGCAGCAATGTGTCACACACACTCTCACTCGCTCGCATACACACACCCCCACACACACACAGCGAGTTTGAGCTCCAGCATGGTTCCAGGGAGGCTTTCAGCTATAATTAAAGCTTATTAAGTTTCATTGAAGCCTTTTAAATGGCAGCAGCTGATTGGCCGGGAGGTTGATTGGCGTCTGAGGGCCTTTATGCCGCTACAGCTGCAGCTTCCTGTTTGTTGTTTGAGCTATTAAAGAGCATCGGCATCGCTCCACTCTTTAAACACAAAGAGAGGTGTGACATCATCATGACTCCGTGTGAAAGAGCGAAGACACCTGCAGGCACACACACACTCACACACACAGACACTTTCACACACAGCAAGAGAGCGAGAGATAGAGACCTTGACACAGCAGAGATTTGCTCATTTCCATGAGAGTATATAAATAAATATGATATTTGTTTTACATTGCAGAAGAAGCTGGTTAAGACACTGAATTAAGTTTAACCTCACAGATAAACAAGATGACCCAAAATCCAATTTCTAACTTAGAAATATTGCCATTTCTCAACTGGCACGACGCCAATTCTTTTTTTGTCAATAGTAGATTAAGCCCAGGCACAGTTAGAGGTAAATACAGTATATATAGTGTCCTTATCAATACTATACACAATCTCAAAGCTCCTCTCATTTGGATGCCACACAGCGTTCACCTGTAAGATTTATGTGGAGTTGCCAGGTTTGTGGATTTTCAGTACTAGTCTTCAGTACTAGCACTAGTAGTCAACAATCTGTGGGATCAACCAGCAGAGGCCACGTTCCCACCTTTTTAAAACAACAACACATCTCAGTTTCACTTTGGTATTAATTACACCTTTAACTTTATTACTGTGACAATTTGTGTTGCTAAAATCACTCAAAGTTGCTATAGAAATAAAGATTATTACAAACAAACAAGCAAACAAGCAAACACAAATACAGATAAATGAACAGCCAGCTGCTCTAACAATCTCTGCCTCGTCTGTCAATCATCGAGTTCATTAAGCTCTAATTGCTGAAAAGCTTTTCTTAACAAAGCACTAATGAAGGAGAGAAACAGAGAGTGACACACACACACACACAAACACACACACATTAGGAGATGCAGAAACACAGATACATTTAAACTAACTATATTTTCATCTGTTCTGATGCCAAATGTATGGACTGTGTGTCAGTGTGTGTGTGTCCACAGTCACAAACATCAACACAAAGCTGTTATAGCTCCATTAATATTCACTGTGAACATGTTTATGACCCTGTTGATCCCTGAGCACCTCCATCAGGAACAACATGTATTCAAAACACGTCTTCATATAGCTCAACGCTACCTGGACTTTGTGTTCAGTGTATTTTTGGCACATAATTACAGATTTGCATTGATTTAATAATATTTTCTCATTGATCCCGTAGTGTTGAAATTCCTTCCTCTGCAGAAAGAACTGTGGGATTGGATTAGAACCCACAATCACTGAAGAATAGGAAGTCGATTTCTGACAATTCAAAAATCTCAATGAAATATAATGAAAAATGAATATTTATCCCATGATGGCCTCAGCAGGAGGCTATTTGTTCCAAACCCACATGTGTTAGACGTTAGGGCTGCGGGGGTTGATGTTGTTTTACAAGGAGCTGAACCTGAGCTGGAGCTGAAGAACCTCCTGTTCCGTTATATGCGTGTTGCTGATCTTATGTGATGCTTCAGACTCTCAGAAGTCAAAATGAATTCATTTGAGTTAATTAGTCATCTTCCGGTGACGCCAGCACAAACATTAAGTTCTACTTTCATATTGCATACTTTAATGGAACGTCTTTATTATCTGAATCCCTGTGAGTCAGAGACGTCAGCGTGTTATCAGCTCTCACAGCCCTGCAGCACCTCCTGTTTGTCATTTTAATTTTTATTGAATTTGCCTTTTACTGCCTTTCGCTGCACCATAAAGCTTTACTACTCCGGATGAGTCGACTGAATCTGCACAGAAGGCGAAGAACTCATTCAAAAATGGATTCTACATCAGTTTGACTCTTTTGATTGTTTCTTTAGCGTTATTGTTATTATTTTTTATTGTTATTGTTATTTTAATTCAATTCTATCTCAGTGTCTTTACTGTTCTCCCTCTGCTCCTTCAGCTGTCTGATTATAATATTGTCCTTCTCAATGAATAAATCACTGATCCAACTGTGATCTTGATTCTCTTCAGTCTAATGATGATTAAAGGATTTTGGCTCTTTTTTTTTATTCTGAAACAGATTTTATTCAAACAAACAATTAAAAATAGTTCATCATCTGCCTCAAGCAAACTTTTCATTCAGAAAGAATACTGTGAAACAAACAACATGGAAAACAATCCAAACTAGCTATTATTCATAAAGTCTGAACAGGTTTCTGTACAGTTTCTGAGAGGGAACAGGATGAAGGAGGGAGGGACCATGGGAGGAGTGAGGATGAAGATGGAAGGAGGATGGAGGGAGAAGTGATGAAGACGATGGAAGGAAGATGAGGAGGAGGAGGAGGGGAGGAGGACAGAGGAAGGCTTTCAGCAAGAGGTGAATGTTTTCCAGAAGAAGTTCTTGCAGCCGGCTTTGCGCTCTCTGGGCGTGAGGAGCGGCCCGCTGTCTGCGGCGGCTGCAGCCCGCTCCAGGTCCATGTGAACGTCCTCAGGCTCTCCTCCCCCCAGAGGGAAGTCGTCCTCCTCCAGAGCCTCATTTTCTGCCTGCAGGAGGTCAGTGAGGAGCAGCTCTGCCAGAGAGGGACGCAACACGTCCTGGACACAGTGACGACAGTGACAAGGCAACGTTATCAGAGGTAAGGTGACTGGATCACTGCCGGGTGGTGAGAACTTTATCAACACCCCCAGAGGCCAATCAATTAGAGACGCATCATCAGATACAATCTAATATGTCTCTGTGCTGATAGATGTGTGTGTGTGTGTGTATAAAATGACTTAATCAATTAAAGACAAACATTTGAAGACATTTGAACATATATATATTGTATATATACATATGTGGGTAACTGAACTACTTTAAAGTATGAATCTGAACCAACAACAGCAACTTAAGTAACTAACAGCTGTCAGATTAATATGGGGGGAAAGTACAAAAAGTGTGTGTGTGTGTGTGTGTGTGTGTGTGTGTGTGTGTGTGTGTGTGTGTCGGACCTGTTTGCTGGTGAGCAGCGGACTCCGGTGCAGCAGCAGGCGGAGTTTGGAGTCTCTCTGCGCGGCCGAGGAGCAGCTGATGGAGGCGGTGAGGGAGAGGAGGAGGAGCAGGAGGTGGCAGCGGAGGCTCGGGGACGTCAGCATCTTCCTCACCTGTCTGTCTGTGTGCACCTGTCTGCGGCTGTCTGGCTCTCTGCGGCGGCGGCGCTCCAAGGGTCTTCTGCTCTGTCCCGTCAAAGCGGCGCTTATAAAGCCCCGCCGACGTCACCGGTGTGTGTGTGTGTGTGTGTGTGTGTGAGAGAGAGAGAGTAAGAGAGAGAGAATGAGGGTTTGGAAGCGTGTGTGTGTGTGTGTGTGTGAGGTGTGAGAGAATGAGGGTTTGTGAGTGTGTGTGTGTGTGTGTGTGTGTGTGTGTGTGTGTGTGTGTGTGTGTGTGTGTGTGTGTGTGTGTGTGCGTGCGCGCGTGTGTGTCAGTAGGGGTGGGGGGTCTGTGACGGATGATGATGATGATGATGATGATGATGTTTCCACATTAGATGAGAGTTTAGATGAGAGGACGCCTCCTGCTTTAGTGAAATGAGGCGTTGGACTCATTTTTTTACAGTTTTACTTCCTTCCTGCTGAAAGACAGAAAGACAGAAAGAAAGAAAGAAAGAAAGAAAGAAAGAAAGAAATCTAATGAGACTAAAACTTTTTCGTTTCTTTGTACAGTAACAAACTGAGCTGTCCGTGGTGCTGAAGTGACCACAGCCTCTACGTTGGCCACTGACCTCCTTTAGTTCTTTGGACGGTCCATAAGGTCAAGGGTTGTGACGGTCGAAAAATAAGTCAGAGGCCAGAAGAGGTATAAACGTCTGCGCAGGAACTCTTCGTCTCTATTTCTGTGTCTGGTTGGTACGAATAACTGTGGAGGTACAAAAGGATTAACGGCGGCAATAAAAGCAGAAGGGATCCAAAGCAGTCCACAAAGAAGCTGATAGTCCAGGCCAACATTTCCATAAAGGGTAAAAGCAGAGGAGAAACAGTTAAAGGGCGATAAGACAGGCAGGAGAGAGGGATGAAAGAAAGAAAACAAAGCCCATATACAGTATTTAATGCAGGCTGATGGGGGAAATGGAGAACAGGTGGGGGAATAAAGAGGGCAGGTAAAGGGGGGAACTCTGTAGAGACATCTAGTGGAAAGGAGGGGAAGAGCAGGCTGTGGAATGTACTGTATGTATCGTCCCTTTTTGTCGGACTATGGGTGGGAAATAAAATCTAATTCAATGTGTTTTCTATTTGTTGAGCTGACTCCATGTGGCACCTTGTTGGGTTCGTCTCTGAGAGCCTCACATGAACATAATTGGCCCAAATATCACTTCACTTGTTGTGTCACCGGTGAGTTTAATCAACCATGTGATTAGTATGAGTCACAACCAGCAGCAAAAATTCGTAAAGAGATTCATTTTGTCCAGAAAGTTCTTCTCCCTCTGAATCATCCTGATCCAAATCCATAATAACCTGAGCCGTCAATCAAACATTCAGCACAAACATTCAGGTAGAAACTTAATGGACAATCAGTTTTACTTTAATTACTTAATGAACGCTGAAAGGATTCAGTTATTATGTAAAACTGTGCGGTTGAGCTCGATGCTTTTTGTCTTATTTATTTGTATCTGTTTCATTGAATTTATATTTATTCATGAATATTCACTGTTTGAATTTTGTTCACCTAACAGGTTTTTAGTTTTATTTTTCTGTCACGTCTTAAGGTAAAAGTTTAAATTTGTGTTCATGATTTTGCTTTATTTTACCATTAAAAATACATGAACACAAAGATAGACTATAGAATGGAATAGAATCCAGGCAGGGAGTGGACGTCTGTGATGGACGCCTGAAGCTGTTCAGTCCTGCTGAGGACCTAAATGAGGACTGCTGTGCATGTTTCCCTTTATAACCTTTGAAAACACATTCCTTTAATCTATTCCTTTATTTTACACAACAAACTAAGCATCAATGCACAAAAACTGTATTAATTATGTACTATTATGTACTGCAACACACTGCCCCGATACTATTAAAGTCCTCAACTGAAGACTTATAATAAGCAAACTGCAGGTTTTTGTAAGTGATTGATGATGTAATTTCGCTTTAAATGAAGATTTAATGTTTTGAATATTCGTACACTGAGACATTTTAATGTCCTGCTGGGAAACAAACACACAGACATCAACATGTTTCTAATGTTACTGCAGCAGATCAGAGATGATGGCAGCAGGAGGGGGGGGGGGGGGATTAAGATAATGAGGAGGATGAAGAAGACGAGGACAAGGAACAGGGGATCAGGAAGACAAGGAGGACAACCAAAAGGAAGAAGGGTCGGAGGACAGGGAGGAGGAGGAAGAGGGGGATGACAGAGATGAGAGAGAGGAGGACGAGAGCAAGGAGGAGACGAGGGCCAAGGAAGAGGAGGAAGAGGATGTGAGGGCAGGACAAGGAGGAAGATGATGAGCAGGAGGAGGAGGAGGAGGAAGAGGAGGCTTCTCACTGGGAGGGAAGCTGCTGCTATGACTCAGTATGAAACGAAACACACACGGGAACTGTTTGTGTTTGTTTATCTGAAATCATTTCTGGGTTTATTTTGTGTGTTTGGACTCCAGCAGGTCAGAGAACAATTTAAAAAACAGCCTCTTCCTCTTCCTCTTCATCTGCTATGGTTCGTCTTTGCTAGAAACGAGCATCTCTATTCCAGCACAAAGGCATTTCAACAGGTGGAAACTCAACAGACACAACTAGTCTGATTGACCTGGAGTTCACAGCGTTCATACAAAGTGGTGCATTCAGGGCCAAAGCCCTGTTTGAGGTCGGCAGGTGGTGATTCAGGCTCTAATCACCACCTGCTAAGTGCTCCATGTGAAAAACTCTTCTCTTCTTTTGTCTTCTCTGCCTTCGACTTGTCTACATTTATGGAACAGAGGAGAACATCTGTAAATGAATTGTAGCCACTGTCAGCTCCTCTCTCCTCTCTATTGATCCTAAAGCCCCCTTCATCGCAGCCACATTAAAATGACTCTTCTTCATCTTTGCACAGCTATTTTTGCAAGAATTCAGTCAGTGAGTTTGTGACAGCATGTTTAAACAGGATATTTGCTGACAGATTATTAATCGAAACAATATCCTCTCCTCTCCTCTCCTCTTCATCATCCTTAACATCACTTTATTGTTTGGGTGATTCACTCAAATTGCCACATCATCCAGTGACATCACTATCTGGAACACACACACAAACACACACACACACACACACACACACACACACACACACACACACACACACACACACAAAAGACTCTCTCACTTTGACCTTCCTAACCTCACACCCTTCTCCCCTCTTCTGACCCAAACTGGATCCTGAGACCTCCCAGTGCTCCCATTGGCCGGTCTGTTATTGACCTGCGCCACCATGGCAACCATCACCGTAAGACCACAAACATCCTCCCCACAGCCACCAGCGACATCACCACCACCCATAGCGGCATGATACCAAGCAACCAGTCAGCATCACTTCCCGTCTCCCTGGCAACCAGCCCTGTTGGCATGCCGGCCCATTCTGGATGTTTTGTCCATCAGGTCAGTTCATAGTGAATGACAGGATGGATTACAGACCTGTCAGTGTTTCCACAGATACTGATCCGTGACGGGTTCCATTACATTAGCTGTCTGTTACTGTAACAGCTGATTGGTTCAGCTTGTTGCTCTGTGTTAGAGGAGAAGCTGCAAGCTGGAACAGACCGACCGACAGAGAGACACAGAGACAGAGAGACAGAGACATACAGACCGACCGACAGAGAGACAGAGAGACAGAGAGACACACACAGAGAAATAGACAGAGACAGAGACAGAGACAGAGACAGAGACACACAGAGTGACAGACAGAGACATTATTGGCAAAGCTACAGACAGTAGAGTTCAAAAAGCCAAGACATGAGGAAGAGGAATGAGATGAACCAAACATGATGAAGGTCCCACAGCGTTAAATTGACCTCTTTTAGCATCAAACAGGTGTCCACCGTCCTGCCACAGCTGTCTTGGTCAATTTTGCAAGGAACATGAAGCAAGCAAAGTTCATGCCAAACACACTGGTCAAGAAAATGATCCTGCAGCTTTGGTGACATCTAAACCCATGGTGGGACAAACTCTAGGGACGTCTCCCTGGACAAAAGAGTTTGTCCAGCAGACTTAACAGGAAAAATGGACCGACAGGTTCTTGATGTCTGTCTCAAAAGATGATTTTACAGATATGAACATTTTAATTTGCACCCTTGCTGGCTGGTGAAACATAGAAACGCCCCTTGTCTGGTGGATGTGGTCAGACGTGTGTGTGTGTGTGTGTGTGTGTGTGTGTGTGTGTGTGTGTGTGTGTGTGACGCAGCAGCCGTGAGAGGAAAACATCGCTTCCTGGCTCCCCGCGCTGTCATTCATGCTGCTTTGAGAGGGAGTGGTGAGTCGCTGTGAGCGGGTTCATGCACCTGCAGCACCGACAGTGACGGCACATGCAAAACAGGAATTAGTGATATCATCAATGGATCATAGAAGATATCAGATCACAGCGAAGACAGCCAAGAATGGACTTAGATAGAGTTAAAGTTCACTTAGTGAGATCCAATCCAGATGATGTGTGTGGATACTGAGGTCAGGTTCTGATGTGAAGCGTTTTCACTCACTGAGCACTTAAAGGATAATATGATGTTACTGGATAAAGAGAGGAGAACAGCTAATAAAAACTTGAACATCAGATATTCTCATTTTGAGAGTTTTGTCTCTTTTTTGTTCACTGTGTGATCATTACTGTACTACTATTGCATTATAGCTCACAGATAATCTTTTTATACACTGACATTTTATAATAAATCATATCTGAGAACAAATGTCTCTCTGAACGTTGAGGATATCATTTTCTTTTTTTCTTATCATTTTCAGGATTCTCTCTCTCTTTCTTGCCGTGTGAATCTCTCTCCTCTGTTTGTGTGTGTGTGTGTGTGTGTGTGTGTGTGTGTGTGTGTGTGTGCGCGTGGGTGTGTGTGTGTGTGTGTTTCTTGCTGTCTCTGTTTGGCAGCGTGCTGTGCAGAGGTGTGCCTGATCATTAGTGTTCCCACATAAGCGGGACACGAGTGTGCGTCTGCATGACCTGTTGTGAATTTAAGAAAGTATAAAGGAACACTCAGTGATTTTCCTCTCCTCTCCCCTCCTCGCTGGCTTGACTGATCGCAAATCACAGACCGTGGCTTTACTTTCTTCCTGTCAGAATGAAATTATCCTCTGACCTTCTCTCTCCAAACAACAATCCCAGAATCCCACTGGGCTGCGGCGGGGGGTCAAACTGCGTCCGCTGACCCACTAATTGACATAAAGATGTGAAAAGTGACTCTCAGCTCATTGGTGTGTGTGTATGTGTGTATGCGCGTGTGGACAGATGCCCGCTGTGTCTCGGCACATGGATTATTTCGGACTGACGGGCACACTGACGTCCAGCGGTGGCTTTGATTGGTCGGCCTCAATTTATTAGTCAGATCCTTCACATGAATTGTGCATGACGCAGTGCCACCCACCACATTTCGCCCCAAGATGAACTTTGACCCCCACCCCCCCCTGACGCAAATTCACGCAATTTTAGAGGCGTTTCTGTCTTCTTCAGGAAAGCATAATTAAAAAAAATGTCATCTTATTTTGTCATTTTGTGGGTGATTCATAAAAACATGGCACCAGATTTAACCCCCCCCCCTCTCTGAAAAGTGGTTCAGTCCAGTTCTGATTTCTGTGTCCATCCGATCAGCACTGGGTCTGTGGTTTGTGTAACACGTGTTTCTCTTTGGCAATTATTTACAACACAATTTTGGCTCCAGTCAATCAGCACCGTGCCACTGCTGTGCAAGGCACCAGAAGACACACAAACAAAGCATTTTCTTTTCTTTATCAGATGATAAATCATCAATCAGGGGGCCCATTAGTTCTAGCTACGGCCCTGTGCACAGCGCCTCTTTCTCTGCATGAGTGTTGCCCCCACACACGATGTACTTAATCACCCCGTTTGTCTATTACTGATTCTTATTCTTATTCTGATCTTTAAAGCTTATGAAAGAAAAATGTGTCAGTGAGATTATTTCAGTTTAGAGACTTGGATTTGAAATGAAGACAGAAACAAAGAGATCACTGCTCTACAATCATGAAAATCACAGTAAATTCCAAGTAGTCCCAAAAGGATTGTTGGTGTTGGAAACAGTTTGGGAATACTGTCAGACTGAGTAACGGAGCGGATCAGACTCAAGACAGCAGCAGATATCAGATTGAGACAGTGTGACCCAATCGTTCACCTGCCAAACAAACACATTATTAATTCATTTATCTGATATTCACACTGTGTCATTTTCCAATTATTTTCCAGTCAGCTCAGTCTGCAGCCAATCACATTTAGACCAACCACAGACAAGCAGCTTCAGCCTGTATCGGCCACGACAATGACAACAACACTAATATAAAGAGCAACAACAATGAAAACAACAGCTAAAAGACAACAAACAGCAACACTCTTGGTTCCAAACATCAACACACTTAATATTCACTGTGGACATGAGGAAAATGATGAAACTATTTTGAATGAAACTCTAAAAAAATGTCTTCTTTATTTTAACACTTTTATTGCTGTTTTTAATGTTAAGCATTGTCCTTTGTGTCTGAAGGTGCCATAAACCCTCCTGCTGTGAGGCAACGGAGCAAACTGCTGCACCACGCTGCCCCAAAAACAAGTGAGGATATAAGACTGTGATAATTCCTTTATTTGTTTTTTTATCTGGATCTGTAAATTGCATCTTTTGCTTTTTGTTATTATAACGGTCGGAAAATATTTTTCATGGTAATGTAAATAAGGTCTAGTAGCTAATTAGAAGTTTAGTTAATAAAGTAGATTCACTTTTCCACATTGTTTCTCATGTGTGTCAACAACACGCAAGTCCTCGTCTGCGCTCGCTGCTTTGCTAAAGAGACCTTCAGCAGGAGGGAGAGCTGCGGGGTCCGATTATGCCACAACCCATCACCACGGAGACGGAGAGATGCTACAACACAGACCGGACAGCTGCAGAGAGAGATAAGAACACACAATGTATGCGCGTGTGTCTTTGTGTATTTATTTTTGGCATTGTCATGAGTGTGAGACGCAAACCACGGCAAAACACACACACATCTTGGTATAATTATTTTAATTTGTGTGTATATGTGAGACACCACACACACCTGGGTTAATGTGTTGACCTAATATTTGCTCTCCCTCTCTGCTGTCCATTAAGGGTCAATTAGAGTTAACTGTCTTACTCTATGCTAACACGAAAACCTCTCACTGTTTCCACACACACACACCGGAGACACACACACACACACACACACACACACACACACACACACACTAAAAATGATGTTTCCATAGTGCCAATGATCTGAATGACCTTGTTGTTGTTGTTGCTATAATGTTATTCTGTGTTTGTCTCTATGTAATCCAAAGTGGTGTGTTTCTATTAACTTTATATATTCATGAATCAGTCAATAAGGAGTTTTTATTATTTTATAATCACGAGGCGGAGTTAGGATTTTGATTGATTTCTTTCTTTAATTGATAATTTCAGTAATTAAACAGTTACACTTTACTGTGCTTTCCAAGCAGCCAGCCAAGCAGTGATTGGTCCGTTGAGTCTCTTGCGTCCTAGTGGTCCTGAATTTGTTGGGTGGTTTGGTGGAGGCGTGGCCTCAGCTACAAGAGAAACAACAAGGAGGGGTCAGACACATGGAGTCCAGCACCTGGGCGGAGCTCGGACCGTAACGCAGTTACCTGTGGCTCTAACAGGAAGTGAAGCCCTTCCAGTAGAAGTTTTTGCAGCCGGCTTTGCGTTCACGGGGAGGCAGGTTGTTGGGAGGGTCAACGGAGCGCTCGAGCTCCATTCTTCCACCTGTCGCCATGGAAACTACCTCAGCATCCCGTTGGACATCGTCCTTTGGCAGGGAGAGCTGGGACAGAAGGTCCTCCACTGCACGGTTATTCCATTCCTGGACAAAAGAGAGCGACACATTCCTGTCATCTGCTAGTGCATCCATCCTGACACAACTGTCTAATATCATATATGAACATACTGTGTATTATACATAAATAGTTTAGCCACAACAGTTTGAAATGGAGGCATTTATGAAGAATCCAATATTATTTGGAAATCTTAAATCCTTTGGGCTGTGAAAAATGTTCAGTATTTAGCCCCACAATGAGATGAGATTCACTCATGTATACATACACACTGTACATCATCATCTGTCAACCATGCGTATAAAACATGAACGCCACTGCAAATTCTTAGAGCATTTCCTTTAGTAGTCAAACGGGGGCGCCAAATTACAATAGCAACAGTTGTTTTAATGTCCTAATACACCAATCTGCCATTCAGTGTTTCCTGCTTTGAGGAGCCGATACTGAAGAATAACTTTAACTGAGCATCCACTTCTTTCATTCTGATAGACTCCTTTCTCCTGTTTGCTCACACACCCATAGTTCCCACTTTTGTCTAAAAATATTCCAAATTTTTTCCACGCTTTCATTTCTGCTCAGAAAAACGTATTAGTCCTCTCACAGCATTGAAGCACTGTGATTGGCTGTGGGCTCTTACCTGTGAAAGGAGGCCAGCGCTCCGAGCTCTCTGTAGCAGTCTGTGCTGTCGCAGGTCCAGATCCATTTCTAGGTCCTGGTTCTGGTTCTGGTATTGGTCGCGGTCAGGCAGGGAGGCCACAGTCGGGCCACACAGAACCAACAGCAACAGAACCAGGAAAGCACAACACCGCATGGACTTCATCATATCTGAGGAAACATACAAGCAAACGTGCTGAGCATATTAGACCTGAAGAAGGAAAGAGTAAAAATGGGAAAAGAAAAGTAAAAATTAAAGGATGTGAAGATGAATAGGAGGGAAACATTCACAGTACAACAAACAGACTGAAAACAAAGTGATGCAAAGTAAAAAGGTTGATACTGACTGTTGGTCTGGTATCTTCAGGTTCAGGTTCTGGTTGAGTTTCTGTAGATTGAGCTTCTAAACGTGGCTCTTTTAAAGGCTCCTTCCTCCTCTTCAGGGTCACATGACCCCTCTTGGTTGGGTGGGATGTGTCTCCAGGCAATGATGGAACTCACACATGCTATTTGTTGAATAAACAAAACAAAGGAGCTCCCTTCAGAGCCAATCAGGCCTGGAGCTGCTTGTGGCTCTAAATGGGTTTTTATTGACCTTAAATTATCTTTTATTGAGTTCAAATGAATTTTTATTGACTTTAAATGGAAGCAGAAGGATGAAACAAAGAAAAGACGAGTGCATTGGTGTTGTCGCTAATGTAAGACAAACACAACCAGAGAATCTCCAGCAGAGAAACAAACAGCAGGAAGTGACTGAGTGTTCAGAGATGAGACATCATTAACACTGTTTATTTACTCTAAACAACCAGAAGCTCAGAGAATATATTCCTTCATGTTTTGCTGTGGGGGAGCAGAGAGCACCAACAACTCAGAAGATTCATTAAAAGGTACGAGTTTGTATCAATTTGTAACAAGTATGTGACTTCACAATGTTAAGAATGGAGTTATAAAAGAATAAAAACAGGACAGCAGGTGCGACATGTGGTTGGTTGATTAACATTTAGTTTGATTTAGGAACAGTAAGTGACACAGCATGTTTACTTCACTCAATCAGCATCGTGCCAGTGCTGTGGCAAGACGCACAAAACAACAAATTATCCTTCACAACATGAGATGACCTGCATTTAATTAAAGTCAAATTAAACAGCAATAAAATGTTCAAGCACAACACATCAATAAAATCCTGGTAGAGTTATTGATGTGTGGAGGAGAACATTAAACATGATCAATGATTGAAATCTATTTCATTGGGGAAAAACAAGGCTATTTAAATTGTAAGACATCTGGAGGGAATGGAATCATTTAAGAGTCTTAACCGATAAATATGGGCGTGTACAACATCAAATCTGCATAATCCCATCTATGCAGTCGCTGAGCCGAATCCCTGGTACCACCAAGTGGCCCTGTTGGTCCCAGTGCCCCCCCTTCTCTCTTCAGATGTGCCAGGGTAGTCAGGTTTGGTCAAATGTCTGTCAATACAATCTGTTTGGGGAGTTTGTTTAAGGAAGCGGGGGGACATGTTATGGTTGTCACAGCTGCCACACCCAGATAATGGATTTGCCAGTGTTGGTTCCAATTAGACCACATTAGTCTTTGCATTAAATGAGGCCATGTTAGTCTGGGTTGGACCATGTGAGCCTGCTTTAGTTTATGTTTACCCACCTGAGCAGCACTGATTTTTCATGGCAGAACTTGAGTTAAAGTCAAAGTTAAAGATTCAATTTAATCTGTTGTGACACATTAAAAAAAAGTTTATTATCATATTCACAATACAAATAGTCTAAAGGTATATAGAACAGTTTTTTCATAATTATAGCAGAGGTATATGTACATCTGGTAGCAAAAGAGTCTGTAAAAATACAACAAAGATATACACCGTTAATAAACAATCACATGAGAACTCTATATACTATATGGACTTGTTCCGTAAAGGGAGTAAAATGTAAAACTTATAAACATGTAAAGAACTTACATCTGAAGTAGTGAAATTATCTAAACTTCTCTTATTATCAACACCTAGTGGCCATTAGAGGAACAGCAGGTTAACACACTGCAGCTGAAATACAGTGTTCTCCTCCTCTCCTCCATTCTGCCCTGCATGTGTGAGACCTGCAAGACTTTCTAGAATGATTAGACAAAATGTGGCCTAAATTGAGAAGCTGGTTAATAAGTTGTAAGTATGTTTAATGTGTATAAATGTTTCTTTAACAACATTATTGTTGTGATATATTCATAGATTGACTTGTATTCAGGTTTTATCTTTGCTGAAGTGTTGTTGTGCTGGGTGGTGTGAGTGGACACAGTGATGTCATACAGGAGTACAAAAACGTCCTCCGCTGGAGGAGAAACTGGGAGGGGAGATCCACTCGTTTCCTAAAACTTTGAGACAGCAGAGGAGTGGAGGAGACAGCTACAGTTTCCAGGTCTTAGAGGAAAGGATGATGGAAGGGATATTTTGGGGCATTTAGGGCATAACTACCAGGTGGTTTAGAGTAGGTTGATTGTTTTGAGCAGTCACCTCAGGAGGAAGCTGTTTGGTTCAACATCTTTTTCCTGTGTTGAGATTCATCTTTCTACTAATTCATGTATTTATCTGATTTTATTTTTTACTATCTCTATGATACAATTCAGATAAATAAAATAATTTTAATCTCTATGTCTAATATAAAAGCTGATTTAAGTTTCCTTGTTTTATTGTTGGAGGAACAAGAACAGATTATAAAGGAACATAATGCCAGGGGATCACAACATAAATATAAACCACATTAAGCATCACAAAGTAGTAGCAGTAATAGTAATTATTGTTTGATCTCGTTTTCAAAAATAAGAAAAGTTGTATGGTTGCCATACATCAGTGTCTAAAGCTTCAACATCCTGACAGAACATCACCTCCTTTATCTTAATACTCAGATCTGTAGAATTTAAGCTCCAAATCTTTCAATTGATCAAACATCATCACAATATGAAAGCACCTGCCTCTTTTGTTGGGAGTAAATCAAGTCTCACTAAGGTCACGCGTGATCATACGAGAGCATAGATGACGCTGGGCGCCCTCTGCAGGGTGGAGCCTTGGCCGTCTGCGCCCTTCAACAGTCCATATCTGCGAGGAACAGGCTCTCCCCTCAGGCCGCAGGAGGAACTACAGCTTCACATTAGAAGCAGTGGCAGTTTGGCAGTCTACAGTGGTGCCAGTTAAACTAGCAGTGTTAGCAGTGATGGCAGTAGAAGCAGAAGTTATAGTAGCGTTAACTACTATCTGCTAATCCTGAAGTATTAGCAGCAGTTGTAGGAATATTAATATTATTAGTAGGATAGCCAAGGGACATAGTAACAAAGTAAGAGATACATTTACTTCAGTGTTAACACCTTTACAGTACAGTTTGAAAAGTTTTCCTCCTCTACATTTAGGAGGAGACACATCTGATGGCTAGAATTACCAATTAATTTAGTTACTACCTACTTTAATGACTATTTGGTCTACTTATTTAAGTTACTAATCATTCAAACCTTTTTAAAAATTACAGTTTAATCTATCTGTAGTGAACATAGACTACATGAAACAGTTTGACTCTTAACCAGAGTGAATTTATACAGAGGTTACCAAGTGTTTAAGTGCTTGCTGTACCAGTGGCAGTATTGAGAATATCCGGAGAATCAGAAATGACAGTAGGATCAGGAGTACCAGTGGTATCATGTTACCGTGTTAGCCTGGTAGAAGTTCATCCCGGCTGACAAACTGAGTTGGATTTAGAACCTGGCCTTTACTCTCACACTATCACACAGACCTTCTCATTTCTGGAGTGTAAAGAACAAACTAAACCAGACGTAGTGAGCACCAGGTAACACCAGCAGTGGCAGGATTAGTACTATTAGTATTGGGGGAATATTTGTAGCAGCACTACTGACTGTTGTGTTTCTGCCACTGCTTCATACAGACCTGACAGCGACTGACCAGGCTGTCTGATTCCACTGTCTGAGGAGTTGGCCTACTGCAGAGAGACCGACAGACACAGGGATTTAAGATTAGGACGAAACAGATGCTGGTGCAAGAGTGAAAACGTTTTCTAAGGTTGAAAAACACTCAGGCTTGGACAGGGACACAAAATTGTTGGACCACAATCGGGATCGCAATGAGGTGACACTGAGTAGAGAAGGGGTCCAAGCACTGACCCTTGAGGTATCCCTGTGGACTTGGGTGTGACTTAGGCACCTCCTCCACCATGACACTATGAAAGGTTGTCCACAAACTAGCAGAAAACATTTCCAGAGAGGCCTGGTTAAGCCCTAAAACCCTGTTAGCATTCAAATACCTGAACATGTTTCTTGGGTTCAGAGGCGCCAGCCAGTAGCTGTAAGAGTCGGCGTAGTAGTTGCAGGTTCCGCGGCCGTGACACTCGATGAAGGGAATCTTCCTGAAGTTTTCCAAGCACGATCCGGGAGAGGCCAGAGGCTGACCCGACCCCTCAGCCCCGACTCCTGTTTCCTAGATGCAATAAGATTTACAGCATGGGTGACAGGTCAAAGGTCATATGCTGCTGCCATCTTCAGGTATCAGTGAGAATAACCAGCACAAAATCAATGACTGAGAGATGATGACACAAAACCCATCCACAACACAGTAAATCCTCACCATGACAAAGGAGTATCCTGCCCACAGAGAGCTCCACCCAGAGGGACAGTCTGGAATGTCATTGGTTTGACTGTGAACTGCGATCACATTAGTTCTGGTCTCACACACAGCACACCTTCAACATGGGCAGAACACGACACACAGGTTAACAGAGAACACTTTTTCTTCTGACTATGCTTTTTGTGATCTCTACAAATCAAATCAGATGACTTATTGGCAACTTTACATATGTACAGTATATAGTTGGATGTTTGTGTGTGTTTGTTTGTGTATGTGTATACCGGCTAACATATCTCTCCAGCAAAGACCCAGAGATGACAGGCATGCCACTTGGCAGCGATTGATTGGTGGACAGCCAATAGGAGTAATCGTTACGGGAGGCATAGCGACAGGTATTGTCTGTGTTACAGAACAGGAAGGGCATGGTGGTAAAACGAGGTAAACAACTGCCTAATGTACCTGGAGAGAGAGAGAGAGAGAGAGAGAGAGAGAGAGAGAGAGAGAGAGAGAGAGAGAGAGAGAGAGAAGAGATGTTGTTTGTTAGATAATCAGTCAGTAGTTTGTCAGTAGTTGCCTGTCTCTCAGAGCGTACCCAGGTCCTGTCCGTGTGCACGGTTGTTTCCGTTGATGAACAGCAGTGAATATCCTGAGAACAGCAGGTTGGATCCTGCCGGGCATTCTGGGACATGGATTCTCTGACTGTGTCTGGTGAACAGAAAGCCGTCCATCTCTGGCTGCCCTGCACATGGCCCTGACCCCCCTGGTGGCCCCTGAGTGCCCTTGGTCCCAAGGAAACCCCTAAGGCCCTGGATACCTGTCAACAGCATGGACTGTACAGTTAAATACTTCACAATGCAAGCTGCTTCCTTGTAAGCGGTGCTTTGAAGTACAAACCGGAGCACTTTGCTTAATGCTGCATCAGACTTGTTCTATTTTAAGGCCTGTAGTATTTTCGTACCTTGTCGTCCAGGGAATCCTGGGTCTCCCTTTTCTCCCGGCATTCCATGAAAACCAACTTGACCGTCCACACCACGCAGTCCGGAGATTCCTCGATTTCCTGCAGCCATTAAACACACAACAAATTTGAATTTTCGTTCGATCCTATGAACGCAGGTGGACACGTTCCACCACACACCATCTGAGCAGAGACCCAAAACTGTGTGCACTCTGGTGCAACATTCATTAGCCTTAAGGGAAACAAGCATCTTTGCTTTGTTTACTTTGTGCACCAGGTAGGCGAGTGAATATGGCACAGGAGGGCAGTCACAAAAAGTAGTTAGTTGACATTGTTGATTGTGATAAATAAGTGAGATAAATATAGTGGAGTAAAATGTTTAATATTTCTCTCTGAAACGCGGTGGAGGAAACAAAAGAATTCTCCCAAATTAGGAGCACGCACTCTCACTCACCGTTAGGTCCAGGTCTTCCAGGGATCCCCGAGGGCCCTTCATCTCCTTTAGATCCCTGACATCCAACAGAGCCTTTATCTCCTGGTAACATCACAACCTCTCTGATAATGTCATTACCCCTCAGCCCTTGCTTCCCAGGAGGACCTGAGGGCCCTGGCCTGCCATCTGTACCTCTTAGACCTGACTCCCCCTTCAGACCTGACACACAGACACACACACAGACGCAAACACAGGGGTGGAACATACAGGAGGCATTGGGTGAGTTTTAATGTGAATATACCCGACAAGTGTAGATTAAATTACTCATTCTAAGTCAAGTTCTTACCAACGGGTCCTGTGACACCAATGTCTCCCATCAGGCCTTTCTGCCCTGTAGTCCCTGGGGGCCCCTCTTGGCCCTGTCAAGAACAACATAATTAAACAGGTGTTTACACACTGTAATCATTTCAATTCAGCATCAAGTACATATCTTTATTCAGTTTGAGTAAAAGTTGTACAAACTAACTAAAGCCATTCAGCACCTCTCTCTCTCTATCTCCCTCTCTCTCTCTCTCTCTGATAAAACTGTGGTCAACAAGCAACACAACGTTCACACCGGTTTCCTACAGGCGTTCCTGTGAATGCTACAAAAACTACATATGAAAGTAAAAATAATATTTAATGTTGAATTATATTTCAAATGATATCCTAAATTTTATTTTGTTGAATTGTATTCAACAAATAGGCTGTTTTTAGCAGTGTCTCGTTTGTGTCATACACCTACAGAGTGCTCCATACTAAATATCGAAAATCCCAGCTTGGCTCATTTGTCAAAAATGCATCAAGCTACTTCTTTCCCCTTTTCCTTGGAAAATATAAACTATAGAAAGTACTGACCAGCTGGCCTTGAGGGCCGGGGTCACCACGGCAACCAGGTGTTCCAAGGGCACCAGTTTCTCCTCTATTCCCTGTATCACCTTTAAAACCAGGACCTGGGGGACCAGGAGGACCACGAGTACCCTGAGGCCCTACATGAGACAGAAGCATAGAGAAAGAGGGAGAGAGAGACAGACCGATTCATCCATTACATAATACAGTACATAACCCACCCAAACAGGAATAGAAACATGTGACCAACACCATCATATAGCCTAGATCAGTGGTTCCCAAACTTTTTCTGCAGGGCCCCCCTTTTGTAGATAAGAATATTTTCGCGAAATGTGCATGTCCTTATGTCTTCTCACCTTTGAGTCCTTGCTCCCCTGGTGCTCCTCTTTCTCCCTGGCCACCCTCGGTACAAATTCCGTTCCTGCCTTTACCACCAAATGAGCCAAGCGGTCCTGCTGCACCTGGAGGCCCCCTATCTCCTACGGGACCAGGAGGACCAGGAGGGCCACAGGGACCAGGAGAACCTACATCACCCTGAGACCCTGAGTGGAAGACAGGGACACGTTTAAACAGTGCTGGACAGCCATGTTTAAAAGCAATATGACTGAAAACTTTGGCTTTAGATCCGCCTGCACAAACAAGTTAGACGACTAAATTTCAGTTCTTTCATTTTTTCTGTTCTGTGTATATTTTCACTTTATAATCTGGTTTGATATGAACTTCATTCTCTACGCCACACAAACTATTACTACTATGACCTTGCTGTGAATATGTTGTGACCTCTGATGTCTGTATTTTGTGTAACACGCATTACTGACTGGTCACAAGGTTCCCCTACGCTCTCTGGGTATTTCTGCATAGGCATTTTTCTGACTTGTAACTTTAAACTTTAAAAGTCATTACCAAGATTTCCAGTTGTGACTCACCATAAGAGCCTTTCTCTCCATCTAGGCCTTTGGGTCCATCTCCAGCAGCTGTTAGGGGAAAACAAACAGACAAATCAGATGAAAGTCTGATTGGCCCAAAGAAAAAATAAGTCTGGTTTTGACTTTGTACCAGCTGGACCCAAATTGTGGACATGGCAACTGAGCTGTGTAAAATTAGGAAGTCCTTATATTGAAATGTTGTGCTTTTACCGATTGTGGA
This sequence comes from Genypterus blacodes, assembly GCF_046128005.1. NCBI lineage: Eukaryota > Metazoa > Chordata > Actinopteri > Ophidiiformes > Ophidiidae > Genypterus > Genypterus blacodes. The sequence goes on from NW_027466845.1 coordinate 6,644,189, forward strand.
TATTTCACCCTGAGAACACTGACTGCTGCCTTACCTCCCATGTCTCCTTTCTCTCCGGGTGGTCCGGGTATCCCATCCTGTCCCTGGCTTCCTCTGGGACCAGCAGGACCAGGATCTCCAGGAGCTCCTTTGTTACCTAGGATTGAGATAGAATTCATTCAGATCAGGTTCACCCAGTGTGCTCATGTCTCGTGTCTGTCATCATTTTGAAAACAGATATAATGTATTCTATTCAAACTATAAAGCATGAAAACCAAATAAAGAGTGAAGTTATGAATATAATTATATCAATAAGAGTTGAATCATTAAGTGCACAAAAAGAGCATGTCTAACCTCAGTCTGCATTTAAAGTCTCACTGAAAATGAACATGAAAATGAAATTCAAATCAAGCTTTACTGTCTATTGCTCAAAATATTTTGTATCAGTTCTTGGAGGCCGGGCCTCTAATGAAATGAAGACTAGATAACTTGACTCAACAAAACTGAAATATTCCCAGTGAAGACAAGTATCAGTCATTATACACATACTGGTCTCTATTATTAATATGTAAACACAGACAAGTTTTGCAGTGTGTGTGATTAGTGTTTGTTGTATTAATCTGTCTATTATGTGATATTTGTGGACCTGTGAGTCCATTGGGTCCTGGCTCGGCATCACTTCCTGCAGGACCCTCAAAACCCTTTTCACCAGGAAACCCGGGAGGACCTAAGACAGAAACAAAGCAGGCAGACAAGCAAACACAGTAACTTGTAACTTTTGTATGAACTACTGTGTGTATTTCAATAAATGTAACAGGAAATGAGTCCAAGCTACACACTGTACAGACCACTAACTGTAGCTATAGACTATAAACTACAGGATACACACTATAAACCACATGCAGTCTTGTAGTCTCTACAAACTACAGATAATAATTATTGACAGTACATCTCGATGATTAATATGCTGCAGTCAGACCTCTGGGTCCAAGCACTCCAGTATCTCCTCTGGGGCCACAGGGACCTGGATCTCCAGGAGGCCCAAAATGTCCTGCGTCTCCTTGATCCCCAGTTATGCCTGGAGCTCCTTGACATCCCTGCTGTCCCTGAAAGGAGGGGACAGGAGATTGGGTTTGACCAGATATGTAGACATTCCAAACCCAAAATAATAAGACCATGAAAGACTCTTCATCTCTTCATCCTTATTTAATGACTGAAATTCCACGGCAGCCAACGCAAACATAAGATCGCACAGAAAATACACATAAACAGGCAATGATAGAAATATTCTACATATAGCCTGGTCATGCAAAAGAAGAGGAAATTAAACAGCTGGTGTTCTTTACTACAGAAAAAGTGACGATCAATAAACTGTACGTTAGTGAGTGTGTATCTCTAGTGTGTGTATATATATATATACCATCTCTCCCGAACGTCCTTTAGGTCCTGGTCCAGGTGCACTCGGTTCTCCTTTAGTACCTTTGACTCCTCCAGGTCCTGGCTTTCCATCAGAACCACACTTTCCAAAAGGCCCCGGGGAACCTTTCTCACCTTTGAGTCCTTGACAGAAAATAGCAACAGATAAGAATAAGTCCAAATACTTGTGCAAAGAAGGACAGGATAGACAGATGGACAAGTTGTTCTTCTTTTGAAGGTTAAAGTAATGTTTGACAGAGTAAAATGTCTTATTTTGGACATTTAATTTAGTTAAACAACTCAAAATGCTATAAAATGAAGAAAAATAGGAATCATAATAATAATGATGATAATATATGTGTGTGTTTACCTGGGAACCCCATTTCTCCTACACTACCAGGGTGACCATGGAGACCAGAGGCTCCTTTTTCTCCATCTCTGCCAGGGTCTCCTGGAGATCCTGAGAAAGAGACAGACAGACACACAGACATTTTAAGGATGTCTCTCATCTGTCGTCTTGTCTGTTCCATACTCTGCCTGGGTGCATGACATTGATTACTGAATGTATTTCTGTTTACCTTCGGGCCCAACGCTACCTGGGCTATAATTGATTCCATCCCGGCCCTGAGGTCCCTGGAGGCCTCTGTCTCCTTTAACACCAGTAAGGCCTGTTACACCTGAGTAGGTGAAAGTAAGCAAGAGAGATGCAATTGTTACTTCTCTTTCTCATTTCTTCAATCAGATCATTACAGAGCAGAATAAAACAATACCAGGCTGTCCCGGATCTCCAAGGTCTCCATACAGGTCTATAGACGTCTGGATTCCTTTAGTTCCAATCTGTCCGGGGTCACCCTGAGACCCCCGATAACCCTGGCGACCCCTGACCCCATCTGCACCCATATGACCTGGAAGGAAGTGGGATGTGTCAGTGACAATGCAAGAGAGACGTTTCCATGAGAGTATGAATGCCAAAAAACTCGACTTTATTCTGAAAAATAACCTTAAGTTGTGTTTGTGGTTTGAATACAATTATGCAGGCTAAAGAATTACAATAACCAAAGTGTAGCAAAAACATGAACCACCCGACCTTGTCCAGTTTGTTACCGTTTCAACGTCCTCTTTCCCCACAGCTGCAGCCCACACATTTGCTAGATCCGCCTACTCGGCTCCCTCATACTTCTTGCATGTTACTCCATTAATTGTTTTGCACTGCATCCTGCAACTGTATTCTCCTCAGAGCTAATCTCAGAGAGAAGACATATCTACCTGAGACGACCTGTGCCTCTTCAACTAAAAGGATTTCAACAAACTGCAAAAGACAGTAAGAATGTATTCTTCACTTTCCTTTCAGTTTAGTGGATAGAATCCAAAGAATCAATGTTTGTGGCATGCAGGCTTCCTGGCTAACATTGAAAATATTTGATAAAAAAAGCCTTTTATTTTAATCCTTAATATCGTACTATTACAGGATGAGGTGAAACTTGCTGTAGTAGTGGGTTCAATGACGCACATGAGAGGAGGCATGACGGGCTTACTTTTTCTTTTAACAGACTAAACATGACAAGTAACTTACAAAATACGGCTAACATGACGGAATTAATCTCACTGCAACAAAGGATAAATAGGTGAACGCCATGAGAGAAATGATGGCAGTCAGAAGGCTCCTTATTTAGGCAACTTATTTAATTTAGTGTGTTTTTAATTTAAGTATTCGCCGAGCTGCTGTTTGTACATGTTTTATGTTGTTTTATATGTTGTTTCTTGTTGTCTTTTCTATATGTTATATGTTCGCACCTAGAACCACAGCAAATTCCTCTTAATTGTAAACTTAATTGGCAAATAAAGCAATTCTGATTCTGATTCTGTTGCTCTATTCACGTGCACAAAACACAAGAAGTAAGTAGAAGCAGCTGATAAGTTGTCTGCATGAGAAAGGAGTATTCTCCCCAGTTTCACCTAAACCCTGTGGTGCAAGGTACTGTCTTAGATAAGAACGTGTGACTCACTGCTAAATGTTATAAAAGATAGATGACCTCACTGATCAAAGGCTGTTTGAACGGTACATTTCCATGACAGCGTCCAAATTAAGTCTCTTAGATCTTCTCTCACTCCCAGGTGAAGACGTCTCTTTCTGGTGTTACTGACCACCACAACGGTTGTGAAGGTCAATAGGAAAAAGCAGAATGGATCCACACAATGAGGAGCCCACCCGGAGACACAGACAGAATTGCGGCCAGCGGTGGCAAGGTCTCATCTGCTGTGGATTCCTCCTCTCTTGCTGTGGATTCACTACCCTGCTGATCATGAGTGACATGGGCACGAGTCTACACGGTGCTGTAGTGAGAGCGCCAACACAGGCCTGGAGTCGTGGCTTGGGAGAAGATGATCCTCACAGGTTACAGAAACGGCAAACGCATGATGATATGGAGGATGTTATTCGTGACCTACTAAAGATGGGTGACGGTTTAAAGCCCTCTAGCAGTGCAGCGAGCGACAACTGGCTACGCGACACACTTGGCCCTTTGGTTGCAAAATTTGTTGGAACCCTAGCTGTCGTTCTTTTTATGTTAAGTATATTGCTATGCGTTTTTACTATTGTCATCACTTGTATTCAGGGTCTTATCGATAGGTGGGTGTTCACTGAAGTGCAACAACATCTTGCACAGCGCTCTGTTCGCTATGAGAAACCTAAACAAAGTTATTGTGACGTCTTCCCTATGCCTGATTGGACTCCTCCTTTTGCTCATGTTGCTCCTGACTCTGATTGTGAACTCTCCAGTGTGGTTTAATCTGAATGGCGTGTTGTGGAAAATCCCCTTCCCCTCTTGACAGGATGTCTCTACCATGTATCCAACATCTTGACAATATCTATATACACCATATAATATGTAATTATCACACCTTATGCACCATGTAACTCCCCTTATGCAATCTTTAAGTATGTCATGTCATGTCTCTCACCAGAGATACAGGTGGCCCCTTCAGGTCAGGTCACAGTGACAAGCATCAATGCTTCATTGATTTATCTGAAGTAATATGACCTTGTAATTATCTCCGTATAAATAGCGCAACGCAGCCAAAGCAGTTTGATTTTGTTATTTGACTTTGTTGTTTGTCATTATACTGTATGTATACACGTTTGCCCCTACCAACACCAACATCAACACATTTCCTGCACATATTTCAGATGCTCTTTACATGATACACATCTTGAACACTTGTTATATCAGGGACATTCTTTGGCTAATGCTCTAAGTGTATTTTCCTCAGCACTGATCTCCAATAAACAGCATATCTGCATCAGAGAAACTCTTCCTCTTCATTTCTGCAACATTAATTTAACAATTATTTTCAGGATTGCAGACAACATCCCCAACCTGCTGTGATCTGAGAAAGACCGACAGACAGACTGACTGATTGGTCAAACCTTTGGGTCCTGGTCGTCCTGGCTCTCCTGGTTTGCCAACAGTTCCTGGAGTTCCACAGCCTCCTGGGGAACCTCCATCCCCTCTGATACCTAACATACACAAAACACAACAGTTATCATAGTGTGGTGGCAATTTCTATTAAATAAGTTGAAAAAGTCAAAATGTATCTTGTAGTAAGTTTAATTCAACGCCACAGTCAAGACAATGAGCTCAGTGAGAGAGCCCAGAGCAGAAGACAGATCAGTACTTTACACACAGATAATAAGGAAGGAGACTGCGATGGCAATTCTGCACTCTCACCCATATTGATATGTAACCTGGTACTTTACTGTGAGTCCTTGTATTCTTATAATGAGCTGACCTTGGTTCGGTTCCTCCTGTCTGATAAACACCAGCTGCATCTGGGTTAAATACGCCCTGCCTGCGCTTGGTGGGCAGAGGAGGCTTCCTGAACACATCTTGTGTACATTTGACCTCTCCATTTGCAACTGTAATAAACTTAGCCTCCTCCGACAAACTTTGACTGGTCTTTGCTCAACACCGGGGTTACTCCAGAAATTGCCACAACATGACACTGATAGGATGATTCACACATGGTGAATGATGATTCACACATGGAGGCAGTGGCTCAGTGGGTAGTGCTTCCGCTTGGGAACCGGAGGGTCGCCGGTTCGAGCCCCTGCCGAGGTGCCCCTGAGCAAGGCACCGAACCCTCTGCGAAGGGTGGTAATGTAATGTAAGTCGCTTTGGATAAAAGTGTCTGCCAAATGATCGTAATGTAATGTAATGAAATGGTCTTGCACTGATACATACTTTGAAACTGAAATTTCTATGGCAGCAAAAGTTGTGGTTCTGCCTGCTTACCAGGGCTTCCTGGTTCTCCATTGGTCCCTCTCATGCCCTTCAGCCCAACTCCTCCACCTTCCCCTATTGGTCCATCAAACCCTGGGGTCCCATAGGGTCCCTGAGAGCCTATGGTTCCCTCTCCTGGCAGCCCCGGGTCACCCAGGAGGCCTTTGGGTCCACGGGAACCTGCAAGACAGAGAATCTGTGATTGGATGTTCTTGAGCTATTCACAAATTCTGACATTGTGGTTTTAGCAGCAGTTAGCTTTGTAGCTAATGGTGGTTTCAGCATCTGAAAACATGTTGGAGCTCTGTCCTAACTATACACTGAATTTTGGATGGATTCACTGGCTTGGTGGATCCCAGTGCTTGGTCCAGTGCTCAGACTTGGTACCTGTGAAGCCGATCACACCCCTCTCTCCTGGTTCTCCTCTAGCTCCAGGTGCTCCAAGTAAACAGGGACCAATCAATCCGACCGGACCAGGCAGGCCATTCAGACCACTTTGACCTATGAAACAATTCAGTTCAGTCCAGAGAGGTATACTACAAAGGAATGTTACCAAACACACTTTGTCAATTAGTTTGCTGCAAAACAAGGTTTTTAGGCAAAACAAAGAAGAGTGGGAGACCTTTCATTTCCTCAGGTACATACCAAGTGTCTGTGTTGTGATTGAGCTCCTAATAGCAAGTAATAAAATAGTTTGCTGTTGTATTGTAATGACTATTATCAGCCTGACCGAAGTGGTAAATTGCTTCAACACTACCCTTGGGCCCGGGGGATCCATCTAGTCCTGGAGATCCTGGACGTCCATCTGGTCCTGAGGGCCCTGTTACTCCGTGGAGCCCCACAGACCCGTCCTCACCCCTAGGCCCAAGCTGACCTGGCTGGCCTGGGAAACCGACCCTTGCATCTCCCTGTTACCATAGAGATACAAACACTATGACCAATACTATGTCATATGTCACTTTGATGGAAAATGTGTAATGTGTAAATGTGCAATATGATGACCCTGGCAATAAAAGTTCTGACTAAGTGTGGTACTGCATTATAGCTACTGTAGTGCTTAAGGGATGGACCCATACATAATGGTTGTGAACACAAAAAAAGAAGGGGACTTTTGTAATGTGTGGGCATGTCTTTTCCATATATACTGTATATAAACTGACATTGTCTTGTCCTGTGTGTTAGGTAGCCAGAGCAAAGGTTTATCATGGATTGGATTGCAGCACTTATTGATGTTTATGATAAGAAATTTGAAACCTTATTTTACTCTGTCTGTTTAGTTTACCTTTGGTCCTGGCATCCCTGGAGCCCCAGAGGGCCCCGCTCGCCCCTTAATGCCAAAACCTGGTAAACCCGGACCTCCTGAGAGGCCTTTCTCTCCTGAAACCAGACATAAATTAAAGTTATTAATTTATCTTTCATACATTTCACACCAGAGAGCAAGATTTGTTCTGACCTTTCACTCCCTGAGGTCCTGAAGACCCCTTCAGAGAAACTCCTCTAGTTCCCTTTCCTCCAAGAACCCCGGGAAATCCTGGGTAACCAGGAAATCCTGACACACCTAAATCAGATGACAACAAAAATTGAATAACAGCAGCAAAAAAATAAAATAAAAAATCAGGAGACTGACAGCAGATAGAAAGGGCTGAGACATGGAGGAAATAGTTTGGGCTAAGACACATATGTTGTTGCCTTTACCATAAGGTCCAGGGTTTCCAGGTAAACCTTTCTCTCCTTTGTGTCCTGGATCACCAGGAGATGTATTGATTGACCCAGGAGAACCTTTCTCCCCTGAACACAAAAACAAAAACAAACAATCAAAGAGGTCAGATCCTGTCTGGCAAATCAGTCCACTTCACTTACGCCGAGTGTCTTACCTGGATTTCCATTCATGCCTCGCTGACCTTGAACTCCAAGGTCTCCCTTTAGCCCTGTTAGTCCTGGAGGCCCAATACCAGGAGGTCCTGGAGGCCCCATCTGTCCTGTTAGCCCCCTGGGACCAGTCCGTCCGAAAGGACCCATTTCACCTTTTGGCCCTCGAAGCCCCTGCAAATGATCACTGATCATATTAGAAATTCAACAAGATCTCCAACTTTGTCCATCCAGTCCAGTTTCTGACATGGTACTAACTGGGTCAAAGCTGATACTTACAGGGTTTCCCTTCGGTCCTACAAAGCCTTTTAGTCCCGGAACTCCAGGTACACCACCTATCCCATCTAGGCCAGACTGTCCCTCGTTCCCTCGTTCCCCGACCTCACCCTTGTGCCCTACCCGCTGCATGATGCCTGGGTCACCAGGAGGGCCTGAGAGTCCTGGTAACCCGGGTAGGCCAAAATGACCCTGGAGCGAGAGAGACCCAGACAGACAGGTAGGACCATAAAAATGTAATTCCCAGAGACAGTTTGACATGGCAATGAGGTATTTTGTTAAAGAGGAGACTAAATATGGACTAAACATATTATATAGCACATACACATATTATCATTACTACATGAAATGTAATGTAATGTGCTTTAAAAACATCCACAAAGTGTTAGCATGTACCTTTAACTTAGCTTTGAAGAAATTCAGTATTAATCTTTCAGAGGGAGAACTAACCTGCGAACCAGGAGGTCCCCTCACACCTTTGAACCCTTTGTCACCTTCAGTCCCTGGAAAACCATCTGGACCTGGAAACGCAATGTAAAGACATGAGACAAAGGCCACTTTTACACCTTGCATCAACATGGCATCCTCGTTATCTGGAGGTCAAAGGTCATATTTATCAAGGCTCCTACCCGTCTTCCCACTGTCCCCAGTCTCTCCGGGGGGGCCAGGAGGTCCAGGAGTCCCGAAACCACGAGGACAGATCCTGCAGACCTCCCCCTTCTCACCTGACACACATCAATTAATCAAACAAACAATCAGCCAGACAAATTGTTGTTTAATTAGCAGGAGTAACAGCATAGTGTCATGTCATCATATGCTGTACAGTAATATACTGTATCATGTCATACATACAGTACAGGTTAGCCCTGGCCATCTGACTCACACGGCCAACTGCCAGTTCTTATTTTCTTTGAAATAAACATTACTTTACAGCTCAAATACTGACCTTTCAGTCCGTCTTCTCCTCTACTCCCCTGAACTCCTATCAGGCCTCTGGCCCCTTTGATCCCAGGAACACCAACATTCCCCGGTAGGAAGTCTGACAGACAGATGTAGACCATTGGAGATCAGACTTAAATGGCTAGAAGGTGCCCCCGTCACCAATCGTCGTCCTAAGCTAGGCAAACAGGTTCACTGCCACCTATTTCCTTTATTTGTGCCGAGCTAAGCAAGCAGTTTCTTCCACTTGCACAAACATAGGTTGTCTTTGTGCCTGACCTGGAATTCCCGGTTCTCCTGGTTCACCCACAGCTCCAACCTCTCCAGAAAGACCCGACTGTCCCGGTGACCCAATGATGAAGGGTCCAGGATTTCCTGCGTCTCCTTTTAGTCCAGTTGGCCCAGGTAGCCCATAGGGCCCATTGGGACCAGGAAGCCCCACACCTGGAGAGAGAGAGAGAGAGAGAATGGGAGCGAGAGAGAGTAAAGGTTTGGATGTCACAAAATCTTATTATGTTGAAATAACTTTATTATGTATTTCAAAGGTATGACCATTAAAAGAGTATTAGTGTATTTGTTTTTCCATTTTTTAAAAATTACTTTTATCATTTTACGATATTTTATGAATGTGCTTCTCCATCTGCATCAGGCAACAGACAAATGAAAGGAACTATCCTACCTACAAACTCTTCCATTCCTGATTACCTTTTCCCTAGCATCTAAGAACCCGACAATACAGAACAAAACATTACCAGTGGTAATTCCACCATGGTGAAATGTATTTGTCAGTTTTGGCGCCACCCAGAGGAACTTGTGAAAATGGCTTTTTTGTCAACTAAGTTCCAGTTTTAAAATTCATTTGGTTGAGTCGATGACAGTCATGCATTGGGACTAAGAAATGAGCAGAACTATTCCTCTAAAACTGTTAAACATTAATTAAAATAATAAGAATTAAAGACAGAGAAGTTGAAATGTACCTGCTGGACCCTTCAAACCAGGAAAACCAATGGGTCCTAAAAGGAAAATAGCAGACAAGCTAAAATGATACATAAATGGCAGACAAAAAGTCTAAGGTCTAGGTCTAAAGGTCTAAAAAGTATATCACATAAAAAGGTTCGAGTTTCTGTTAGTTAGAAATACTTCATAAACATTATGACAGTAAGCATAATAAAACCTGAACCCTCATATTCACTAAACACTTGAGCTCTATTATACCTGGCTCTCCCGGGGATCCTTGGAATCCTGTAGGTCCAAGAACACCACGCTGACCTTTCAGGTAGTGGTTGATCTGGATCAACTGGAAACACAAAAACATATTGAAGTTGATAGTGACAGACAGCTTAAATCTGACAGTGACTGATGGCTGAAACATCTCACCTCTCCAGGAAAACCTGTAGGTCCTTGGTCACCTTTCTCACCCTGAACACACACACACAGATATTAATACCATCTATGGTTTGAAAATATCTTTGTGCAATCAAATTTTCCTGCTGCTCTTGCCTAAAAATTGGCGTTCTCTTGCATGCAAATCTAACTGTGTTCTCAAATGTCACTCAAAGGGCGCAATGGTCAAGAGCTTTTAAAATGCAAGAGCGTCCCACACTGAATTCTTTTGCAAACTAGACACCCTCCTCTCACTCCTCTCCAGTGATTCCTCCCCCGTGGTTAAGATGTCCATTCAAAGAAATTGCTGTGAGCTCCTGGATCTTTGAGTCTATAAGAGTGAAGTCTGTTGTTTCTCTGCCATAGACTCTAGATGCTTTATGACGCTTACGATAAGATACATCTTAAATTGCAGAAACATTTATTTGGATCCAGATTTTATTAGAATTTAGCCTGTAGGCTTTTATTAACACTTCAGGGTTTCTGTTCAGACCAGCAGGGGACTAGAGGTGGCCCTGAACTCCTCCACTTCATGTCATGCTCACCATAGTTCCTTCAATACCAGCAGGACCGTCATAGCCAAATTCCCCTCGTGCTCCCTGCAGAGATGGACAGAGAGAGACAGACAGGCAGACAGACCAGCGGACAGACAGAAAGATGTTCAGGTTGAAGTTTTATTTATGTGGATTACTCCAAAACGTTTAATAGAAAAACATTTCACTCAGATTGGTTGAATTAAAGTGTAACAGTTGAAATGAAATCCCACCAAAATGTATTTTTCCACGCATCTATCAGCATGTATATATTACTCTAATCTTGCTTTATGAACTTATGAAACACTTTCTATGATGTCACCAGTGGATTTGTGGTGAATCCACAGGTAGTGGGTGCCTATGTTGGGACCCAAATGTCAATTTTACCTGTTCTCCAGGGTCTCCTGGTATTCCCTCTTTCCCAGGTTTACCCTGAAAGATCAGAGAAACGTCACATAATGTATTAATGTTTATGTATATATTTGTCTTGTACATATATGATATTGATTGCTGTATTGCCCCTCCAGGAATTAATAAAGTTGTCTGAAGTCTACAGTCCCGCCTCCTCCCTCTCTTACCAGTGTTCCAGGGTCTCCTTGCTCGCCCTTTCCTCCTTTATCGCCCCACTTCCCTGGAAGCCCCTGCAGGGGAAAAAAGGAACACCAGTCTCACTCACTGAAAAGTACACACTGTGAACAACATCCTAACAAGAGATGACTACACTTTATCGTCCAGTCCTGTCGTCAAAGACTTTTCAAGGGACAATTTCTGTTGGTATAAAATACTAATATTAACACTGATAATATTGAAATAAACTGATTTTTATATGTCATATTTGTGGATGCAGGTACTTACAGTAATTCCTTGACAACCCTTTTCTCCAATATCACCTGGTTCACCCTGAAGCATAAAAAACACAACAAGGGGGAAGGAGAGTGAGCAAGAGAGTGATACAAACAGTCAGGCAAACAGACAGACAGATAAATACACAGACAGGTAGACAGACCTTTAGTTCTTTGGGTCCTTCAGCATAGAGTTTAATTCCTTTCTGTCCAGGAACTCCTTGGGGTCCGCTGTCACCCTGGAAACCAAGCCCACTGTTACCATGGCATATTTAATAACATTTAATAATATTGATGCAAACATTAAGTGCACACTGCCAATTCAGTCTGAAGTAGAAACAGAAAAACATCAAAGAAAAAAAGACCACATGATCATCACATATGCACTTTATATACTTGTCAATATTAACTGAATAAACACTATTACGCTTTAATGATTTTGCGAGGTTAATCAATATACCGATAAAGAAACATTAAGATTTTTTGAGCTGCTGGAAACCAATCAAAGGCCAATCAAAAATCATATCTCTTCCTTCATTTTCCCCATTGGAGACTGGGTTAGGGAAGCCGGTGGTTTGCGTAACAGCTGAGGATCATGAACTTGGTTTCGCTTTTGTGTTTTTTATCCCTTATTCTGTATGAGTGATGTGAGACAGTTGGCTGTCTTACCTTTTGTCCACTAGGACCTGGAATCCCTGGACTAGGACCCTCCATACCCTGAGGAAAAAACAAAACAGAGTTGATGGATCAGGAGGCCAGTTTAAGTCAAGTTCATTTATAGAGCCTAGTATCTTATTCAATGTGACAAAGGTAGATAATAGGTGAGTAGTTAGGTCCTAGGACAGGTCAGGTCACTTTTTCAGGAAATATTGATTGGGCCAAAAGACAGAAATAGTTATGACACTGACCTTCTCTCCTCGTAACCCTGGCAACCCTGGAGTTCCCTTTTGAAAAAAAGGTTCTGATTAAACAAATTAAATATCACCACAGACAGCCAATGATTAATACATGAACAGGTTTGAAGCATACAGGATGTCCAGCAGTTCCTAGTGGTCCTGGAAGTCCTGGCATACCTGGTTCTCCATTCACCCCCTGCAAATCAAGCAAGGGATTGTTTTTATTTATGTAGTTGCTTCTCCACTACAAATACGGAAACAAAAATCCCAACCTAAAGATCCATAACTCCCCCTACAGCCACTCTTGCCTTACTACAGCAAACTACACAAAATACTGACCAGGACATCTCCTGAGGAAGGAAAAGACTCACTGTCCTACAAAATGTTACTTCACAACCTACACCAACACAGAAACTGAGCCCATAGTGTCAAGTGGTTGACCTTCTCTCCGTCTTGTCCTTGTAGTCCTGGTTCTCCTTTAATAGACGCAGGGACAGGAAAGGAGAGCGTCTCTCCCTGAAACGACGACAAGACGTAATGATTAAACACAGGTTGTGAAAAATGTTGATTAAAGCAAGCACAGATATTCCTTTTCAGTCGATATTCTGGGGATACATTGATGTAATCTGACAGCAGTGAAAAGCAGAGTAACTAAGTACTCAAATGTAACGTAAATGTAATCTAACCCTAAAATGTTTTGGATTTACCTTGGCTCCCTGCAGACCCAGTGGACCCTGAAACACAAACACACTGTCTTAGATTATTTCACCTCAGAATGGAGTGTTGGGACTGATAGATTTAAATGTGTTCAAATATAGATCACATCTCATGTAATGTTTTTTACAGGACTTACTGGCAGGCCAGTAGTTCCTGGGATTCCAGGGTAACCCGGGTAGCCTAAATCTCCCTGGAAGACATAATGAACCAATCCAGTGAATCAACCAAACAAATGATACAATCTGCATTAAATAAAATATTACAAGAAAAGAACACGCCTACCTTTGTCCCATTGCATCCTGGGAGTCCTGGTTTACCAAAGTTTCCTTCTCTGCCGGGGATCCCCTAAAAACATAAAGCAAAATGTATCATTACTAAGTATTAGAGTCAGATTTTGACAATAATTTACAAGTGTTTATATGGGTGTAGGCTGTGTTCTCTGAATTCTGTCCTTATGACCTCTGAGTGTTCTTACCGGTAGTCCTGGTGGTCCAGGGAAACCAGGCCTCCCTGGCAAACCCTGGGCACAAAAATAGTTTACATTTTAGTGAAGATCTCACGGATAAAATGAGTGAGTACTGAATGGTATAGTCACAAACAGAACAAAATCCCTGGATCAACAGAAAGTTTCAATTGGTTTTATCTGAGCTTCCAGGCGAGGCTGGTCATCATCATCAGCCTCAGACCTACCCGAGAGCCTTTCAGTCCTGGAGCTCCTGACGGGGCCTGCTGACCCTGTGGACAAAATAAAACATGCCAATGAAAAAAACATGCCAGAAGTTCCTTAGTAGTTTTCAGAGTTGTGTAGTGTGGTTAAACTGTTACATTTAACCACTGAGGTGTCCTCACAATGAACAAGACCCAAAGGATAACACATTATAATCATAATCATATCCTTCAGATCAGTGGTACCTTGTCTCCAGGTAGTCCCTGGTGTCCCTCATTTCCAGGATAACCAATCAATCCAGGAAGTCCATCTTCTCCTGGCAAACCATATTCACCCTGTGGAGGATACAACAACTCCTGGGTCAGTTTGAACACAGGTAAAGAACAAGAAGGTGAAGGAAAGATAAGGTAAACAAAGATAAACAGAGGTAAACAGGTAAACAGTTACAGAGAAAAGGTGAAGTCAGGTGTAAAGGAACCTGGATCAGCAGAACAATTCATGTTCAGCGGAGCACACACACACACACACACACACACACACACACACACACACACACACACACACACACACACACACACACACACACACACACACACACACACACACACACACACACACACACACACACACACACACACACACACACACACGACACCTGACTGTGTGTGTTTGATCTCAGGAACATGCCTGAGAATGCCTGAGTAACCCCTGGGTGGTCTGACATATCTAACCCTGAATGCACTGGCGCAGATGCTGTTGAGGCTGAACATGACGTGTAGGTGTGTAAGTGTGTGTATGTCTGTTGGTAGATGTGAATGCATCTACCTTGTTCAGAATGAAACTAATGAATTAATGAACTGCTTGAATCGTACATTAAAGTCATATAGGACTGCAGGAGAAAGATCTGTATGAGATCCACAGACTAGAGTGCTGGTTCAGCCTCAGACAAGTCTCTGCAGTGACAGTGACTAGCCACTGGATAGCAGTAGAGTGTGCAGCTCCGATCCATTCAGGGTCCCTGAGTTCAACGAGTCAGGCCTGAGTTTAAGTAGTGGATGCATATTCACTTTTCTCTGCACCTTTTCTACTACACACATTGCATTTGATTTTCCTCATCGGACACGATTCATAATGGTTTTAATTGTGTAATATAAACTGGCTTCAAACTGGTTTGAACCTGGATACGCTCTCTCACTTTCAAATGGAGCGGAAGCAACAGCTTTAATGCAATGCAACAGACATGTAGGTTTAACACCACTGACCTTTTGACCTTTCACCCCATCACAATGACATCTTGATGATCCACTGCAGTGGCACGCCTGTAGTGAAGAAAATTGACATAGAGGTTCCAGGGTTAATACTCACACCTACTGGACAGTTATGAAGAGCTATAAGTGTTATCAAACATTTACAACAGCAAAAACAGAGAAGTGTTATATTGCTTCTGCCTTGCTCATTGGTCTCCAGACCTTTGCTGACCTCCTCATGACTCTAGCAGTGTCCAGGTTACACCCAGTCTGAGCACTGAGCCAGTATGTTGCTAATAATAATAATTCCATTGGTCCCAGAGTTCAGCAGCTTTCACATTTCATAAAAGACTGAACTCACTGATAAAACAGTCTCGTGCTCTTATTGTGAAAAGCCCTGCTGGCCTGTTTCACTGTGTTACAGATGTTAAGTTGTCATGGTTTCACCTTCACATTTTTGATTTTTATCTGTCTATCTGTACAAACCCAAACATCTGCATGTATCCTGCAGGTGTAACTGTCTGTCTGCCTATATGTCAGTGATAAGTGTCTGTCTTCCTGCCTATCTCCCGGTATGTCTGTCGGCCTGAGTGAATGAGCCAGCAGACAGACAGGCAGAGAGACACAGACAGATGGTGTGATGTGGTTTTATCTCCATTCCTGTCTCAGATTCTGCAGCAGAACCATCGATAAGGGCAACACGGAGGAGTCGCCTCAACACGTTCAGCAGCAGGGCATTGTGGGCACCATCATATCAGGAACGCCACAGCAACCCTCAGACGGTGGAGGAAGATCTTTATGTACATATATGAAAACATATACTGTTTCACATCGCTGAATATTAAAAAAAAAAAAAAAAACATCCCTGAACACAAAACATTTGAACCTGAACACCTGCTCGGGTCAAACTGATTTTGGTGAGAAAAAGCTCAATCTGCAGCCTGAATGATTTTAATGTACAGAGTCATGTTGAACGACAGGGCAGGAAATAAGGCGTTTCTGTGGGACACTTTGGAACCCAAGGACGTGAATTTGCGGTTTAACTGACTTGGGGAACTTCAATTTGTGCAAAGTACAAAAGGTAACATCTAAACTGAAAATTAACACTTGTTGTATGTTGGCTTTACTGTAATTATGACAGCTAAAGGTGTGTCCCTTTCCTGGTTCTTTCTATTCACCAAACAGAACTAAAAGGTCGGATCAGAATTCTAAGTTCTTGTTCTCCATCGATTCTATAACCTCTGCTCTTACCCGTCTGCCTTGGCCTAGGCTCCTAACCAGGCTGCCCTGTGCTGCTGCTTAATTCCCACCATGGTGCTGTTGAAACTCAACCTAGAGGATCCTCAGAGGTACATGGTGGCAGCATTCCAGCAACTCCATTACCACTTTACCAGCCTCCTCCAGCTCTGTTTAACCAACCTGATATTCTCACAGATACCTCCACTGTGGATTCCATTGGAACTTCCACAGAAACAATAGCAAGATTCTTCTGACCCACAGACCCCCGAGCAGCCTAGAATCACAGTCCAGTCTGTTGACCTTAGCGTGTTAGTTCCCTTTTTTCAAGTCATCTACGTGTCCTTCCATGGACCGTCTCAAATTGGCCTTGTTAAAATTGGCACTCTTTCATTTAAGAAGCCACTCATTTACGACCTGACAGCAGCCCCTTGACATTTCTCAACTAAACCCAGTATTGCTCTCGGTCCCAGTGCCAGGCTGTGCAACTTCCCCAAACCTGTGCACATCTCAGCCGTTTATACACCTTCCAAACCCTCAAACGTCTTTATCTCATTATTCTCATCTGAACTTTCTCTGCCCCCTAAAAACTTGAAGTCTCCCAAATACAAACGTAGAGAACCTTCTCCATGACGGGCTGCTAAATTTGTTGGCAAATACTCCAAAAATGCAAACATCCTCACTTCTGGAGGAGGAAACATGAGCACTCTCTTCTCCATAGTTGAGATGGTGCTGCATTCAAACGCAACAGGATTTTACCATTACCAATATCTAGCACATTTTAATGTTTACGTTTTCAACATTCACACTTCCTGCACTTTGTCAGCTGCCTCTTCAGCACAATGCAATCACCCCACAGAAACTTGCTAGGTCTAGGATGTGTGTATGTGCGTGGGAGAGAGAGCAAGAGAGAGAGAGAGAAAGAGAGAGAGACAGTCATAACAGCCGTTCAGAACAAAAGGTTGAAACAGACAATCTAAACTAACAAACTGAGACCAGACAGAAGCCCATCCTGTCTGAATACCTGTCTGTCTGTCTGCCCGTCAGTCAGTCTGTTTCCCTGTCTGTCTGTCAGCCTGTCTGTCTGACTTGATGATAAACAGACCACTATAGTTGTAAATCTGACTTTTTGTATTTGCCCAGTCACAAAAATAAATAAATAAAAATTAAACACATAAATAAAAATGAAATACATAAATGAAAATTAAAACAAAAATTTCAAATTAAAACAAAAAACAAAAATTGATTTATTAAAATTAAGTAAATACAAATTAAATAAATATCTGCCGGCGAAACAAACAACTTGTCTAACATTAACCTTACCCGACCCTAACCATAATATAACCCTGAATAAACCTGAACTTAAACTGACGCCTGGCTAACTCGCTTCTCCAGATGCTACATTTTGGGGTTTCCATACAAAAATCAGTTCAACACATGTGGACTAGAAATCAACACGTCGACCAAGTTAGAGAGAGTTCCTGGGCTTCTTATACTCAACAGAAGATGATTAGACAGATGTGGGTCACACTGGCTCTCCTCCCACAGCCTCCTCTCAAACATAGCCTCCATTTTGCTTTGCTAGCACATGCGCATTCAGTGCTTTTAAAGATGTACACAGGTGTGCACAGTAGTGATGCCACAAGTATAAGCACATCAACATTAAATTGGTTAACTAAAAGAATGGTAACAGTTGTTTGTCTAGTGTAAACTTGGGAACACCCATTTGCAGAAAACAACATCGTAGGAAGTTAGCTTAGCGCCGCGGCTAATTTGACGTTGAAATTAATATTTAGCATTTTTACTGAAGTGAATTTATATACTTTATGCCAATTTAGAAAGTTACACATATTTCTAAAGCATTGTCCTTCAGTACAGTTAAATACTTACGTTGTGCTGAAGATAAATTTACAATATTTTTATTGACAGGAAGAAATTCATACATTTGTATATTTTACAAAACAGTTTCTGCTAATTCAACATTGCCATAAATCGTTTTTAAATATTTTCTACAGTTTTAAGTGTATTTTTCCTCAAGTTTTGTTGTATGTTAATTTTATTGCACAAACTTTTTATTTTTACAACTTATTTCGATAAGTTGGTTTGTTTGCATCAAAGTTTGTACGATAGTTTTTATGCAGTATTATTATGTTTATTCGTCTTGACTCACCGTGTTGGCGCGACCTGTAGCGGCAACGCAGAACAGCAGCAGAACCGGGACCAGCACGACCCGGTTCAGCCCGAGCCGCTCCGGAGCGTCCATGCAGGGGTTGGGGACAGGTACCGGGTCGCTGCAGGTCTCACTCTGGCTTGTACACTCGGCGGCTCGGCTCAGGGGGGAGGTCCGGGTCTGTTCCGGCTCAGTTCGGTTCGGGTGAGAGGAGGTCGGCGCTGTCGGTGCTGTTCGGGTCTGGGAGACCTGCAGCAGACAGACATGAAAGCTTCAGGCGCGAGACAGCTACAAGCACATTACACTTCCTGTTCACACCCCGCAAAATAAAGGTTTTCCCTTATCATAATCCTACAAATTTGAGAAACAAAATACGTCACCTAAACTAAATAAATCAATAAAAGACATTTGTCTTTATGAAGAATGAAGTTGCCTTTTTACTATTCTACTTGCAGATTAAAGCAAAGTTATTTCCAAATCATTAAAAAATTTCGAATTTACGATACGGAGCCCCGCACGGGTCAAACCATACACCACCAATACTTTAATTGACACCTGCGGGATACAAATTAATGAACTTTCAAACAGCTTTTTGTAAAATCAGAAGTTCACATAGCGTCTGCCCTCACATTCGTCACTATGACTTTTCAGTGTTAAAATTCCATTCCATTAAATTTTAATGGTGACACTGACAAGCATCTATTTTGCAGACATGCAAACGGGACATTTTGCACAAGTTTACCTTATCGTATTGTTACACATACAAAAGCATTTATTTGCATTGTTTTTCTTCATTTGCTTGTTTGTGTGTTAATTTCTCCACTTTCTTATTAGTTTTTGTTTTCTTTTGTTTCTTGCTCATCTGCTCTTTGGTTTCTTTGCACTTTCATTTTGTTTTTCATTCATTAATTTCCTTCTTTGTTTTTCATTCATTAATACATTTACTCCTTCATTCTTGTATCATATTTGCAGGAAGAAAGAAAATGGCTTAGGAGCTCCTAAATGGCCTTAATTGGAAAGATAAAAACCCATGTTCAACACGCATGCTGCAGAACACTCTTGCATCAACATTGATGGTGAGGACGACTCAGAAACTGCCAGCTTCTCTGTCTGAGGTTAAGCCTTTATTTTGTAAAGCTGAGCCGGTGACAGGAAAAATGCATAGTTGGTTTTGTGATATAGTGTGTGTGTGTGTGTGTGTGTGTGTGTGTGTGTGTGTGTGTGTGTGTGTGTGTGTGTGTGTGTGTGTGTGTGTGTGTGTGTGTGTGTGTGTGTGTGTGGTGGAGCCGCAGCGTGTTTCTGCTCCCTTTTTCTCACATCAAGATCTACTGAAGACTAAAAGACGGAAACTTTTCTGGGTGAGAAAACTTTCAATTTGTTCTTCCATGTAAACTTTTAATGAATGCACGAACCAAATATTTACCTTAACATCTTCTTTATCAAACACCTGCAAATTAACCTGCGATTAAATTCATTTAAGCGTCAAAGTGCTGCTGCTGCTGCTTTATTCTCATCAGCTGCTTTTATAATACAGATTTTATTTGCTGTTGAATGTAAAATTGAAACCTTTACATTCGATGCAGTTGTAAAGATCCAGATTAACCTCCGTAATGGAAATCTACAACGTTAAACGGTTCGTTTAATTTGCCTTGTTTGAAGTTCAACAAAAACAAAAATCCTCCATTAATATCACATGAGAACACCTCCGTTTTTATTACTGCAGCACTCATACTTTACTAAGTTAAAAGTTCGTTTCATTTTATTTTTTTAAAAAGTATTTTTGTATATTTGTTTGATGAGGTTGAGAGGTTTAAAACATCTTCATTTGTGAAGATCAGGATCATTGTGTTATCAAAAGATATGGAAGATTTATTTCTCTGACTTGCTGAGCTGCTCTGTAAACTCTCAGTACTTTTAGTGAAGATACTTATCAGGACTTTTACTGAATATTTAAACAAATTTGATTGCTTACTGAAGAAATTGTGGCATTTCCTTTATAAACTGAATATTTTATTTTGGGACTGTGTTTAGTCAGAGGACGGTTTCCCTATTTAAATACTCAGTAGTGCACAGAATCCATCCATGTGTTGATCCAGTTCCAAGTCTCTCAGACATGCAGGATGAGGAGACAAACGTCCTTCTTCTCAGTATCCCACAATCCTTTGTGCTTCACTCAGCTGTTTAATTTTGCATGCAGGTGATGGCCAGCTTGTAAAATGATTGCGTCATATTGATGTTGATCAGGTGTTTGTGTTCCAGTGGTAAATAAATGACTGAGTGTAAATGAGCCATGATGAAGCCATGGTGGGATGTTAGCATATTACAGGCAAATAGAAGTTGTGTTGATATGTTTTCCATCCTGGGGGGGTCCAGGGTCCTTAGGAGGGTCCGGAACCTGGACAGAGTCTCTGCTATCAAGTAATTTTGCTTTTTACTGCCAAAAGACAGAATCAGATGCAGATAATAATACCTGTCTGTCTATCAGGTGCACAGGGAAACGGACAGACAGACGGACAGGATCCCTTTATGTTTATACATTTCACCACCTGACCAGCATCACCAGGTGACACAGCTGAGTGGGACACACAGGACTATGGGACTCTGAGGACCAAAGCTTTGTCCTCATACACTAAATGTTAGACTGGTCTGGTTTGAAGTGTTATGCTTGGTTCTGTCTGTCACAGGACCCAGCAGGATCCAGAACCTGGCCTGAAAAATCTTCTTACACTCATCTTCCTCAGGCGTGCTCATCTTCCTCTTCTTCTGCCTCATTCTCCCTTTGTTCTTCTGAAGGGTTTGACCAACACAAGAGCACCATCGCTGAAAGTTCACCAAACAGAGGCCTGGACAGCGTATCAGGGGCTGCGTTGTGGGGGTGGGACTTCCCCTGATTGGTGGACACAATGCTGCTGCTGACATCCTGCTCTGCTCCCCGCAGCAACATGTGGATCAGGTACATTTACCTTTAAATCAAAGAAAAGCAAGAGAGAAAGGGTCAGAATCTGGAACCATCTTGCAGCTTTAACTCCTTCATCACTGTGTCTGTTCTTTCCTACAGGTGTCTGCTGATGATGCTGATGACATCAAACGCAGCTCTCGGAGTGAGTTTATCCATCTTCCTCTCTTTCTTTCCTTAGCTGTGTGTTTCACTTCAGTTCGGTGTCTTGTTCAGGTGTGTGTGTTTTGCTTCAGGTGTGTCCAGGTCTGGTCAGGGTTTCAGCCAGTTGGGTGACTTTCAGTGGTTGCTGGTGCATTTTGGGTAGTCAGGTCATCTCTATGGCATCACATTCATTTACTCTCATACACTCCGTAACATCCTGGACACCTTCACAGGGAAATTGCAGTCTAAGTCACATCACCTTAACGACCTGAAATGATGTCATGTGACCTCTTCCATTTTCGATTGGAGCTTTCCACTTCTAGATACAATCTAACCTGGATGACTGTTATCCAACCAGCTGCCCTGTGATGTGTCAGCCAATCAGCTGCCGGTGCTAGCAGCCTGGGTGCTGCCGGTGCTGCTGCAGCAGACAGAGATTTGGGGAAATCTGATGTGAGGGCACACGGCTGAAGAACATTAGTCCTGATGGCAGATACCAGCAGTGAAAGCCTCACTCACGCATGACTGCTAACCTCGTTTACACAATGGCGCAGGAATGTGGCCTGCAACACGAACATGGCTGCATGTTGGGTGAACATGGCATCTGGGGCCCAAATTGTCACTGGCTTGTCTGTGATGTGAACAGTGGATGCACGGCTGCAGAATAACACAGGAAGCTGTTAAAAGGTTTTATCCATGCTGGAGTCGGATCATCAGCGTGGTGTGTGTGCAGTCCGTAGTGTCCTTGGTCCCAGAGACTGGCTCCATTCACAAGGCAACAACAGATAGAGTGTGTAGAGGGGCGGGGGAAAGAATGAGGGAGATAGTTTGGACTCCGTCAGCAGTGAGTTCTACTGGAGGAAAGGGGGGCAGATGACCTTCGCCGTCTGATAAGGTTGAGAAGTTTGGGTTAGGGGAGAGCGGCGCATTCCAATCTGTTGCTCAGAGTCCAGCCAATTCATAGTCAGCCAATTATTGATTGATTATTGATTATTGATTAGACTGTAACCCCTTGGTTCAGACATTCTACCTGTGACATTTTGTGACAACTGATTCGAAAGCTTGCCAGAGATACAAAAACAGTTTTGAAAAAATGTAAAATAGCGGAAAATCTAGTGTGGCATAAATGGGCGTGGCCTATAGGGATGGAAGCAGATAGAACTCAGGAATCCCACAAAAAAGATTGGAACATTTTGTTCCTTAAAGGTCAAACATCGTAGAGCATAACATAAGTGGCCATCCTAGTACCACCATCTGGCTGACCGGTGCAAAAATTGAATGGATGCCTCTCATTGATCGTGTCAAACCTGTTCAACAGGTTTCATTGAAATCTGTTGATAAGTTTTCGAGATATCACATAACAAAGAAATAAACACAGCTGAAAACAATTACAAAAAAGCCTAAATGCTAAATGTTGATTACATCTTTCTTGTGAGACACAGATTTCATTTTGTGAAAACCACAGTAGAATCAAAATTGTTTGAATGTTTGAATTATAGAGATATGATGGTTTGGACCTTTCAGCACCAGGAGCTGTCCACAGGTTTAACCTCTATCCTGCTTCCTGATTGTGATTCTGCTATTCATCCAGTGTCTCAACCAAAATAAGTACGGTACAAAATAAAGTACAGGCTTCATACTTAAGGCCCCCTTCACCCTTTATAAAAGAAAAAAAACATCATTCAGAGTTTGTTTGAGAAGGAATGTCTGAAGCAGGAACAGATTCATATCAACATCGTGTCGCTGCTCATTCAAACTGTTCAAAGACTGAGGACAGTGTGGGGATGAGGAAAAATGGAGCTGATTGTCACAGACACTATCTGATATGCATGTGCGCACACACACATACACACACATACACACACAGACACACACACATACACACACACATGTGGCCGCACATCGTCTGCTTCAAGCAAATCTCAGAGATTTTAGGTCTGTGTTTACATTCCTAAGTGTCTGCAGTTAAGTACAACAAAAACACAAAAACATGGAGTTGCCTTCTGAACAACTGAACAAAACCCTAAACACACCCTAAAACTCTTGCTGCTGCTGTAAAATCTTTATTTACACACATACACACACACACAGTCTAAGGTCACACACACAAGCTTCTTTAGGAATGCAACAATAAGTCAACTTCCTCTGGCGACTGAAGAGCCTCTGTTCAGAAACTCAAACATAGCATTGTTACGATTTGCTGTCATATTCTACGTGATGTAAATTAGATGTCAAATCAGAGAGACAGACTGACAGATAGTAAGGTATACAGATCAGTAATTCCAGTAGTCCCATAGTTACCAGTTTAATTCAGTAATGATGCTGATGCCACATGTGATGTTGTGGATATCTTAATGAAGAATGGATGTCAGGTTGATGTCTGATACACAGCTTACCTGATGTGATGTCATGTTGCATGATGTCAAGTGTTGTGCGGTTGTGCGGTTGTCATTGTGATTGTAATTGTGTCCTGTCTCTGTTTCCAGGGTGACCAGACGGAGCCCTGCAGTGGGCGGGACTGCTCCTCCTGTCAGTGTTTACCTGCAAAAGGATCCAGGGTGAGACTCCACCCACTCACACACTCTATAACCTTTATTTAGGTTCCCGTCATTGAGGTAAAATTCCTTCATCAATCAAAAACGGAAGAGCCAGAATGTAAGAGTGAAATTGTACAAAGGGTAGAAAAGATAAAACAATACTATCAAATATCAAAGCATTAAGATGAATTAGAAATAATAACAGCCCCCCTCCCAAAGCCCCCCGACCCCTCGCGTACCCGCTCCCTGTTTAACTTTACACTGCTTCCCCTTTGTTGACACATTTATGGCTGGCTCATAAATTTCAGAGTCGTCATAAAAAACGTAAAAACACAGTAGGCTCAGGTGGAGAGAAACACACACACACACACACACACACACACACACACACACACACACACACACACACACACACACACAGTGCTGCTCTGCAACAGGGAGCTGGAGCAGAAGAGTGTTAGGAAGCTGAAGAGTCTTGGTAAAGAATGTTTACAGATCCCGCGTGCGTGCACGCGCGCGCACACACACACACACAGCAGCAAGCTATCCACTCTGATTTGGAAGTGCTGTCGTTGTTGTTGTTGACACTTAATGACAGTAGTTAAAAACATTTATCAACTTTCATGAGGTAGTTCCAATAAGTGCTGCTTGACTTTGATTTCATTTTAATTCAGTGTTGATTGAGTCAAATTGAGGGAAGGTGAACTCAGTGGAAACAATCCAAAAAACAACATATCACGAGACATTTGTTTTTATAAAATAGTGTGTGTGTGTGTGTGTGTGTGTGTGTGTGTGTGTGTGTGTGTGTGTGTGTCTGTGTGTGTGTGTGTTTAGTCAGCTGGGGGCAGGCAGACAGGCAGAGAGGATTGTTGGAAGCGGTGGTCTCAGTGATTTTACAGGCTGGTTGGTTCGGAGAAAGAAGGGCTAAGGAGAGATCACAACTGTCACATCACATCACTGCACACACACTCTCACCCACACACATACACAGAGTGCACACTGCATGCATGCTAAGTACAACTACACACACATACCTACATGGACAAAGCCAAAGTTACATATTAAAACCATCCTTCTATCAGTGAGCAGAGGCTTTTAAAGTGAAATTTGTTGAAAAATAACAAACCAGGTCAATAAGAATTGAGCACTGCCATGAGTAGAATTAGAACTCAGTATTCCTGAATACAAACCATGGTATGCCCATGGGAATACACAAAGAGAAGGAAGTGACATCACAGGGCTGGTGTTGAGGGGTCTGGGCATCTCAGAAGTCCAGGATCCATAGAGAAAACACTAGAAATGATCGAGACAGGAAACACTCTATATCTGTATCTGAACACCGAGCGTGTGTTTTGTGTTCTCCTTTAATCTGATGTCTGCTTTTGTAAAGGAACATTCCATCTAAACTAACGTCAACAATGTCTGGATCTTCTGTTGTGAAATGTGTGTCACACTGCCCTCCTGTGCTCAACTGACATCATTGTACTGAATACACCCAGACTAAGAATGAAGGCTCTATAGAGCTGCACAGGAACACCAAGAAGCTTATAAAAGTTTGTTTCACCTCTCGATCAGTGAACGCTGTTCCTCCCCAACAGTTTGTATTTCCTTTGTAGTCATCGTAGTGTTCTGACTCTGTTGTTGTGTGCTCCAGGGTGCCCCGGGTGCTCTTGGGAGGCAGGGACCCCAAGGGCCGCCAGGCTTTCCCGGCCCCAGAGGTCATCAAGGACAGAAGGGCCATCGAGGAGACGAGGGATTTCCTGGAGCCCAGGGACTGAAGGGCGACATGGTAATTATGATGTATGCGTGTGTGTGTGTGTGTGTGTGTGTGTGTGTGTGTGTGTGTGTGTGTGTGTGTGTGTGTGTGTGTGTGTGTGTGTGTGTGTGTGTGTGTGTGTGTGCAAGTGAAAGTGTGTGTGTGTGTTCAATCATACAGAGTCATCAGACTGTGCTGTTCTTGTTTCAGGGACCTATTGGTGTTGGTGGCTTTCCAGGTTTAGATGGAGTCCTGGTAAGATCTCACACATTTGTCAGCATCTTAGCTCTCTCAGATCAAATATAACAGCTTGACTCTTAGATAAAAGGTGTGTGTGTGTGTGTGTGTGTGAAGGGTCACCCAGGACCAGCTGGTGATCCAGGTCCTCCAGGTCTGGATGGATGTAATGGAACCAGAGGATACAGTGGAGTTCCTGGGGCTTCTGGGAAACAAGGAGCAGATGGAGAACCGGTCAGTGTATGGAATAATGTCCGCTGTCGCTTCTTGTGTCTGTTTGCTATTTTGTTGTTATTGTGTATTTCTTCCTACAGGGGTTTCCAGGACTAAAAGGTCGCCCGGGAGATCCAGCTTTCTACTTCATACAGAACCCTGGACTCCCTGTAAGTCCTGCTGTAATACGGTCAGCGACATGCAAAGCTAACAGCACTTCTAGACGACTTATGTTTGACTGATTTGATTTGTCATTTAATTCGTTCTGTCACTCAGTATCAAAAACTATACATATTTTTAATAAAAGAGGATTTTCGTTTATCATTTTCCAAGACTTGACTTGAGACTTGGACTTTGACCTGCTGGTGTGTCTTTGGAGCATTCAGCAATCATAAAAAACTGTTTGATTTTGACTTCCATCATCGTTCCAGAGACTATGATCAGGTCCACTATGTGCCTGGTACTTCCTCATCCATGTTGTGTACGTACTCATACCTGTTACATGCTGGATGCATTTCCTGTCCTAATGTAAGCCCATCTGTCTATCAGGGGAATGTTGGACCTGGCGGATTTCCTGGACTCCCAGTGAGTACAGATCACCATCATCATAACACAAACAGCATACAACACGCAACAAATAGCTACAAACAGGACAATGAGTAAAACAAACTATAAATAAATGGTGTGTCCACTTTAGTAGCTGAATGGAGCAATTTGAAATTTGTCTCAACTTTCCAAAGATGAATGTGCCACCTGAGCTACAGAGCCTGGGTGTAGGGGGAATTTACTAATCTATCTTAGCATGAGCCTGGAGACAGGGGGAAACTGCTAGCTTAGCCTAGCACAAAGGCTGGAAGCTGATAGAAATTGATGAGTTAGCTTTGGAAAACCGCAACTCCAAAGTGAAAGGTTGATGATTTTTGGTGTCTGTCTGTCTGTCTGTCTGTCTGTCTGTCTGTCTGTCTGCCTGCCTGCCTGCCCGCCTGTCTGCCTGCCTGCCTGCCTGCCTGCCTGTCTGTCTGTCCCAGGGAGCACATGGACTCCAAGGTGCAGCGGGTGCTTTGGGTCCTGCAGGATCAGAGGGAGCCAATGTGAGTCACAGTAAAAAAAAAAGAAAGATAATGAAAATGCTCAAATGTGTAATCGTTGTACCATGTAGATCATTACTGAGGTTTATATGGATAATCAGCATTGAGAGAAAACGGATCTACTACACTACACTAATCCTCCTACTAATAAATAATACTAATAAGGTTTCTGTGTGTACAGGGTCACCCTGGCCTGCCTGGGTACAGGGGTTCACCTGTAAGTATTTTAGTTATTTGATTTGTGATTATCAATATATTGATTATTTTTCCAATATGAAATGCAATGATTCAAATATTCAGTTTACAGTAAAATGGAAGATGAATAGTGAGTGTAGTGAATGCCCAATAAGATCATTTCAGGTGATTGTATCAGAATTACTGCACTGTCAGCAATCAATGTCAAGATAACGATAATAGTTGACGATTTCATAATTTTCAGAAAAATTTCCAGGCCTGGACAACACATTTCTGTTCTGTGTTTTAGGGAGAGAGGGGGCGCTCTGTGCCTGGACACAAAGGGGACGAGGTAAAACCTTCACTGCTCTGCTCTATGTAAATCACCTGACCAAGCCTTCATGTGTGATCACAGCTCTCAAAGGATGACCGACTGGTGTGTCATCAGAGAGTGGGGCCTGGTCAGAAACATCAGCATAGGAGCAGTCTTTGTAACTGTAGTAACTATCATTGTAGCACAGTGACATCAATCAGCCCTGTAGGTGACGCTGTGCTAGTTGCAGCAGCATTGCAGTACTGTGTGTGGTTCACAGGGGGAGCAGGGTCTCCAGGGGCCTCCGGGGCCCTTTGAGATTGTCGACCCTCCAGAAGAACTCTACATCAAGGGAGAAAAGGTGGGTGGTGCTTCATACTCTTCTGGCCAATCAGAACAAAGCCTCTTCCTATCTCTTGTTCTAATGGGGTTCTGATGTTCTCCAGAAACTCTGGGGGTTCTCTTGTTCTCTCTATAGCTATGCTTCTGTTTAGTTTTTCTTATTTCTACTGGTTCTAATGTTCTTCATTTCTGCAGGGGGAGCGAGGGTTAAAAGGTTCCTGTGGAGTTGCAGGACCGACTGTAAGTCTGGATGTGTGGTCAGATTCTCCTACACTCTGAGCTGAAAGAGAAACAATGTGCTGAAGCATCTGTGTGGTTTCAGGGTTTTGATTCTTCCCCTGGGATCAAAGGAGAGACAGGGATTGTGGGTTTTCCAGGACTCAGGGTGAGTAACAAGAAACTGAACCTCGATTGTTGTATATCTTGAAGTTATTGATCAGTGTTGACAAATCAGCTAATGGACTGGTAAAAATGCTTGAAGTAGATTTGAGGGTTTTCTTTACGTTGATCTGTTGTCTGATTATTTTCCTGCTGTGGTTCACATGGTTGCTGTGTTTCAGGGACTCACTGGTCATCCTGGTTCTTCAGGTTTCACAGGTCCTAAGGTGAGTCATGGTTTTATTTTCATGCACACCTGTTTTTATTTTAGATTCCTTTCTTTAATCTGGTAGTATGTCTGTACACAGCATTTGAGAGTGATTCCAATCAAGCTTCCCAATCAATTGGAATTGTCAGCTGTTCTGACTGGAAGACAGCTTGGTTGTTCAGTACAAGAGCCATTAGAAGTGCTTGTGTTCTTTTACAGGGCATGCAGGGAAGTCCCGGTCTTCCAGGTCTAATTGGCAGAGAAGGTCCAAAGGTCAGTCACTCACACAGTTTTTCTGTCTGTCTGGCATCTACCAAGCTCTCCTCTGTGCCTGTCTGTTGTCTGTCATTCTGTCCATCTGACTACCTGTCCATCTCACCCCAGGGCATGATCGGAGATCGAGGCCTTAAAGGTCTCCCTCAATACATAGAAGTAAACCACACAGGTATGGATCCATAGTGATAAATTAGCTCTTCAACATATATCACTTTCTGTCTACCTTTGTCATCTTGTGATGTGTGTTTCCGTGATGTGATGGAATCACTCTGGTCTGATTTCATCACTTAGTCTAGTCTCCCTAGTCTGTCTGTCAGTCTCATGCCGGTACTCTGTGTCTCCTCCCTGATGTGACATCATCAAATGGGGTCTCCTGGTGTGGCGTCGCCTGTGGTGTCTCCCTCAAATGATGTCTTAATCACTTGCATCAATCTCTGTGTGTGACTCGTGTCTGGTGTCATGTGATCATCATGTGACCTGTGCTCAGCCTGTGGTGAGCTTGTGACTTCTTTTTGTTAACCTTCTAACCCATGTCATGTCTTTTTGTGAGTAGGTGGATGTTTAGTTTCTGTCTCATTAAAATAAAATCTCCAATCCCTTTTTCTGGATTCTAATACAACTGAGTGAGTTCTCATGGATTCCAGCCAATGTCTTCTGCCGATGAGGGAACAGAATTCACAGACAGGTTTAAGTTTAAGGCAGCAATGGTTGATACTAACGAGAGCGTGGCGCGATAACTTTCTATATCATAAAACATCTGGGCAGAAAGGAAGAACATAAATTAAACTTTTGTACTTCAATACTAAAATACAATATAATTGCTCTCTTTAAGGTAATGTTGGAGACCAGGGGGCCCCTGGCCCAAGGGGACCTCCAGGAGACATTGGGCTGATGGGAATGCATGGCCCCACTGGAATCCCTGGCAGCTCCATTCCTGGTCAGTATCTGTTTGTTTGTTTGTTTATTGTTGTTGTTGACATGCATCTCCGCCAATCCTGATCCTAATCCAGGTTAAACACCATTGTTTAGTTGTAGGGTTTGTCTAGTTGATTTAAGGTGGTATCATTCTCCCCTCAGGATCACCCGGTGTGCCTGGTCCGTCAGGTATTCCAGGTAGCAAGGGTGTCAAAGGAGATCCTGGTCAGCTAATTGTTAATGGTGACATGACTGGAGAGCCTGGAATACCAGGCCCCCGAGGGTCCCAAGGACGTAAGGGAGAGCAGGGGGGCCCAGGTAACAGAACTAGTCATTTTTGATGCTGTATGAGATGATATTTTCTTCTTACTTATTTTTTCTTCATTTTTTATTTTTTGTATATTTTACAGGTCGGTACTGCCTTCCTGGATCCCCAGGAGAGTCTGGAGAGCCAGGTGACCAAGGGCTCACAGGGGCCAAGGGCTTCACAGGTTTTACAGGTAGGTTTTGAATTAAAAAGGCAAATACACCTGGAACACCTGGACCTCTATGTAGTTTTAGGTTTGTGCTAAATGTTATTCGATGTTTCTGTGTATCTTTAGGTTTTGTCGCTGTGCAGTTTTGGTTATTCGTAGCCTGTTGTTTCTCTTCATCTGTGTATTTTTAGGTGCTGACTCATGTGCCTTTTAGGTCTTGTTGATGACTGTTCTCTGGATTGTCTGTGATTTTTTTAGGTTTAGTTGGTGACTGTTACTGCGGCCCTCCAATTGAACTTAAAGGCCCCACTGGCTTAGTGGGTGAGCCAGGTTTACCAGGTTTACCAGGACTCTTGGGACTCCCGGGGCCACGAGGTGAGACTGGTTTACCTGGAGACAGAGGAGAAAGCGGAGAACAGGTAAGTGACCTACCAGCAATAAGAGGTACAGAGGTCAAAGGTCACAGCACCTATTTATTTGTCTTGTTTCTGTTTTTTTGTCAACAGGGCCTCAGAGGCTTTCCAGGTGTCAAAGGGGTCAAAGGTCAGAAAGGGGATTTTGTTGTGGTGAATATTAAAGGTGAGTTTACTCAGTATGTTTAAAGATTTACTTTTATACAGTAACACAAATACAGTACAACATGATATTAGTATATTACTATGTTTATTCATTTTCATTCAGAATCAAACAGCTCGTCAGACAAGGAGCTAAAGCTTATTTCAGGTGTAATATTTATCTGATGGTCTCTGCTGATTTTTACCTGAATATTTCTCAGATCAAAACATTATTTTTTGTGAAAATTGTCCTCTAATCATACAGATACTGTGACTGTGACTCTAACCACAATCTCCTGGTTCAGCAGAAGTTATTCCTCTGCGTGTCACAGACACATCAACAGTTAATCTTGTCTGTCAGTGTAAATGCATCTGCACATTTGGGCTTAAAAAGTTCCCTTTAACTCCCATTTTGGGTCTGCAGGTGAGAAAGGGGACCTGGGAGTGCAAGGCTTCCCTGGCAGACCAGGCTTCACAGGGAGAAGAGGAACTGATGGACTACCTGGATCCCCAGGAGACACAGGTCCTCAGGTCAGATACCCCAACCCACTCTAGACACTGTCACTACGGTGGATCCAGGACAGACAAAAAAATTCAAAGAGACAATCTGTTTTGGGGGTGTAATGAACATTGCTGCCTAAAGGGGATGCTTACACTAGACTTGTAATATTTTTTTTATTCATGCCAGGGTGACAGCTATACTGGCTTTCCTGGAGACAGAGGCCCCCCAGGACAACAGGGACCAAAGGGCTTCCCAGGTCCTGCAGCCCCCCCAGGGCCAAGCGTAGTGGGAGCAGTGGGTCTGCGGGGTGATCCTGGGGACCCAGGACCTCCAGGACCTCCAGGCCTCCCAGGGGTTATCGGAGTTAGAGGTATGGAGCCTATGGAGTAGGTTTTTTATTTTCGGCTCTGGAGGAGCGTAAATGTTCAGTGGACTTTGAAAGATTGAGACTATCTTTGAATTAATTCAGTATATTGAGCTTAATGTTGCAGCAGGATTTTTTATTTTCACTTGCTTGCTTTCTCATCCTGTGACTCCTGGCTCTTCCTGTAGGTGACACTCTGCCCTGTGCTCCCAGCAACCCTGGCCCACCCGGAGAGAAGGGAGAGACTGGAAATGATGGTAATCAAATCAATCAAATCAAATCAAATCAATCAATCAAATCAATCAAATCAATCTATCTATCTATCTATCTATCTATCTATCTATCTATCTATCTATCTATCTATCTATCTATCTATCTATCTATCTATCTATCTATCTATCTATCTATCTATCTATCTATCCATCTATCCATCTATTCTGTCTTGTCTCTTTAGGATGCAAAGGTCCTCCTGGTCCTTCAGGTTTTCGTGGCGTCATTGGACCTGATGGACAGAAAGGAGAGCGAGGAGAGTTTGGGCTCACGGGACCACCTGGAACGTCAGGTACCAAAGCTTATCAAACCTGTGCCAAACTATTTATAGATAGATAGTTTATTCTCTCTGATGCTGTATAGATACCTTTGATATAAATATCTGTACTATATTCTTAATTCTTTTATCTTCCTTCTCCAACTACCTCTCCTTCCTCCTTCAGGAGATCCAGGCTCAAGGGGAGATCCAGGACAGGAGGGACCTGAAGGCCTTAACTATAATGGAGTGCCAGGTAATGCTCTGTGATTTCTCCCAGAAGAAAATTTAATGCCATGCAAATATCTTTGAGTCATTTAAAGTGTGTGGATACATGTCAATCAGGTTAACTTTCTTCCAGGGTCCCCTGGTCTTCCTGGCTCTTCTGGACTGAAAGGACCAGCTGGGGATTCTAACATCGGGCTGCGAGGATCAATTGGCATCACTGGGCCTGTGGGTCATCAGGGGCCTAAAGGAGTCCCAGGGCCCCCGGGTGCAGAGGGTGTTCCAGGTGGGTTGCACTGGCCCTGGATTTTATCTTGTACACAGTCACCCATTAAGTTGGAATAAAACATTATTCCAACCTAATGGGCAACAGTATATATACATACGGTTGGAATAAAAAATCATTTGAATTTTATGGGCGACCGTGTATAAATCACCAAAACCATACACCAACCAGTGATTGAGCAGCATAATTCAAAAACATTTCTGACTGTGTAATTATTCCGGAACATTTTTTTTTTTTTAAACAACCAGTCAAATAATCCAAAACTATCTCTTGAAATGTTATAGGGCTCATTGGTCTGACTGGGCGCCTTGGACCAAAGGGCCAGAGGGGACAGGATGGGGCTTCAGGCAGAGATGGCCCACAGGGACCCAGACCAGATCACTGTGATGCAGGAAATATTGGCCTCAGGGGGCCCCATGGATATCAGGGACCCACTGGACCCCCAGGTAAGCACTTGACCCTGATGTTATCAAATATGGTGATTTCTTTTCAAGTATTTGGGGTTTAGAATGGTGGCTTGTTCCTTTAAGTGGTCAAAGTGAGACCTGGGTCCTCCATGTTTGTTTCCAGGTTGTTTGGCAGAGAAAGGTGAGACTGGAGTCCAGGGTTCTCCAGGTGTGGGCCCCCAGGGCCCTAATGGTAAACCAGGATCTCCAGGATTCCCTGGGTACCCAGGACCTCAGGGCCCAACAGGACCCAGTGGAGATCCTGGACAGCCAGGGTGCAATGGTCAGAAAGGTGAGCTCCTCGGCCTATGATCATGTCATCTTTCAGCTCAGGTAGTCACATTGGAGGAAAACAGGTCAGAGGCCAAACGTCTAATCCGACTGTATGTCTCAGGTCTGATAGGACCAGCGGGCAGGGAAGGAAGTACGGGCGTCCTGGGGTCCAGTGGGATTCCTGGCTCCCCTGGGACAAAGGGAGAGAGAGGGTTTGATGGAAGACCAGGAACACCAGGACATGATGGACAGAAAGGGGGGAAAGGTAAATACTGCAAATGCCACAGTAGTTCTGAGGTACTGTCACAGCCCTACCACATTACCACTACAGTACTACCTCAGATCAGTGTTTTAGTGGTGCAACCTTTAATACAGTTCAGTGCTGTGGAAGGTGCTTCTTTTCAGTAGACATGCTTGGCATGTTGAGAGAACATGGTGCATTTACTGTAATAACCTCAATCATCCATGTTGCTATAGGGACTCCAGACTTGGGTGTTCTTCTCATCTTGTCTGCTTTCACCATGTTACAGCACAGAACAATTTTTGAAAACCTTTTTTCACCATGGAATAGTGCTTTGCTTGCCAAAAATGTAATAGCAGCTGGCAGTAATAATTAGGTACCTGGAATCAATCTTAATCTTGGTAAATAGTTTCACTGTTTGCATATGATCATTTGAGCAAACAAGCTGACAATTTGACGCAGCTAATATGCAATGTTAGCATACAAGAACAGACTAGCTGATTAGCGGCTGTGGTCCAGTTAGCACTACTTCATATTTCTTTTTTTTTTTTTTAAATACAGCATTTACAGAACTACTGTGCACCGTGTACAATATTATAGTCTCATGTGTCCCCTATAGGCAGCAGAGGGATTCCAGGGCCTCCAGGAGACACCATTACTGTCAACATCAAAGGAGAAAGTGGACCGACTGGCCCTCAAGGACTCAACGGCTTCACTGGGCCACGAGGTCAGACTGCTAGTTCCCCACTATAGGGACAGGGACTGTAAACAGGGTCACGATTGCTGATTGCAACCAGACCAGGGTTGTCAAGAATATTTAGTGCTACCTCCATCAAACTAGCAGCCTATGAGTAAATGTCTTTTTGACATGATCCTCCCCCACACCCAGCAGAAAATGTAACACTAGCTTTGTCCACAGGAAGTAGGGGTGTGCTAGGGCCCAATGGCAGACCAGGGAATCCAGGCAACCATGGGCCCCAGGGTGGTTTAGGACCCAGGGGACCTGCTGGGCCCTGTGGGAAACCTGGAATTTCAGGACCACCTGGACCTCCAGGACCAAGAGGAATCATTGGCTTCCCAGGAGAGACTGGAGATCAGGTGACACTAAAGGAAATATTATTTCACAAGAGTAAATAATCTCTGGAAGGATTAGAAATGTATAAAAATGGAAATTGGAAATGAATGTCATAAGAAGAGTCCCAAATTCGATTCAAAGTCCACTCAGGACATGAACTCAAACCACATTGAGAGGCTGGATCCACTGAGTTAAAGTTTGTGGTTTCAGGGGGATTCAGGAGGCACAGGGGAGTCAGGTCAACCTGGTAACCCAGGATTCACAGGGGCTAAAGGTAAAAGGTCAACCCTCAGAATGCAACATGTGACATAACAAATCGGAGAAATTAATCTCACACTCACAGTTTTTGTTGGTATGTGTGGCAGGTGACATAGGAGAGTCGGTGGGTGTTCCTGGTCCATGTGGAGAGCGAGGTCATCCTGGAGCCTTGGGACTCTCAGGTGAGATGCTGGCTCTTGTTCTGTTGTGGAGCAGACATGAAACAAATTTGATAGATTAAACAGAGTGAAGTTTTTTGGGGAAAAACATTTTCGACACGTTATAAACAAACTAAGACAAAAGCAAAATGTAATTAAGTAAATAAGTAAAACAATTTGATAACAAATAGTTATTTACTGCCTAAATAATGAATGCAAAAATGTAATGTGTACAGACACAGACACAGACACAAACAGATGATTTTTTTTATGTCACTCTGTAGGTGAGCCGGGACCAACAGGGGATCGTGGAGTGCACGGTTTCATTGGAACACCAGGGTCAAGAGGATCCAGAGGAGATCCAGGTCAACAGGGGGAGCAAGGTCTAGCAGGTACAGCAAAC
This sequence comes from Genypterus blacodes, assembly GCF_046128005.1. Classification (NCBI taxonomy): domain Eukaryota; kingdom Metazoa; phylum Chordata; class Actinopteri; order Ophidiiformes; family Ophidiidae; genus Genypterus; species Genypterus blacodes. The sequence continues at coordinate 6,679,963 of NW_027466845.1, forward strand.
AAACTTAATTGGACCCTGGCGTATTAGATCAACACACACAGCCATTGAAGAGCCTGAAATTGTTTGTGTCAGACCAGTCAGAGAGTTTAGGAGGGTTTATGATCCTGTGACTCCCCAAACTCATAGTTTAATGTGTGTCTGTCTGTCCATCTGCTTGTTGGTCTATCAGGTGTGGTAGGTCCCCCTGGTCCAAGTGGCTGTCCAGGTCTTCCAGGTGCACCTGGTAAAGCAGGACCTCCTGGTCCTGTAGGGGAACAGGGATGCCAAGGACTTAGAGGTAACTACATGAACCCCTAACACAATTCCCTATGCATCTTGACCCTATGGACAGACAAAATATTGATTTAAAATGTAATATTCTGTACGGCGCCCCTACACACTGGCAGCGATATGCACTGTGAGGGAAGCCTGACCCAATCCCCTGCTTGTGAATTAAATTGCACCAGCATCCTTTGGCCAGGAAATGAAGCACTCATGCCATAAATCGACACTGGAGGACTTAGAAAACTGGTCGATAGAGTGTAGAAGAGGATGATTGCCCCAGCCTCCACAACCTCAAACAAAAAAAGAAATGATAATCACCAATGAAACCACAAAAAACATCCACAAGGTTATGCTGTTTACTTGAAAGCAAGTATAGGCCCAGAAGAGGGTTAGGTGTTCATTTGGGTTTGTTAAATTAATTATAACTTTGGTGGTCTCAGGTCCTCCTGGACCACTGGGTCTCCATGGACTGGATGGACTGAAAGGAGAGAAGGGGGACATGGGAACCAGAGGTAACACACACAACCACATTTTATGTTTACGATACATGTTCACACGAAGGGTTTAGACATATTTAACATCATTCCCTCTAACTGATTCTTGTTAAATTGAAAAAGAGTCAACAATGGTTCTGGTGAATTTCTGTCCAGGTCTAGGTGTGCCAGGTCCCCCAGGTTCTTCAGGTCTTCCAGGTCATATGGGTCCTCCAGGCTCTCCAGGTCCACGGGGTTCATCCCAACCTGGACCTCGGGGACCCAAAGGCCAGGTTGGACACACAGGTCTGAAACAGACAAGCAAATCTATATGTGCACATATGAACTTGTGCTAAATCTCCCATAGGTGGGATTCAGTGGTGAATTGAATTTATAGTGGGACTCACTATAAAATTCAAATTCAATTGTGGAATTCTAGATTTATTTTGATCTAGAGTTCGATTTAACATATAATATGGATTTTCGTTTCTGAAAATTACAAATTATGGCAGCTTTGATGGAGGATGGAGCTCTGTGGGGTTTCCTATTTAAATTGATTGTATTGTGTTGTAGGATCTCCAGGTAAACCTGGAGCTGCAGGCGAACCAGGCTCAGATTGTAAACAGGTTTTGCTAGGACTGCAAGGAGATGCTGGTGTTCCTGGACCAGATGGAGAGACAGGTTAGTGTCGGTGCATTAGGGTCGAACCTAGGTTTTAATTCAAGATTCATGGCAGCTGAGCACTGACACGCTTTTTCAGGGTGCCTTGGTGAAATAGGAATGCCAGGCCGACAAATTCCGGTCACTGGAGATGAGGGGGACAATGGGGCTCCAGGATTCCAAGGACAGAAGGGAGATGAGGGGCCTCTGGGGTCTAGAGGACTACCTGGCATAACTGGAATCCGAGGGCTTAAAGGTAAGAGTGTTTGGTCCAAAACAATTTGGAAAGTCAGCAGGAACACAACCTCATGTGTTGAGATTTATTTATGAAAACATTAAAGATGTTTTGCTTCAAAGTTTGTTACTGAGAAATTCATGTTCCTGTTGTTGGCCACATACTGTATGAAGCTGTGACCTAGCCAGCTGCCAACATTCAGCACATCCTGTTCTGCATGTGAGCTTCTGTTTCAGATGAGATTTCAACAGTTTGCATCTAGTGTGACTAACACGTGTATGCCTGTTCAGGTGAAAGGGGGTCTATAGGCGTGATGGGACTCCCAGGTCCTCCGGGTCCCCCAGGAACCTGTGGTCCTGCTGGGGCTCCTGGTCCAAAGGGACTTGTTGGAGCTCTCGGTTTGAAAGGGGAGGAAGGAAGAGTCCTCCCCCCTCTTCCTCACCATCCACCCCCACAGGGCCCCCCAGGGCCTCCTGGCCTTCCTGGTCAGGCTGGATTCATTGGCCCAGTGGGAGCCGGTGGCCCTCAGGGATCCAAAGGTAAGACAGAGGGACAGGGGACATGTTCTCTTTTTAGTCAGGAATGATAGGGGCCTAAAGTGTCCTTTGATGAAGTGTTGACTGGTGAGCTTTAAACCAGATCTATTGTGCTACAATCATTCTGGACTCTGGTTTCCAGCAGAGTGGGACTGATAATTATATACGCTGTTTTATATCGGGCAGGTTGTTGCGTAATGTGTATGTGTGTTTTTAGGGCTCAAGGGGTCATACGGGGTTCCAGGACAAACAGGACCTCAGGGACCAACAGGGCGGAATGGAGATCCAGGAGAAACAGGCTTTCCGGGGGAGAGAGGGGCACTAGGAGAGCAGGGTGAGACCTGACCCTGTCTGTCTGTCTGTCTGTCTGTCTGTCTGTCTGTCTACTTTGGGATTTAAAAAAAAAAAAAATTATATTATTAATTGTAATTCAGAAATAACCATTTTATTATAGTTACTTTTAAAAATGTGTGTAATGTTAGAGTTTGGACATTAATTGGATAGTCGATCTGTGACTGACTTAGCTTCTTGATATGTCTCAGGTGACCCCGGTCCCATCGGTGACCCTGGGATTCCTGGACAAATCCCATCCTACAGATCAGGCTTCCTGTTGGTGATGCACAGCCAATCAGAGAGGGTTCCCACCTGTCCTGAAGACATGACGGCTCTGTGGAATGGTTACAGTCTGTTGTACCTGGAGGGCCAGGAGAGGGCACACACACAGGACCTGGGTAAACACACACACACAGACACTCACAGAGATGTCATGTAAAAAGCCACGGAGCATGAAGCCATCGGTTTGGCATGAAGCTGTACGCTAAAGCCTGAAGGAAGTGATGAGGAAATAATACAACATATTGAGCCAAATCATGACAGTCTAAGTACTTATAATACAAATGGTATTAATGACTAACCTAACCCTAATAACCTTGGTGCTGATCTCCAGGCCAGGCCGGCTCCTGTATGCGTCTCTTCTCCACCATGCCGTTCTCCTACTGTAACATGGGAACTTGTTCCTACGCCAGCCGCAACGACAAATCCTATTGGCTGTCGACAACGGCAGCAGTTCCAAGCATGCCGATGGCTGGAGCCTCCATCCGAGAACACATCAGCCGCTGCGTGGTGTGTGAGGCACCGTCTCCCCCTGTCGCCCTCCACAGTCAGGATTCCACCCAGCCTTTGTGTCCACCTGGCTGGAGGAGCCTGTGGGTGGGCTACTCCTTCCTCATGGTAGGTGCTGGAGTAATACAACTGCTTGGAAGACCATTATTATATAACTAATATTAAGATTTAGTAATACTGATACTGTGGTTGCAGCACACAGGTGCAGGTGATGAGGGCGGTGGCCAGTCTCTGACATCATCAGGGAGTTGCTTGAGGGACTTCAGGGCCCAGCCCTTCGTGGAGTGCCAGGGACCCCGGGGGACCTGCCACTATTTCGCGAACATCTACAGTTTCTGGCTGACCAGGGTAGACCTCCCCAACTCCTTTGCATCCTCATCTTCTGCTTCCCATTCTCCTGCCACCATGATGATGGAGGAACGGCAGCAGCGGCAGAATGTCGGGAGGTGTAATGTCTGCATGAAGGCGTGAGGAGCTTCTCAGTCAGAGCATATGAACAAAAGGTGGAGGACCAAATCAAGTTTTCTGTTCTAAGGAAAGACCATGACACCAAACACAAGTCAATCAAACAGGAGCAGCACATCAGCTGATCTTGATCATTTTCATCTTGTAGATTTTCTTTGCTTCAAGGTTTTGGAATGTAGCAAGCATGTGTTTTCTATCTGTGTCACCCACACATTTCTGTTCAGGCACCCCTGTGGTTAAGATGTGGTTAAGGTTAAGGTTACGTAAATGATGTTTAAATGAAACACATGAACTTAATTCCCAGTTTGGTTCAATATGACATGGTCCAATTGAACTGATGAGAAAATTGTTTTACATTTATTCTGATGTAATATTGAGGCTAAAATGTAATTATGTCTCATGGTCTCAGCTGTTTATTTCTTCTGCCAAAATAACGTTCAGGTGTAGGATGTCTTTTAGTGCTCAGTCCAATCCTGTCAGTCCCATCTCCAAGCCCTGCCCACATTCCAATACAATGCACTGACTATGCACAGACTGTTCGCATGTGCTAGTGGCCTATCAGGTGTTTCTTTCTTTTTTTTCCTCTCTCATATGAATCTCTTATTTGACATTGTAAACGTATCTATAATTTCACAATTTGTTCTCTCTACTTTCCTTTCCGCCTTTTTCTGTATGGTATTTGGCTGTTTGTACTTAATTGTACCAACAAAGGGCAGCACTGAGGTCTGCAGCCTGTCATGTTCAAATAATGGAAAACAATTTTTTTACGCACACTGGATTTTTCTTTTTTTTGACAGATATATATGTTACATACCCATGTTAAGGGTAAAACAACAATCCATTGTTGATAGAAAAGATGTACTGAGACAAAATATATACCAAACAAATCACAATATAACAGTGAACTTCGGTGGAAATCACTTCCTTGGTCCAAGCCAAACATCAAATTTCAAGATGAAGCTGAATCAATTTTATTTACTATACCACTTAAGGTGAGTTTTACACACATATACTCATATTTGCTGCATCTCTCTCGTTTGACCCATCAACTTCTTCCCTCTCTACTTTGTTTTATTGCCGAACTGCACTCCTGTGCCACTGAAATCATCATCCAGTCCTTTCTTACAGTCACCATTGCATAGAATTTACTCTCATACATTTTGACTGCCATTCAAATTCTCATTCTGTAATCTTGTTGTAGTCAAGTCAAGTCAACTTTATTTCTAAAGCCCAATATTACATACAATGTCTTAAAGGGCTTTACAGGCCCACAACATCAGGAAACTTAACGACCCTGCCCAAAGCTCTCTCGGAAGGTGAGGAAAACAAAACATTCATGTGTGAGGAAAAAGGAAGAAACCTCTTTAGGGTCAATTCCAAGAGATAGGATAGGATTACTCAAGGAAAGTCATGCATGGATTTGGCTGGCTGACAATACTGTGAAGTTAATCAGAAAACAGGAAGATGATGATGAAAAAAAAAAATCAACACAAATATTCCGACATTTCCAGTTGTTGAGGATACATCAGGACAGTCTGGCATAAAGATGTCCTGGAGTCTTGTGGTTTTTGTTCAATTTTCTCTGTGGTTTGTAAATATATTTGTATGAGCACAACCACTTTTTAAAAATGTACTTTTTACTGTAAATGTCATCAGAGTATTTATTTAGCAGGTGCTAATGTGGTGCTATTTGACTTTTATTTTCATTTTGTTTTTATTAGGGTAAATGGTGAATTTATGTACCTCTCTCATTATAAGTGTGCGTGAGAGGTTTTACACTTGAAAGGGGCAGTGCCACTAGAATGTGTGCAAAATCAGATAAAAATCATCATTTCATTTAAATAAACTGATTAATCAACTGAGTGGGCTTGCATATATAGCAAATGTATTGATGAAATACAATTTAAAACAACATCCATGTTTCATACTGCTGTATTTTATTGTTAAATGAAACTGGTCTTTATTTTTTACGGTTTTTCATATGAATACTTAATCTTGTCTATTTTTTATTTTTTTTATGCTTGTACATGCTATGCTGGTACACATTAGATTCCACATCATGAAAACACACAAGTACGAAATCTGTAACCTTCCCCATGAGTGATAGAACTCTCCAAAGTGCATAGATGTCTGCTCCAAACGCTCTTGTGTCTCTAGGCACTGTACATACAGAGAATTTAAAGAAGCCCAACGTTGCCCCATGATCAAGCACTTCCAAACAGTGGCAAGGAAAAACTCACCTTTAACGGGAAGAAACCTCAGGCAGAACCGGGTCCCCAGAATGTGGGCGGCCATCTGCCTTGACCAGTTGGGTGTAGAGAGAAAGAGAGAGAAAGGAGAGAGAGACACACACAGAGCGGCACAGCAACAATAATGATAGTACAAGTGTAAATATGACTAATGATAATAATACTAACAGCAGGACAGTACAGGTGGGTACAGACTCCACTGTTACTCCTGGCAACAGAAAAAGGATCAATAGGGTAAGTCAGGAGAACACAAAATTCAGCCACAACCACCTTGGGTTACACACACAGGCACACACACATGCAACACACAGGCTGCCTGATAACCAAACAAATATGTGAGCAATACTCTGAAGCACAAACATTTACAGTAATGATATTTAATAAACCTGTCATTCATACACAGTGATTAATGATGAAAAGCTCATGCACTAAAGCAGATAACGATCTTAAAAAGATTATTAAAAGAAGCAGAAAAAAGTAAAACTGGAAACACCAGGCAGCTTCACTGCACTCAGAGCTGCAGCCTCTTCTTTCTCACCTGACTAGACCGTAGACCAGAACAGAAACCAGCAAACAACTTAATATTTACTGCAAAAACAGATTTATTTCTCTTGTCATTTCTCATAAAGATCAAATGAAAACAGTCACAATAAGCAGACATTTATTTTTTCAATGAAAATAAAGACTGAAAGACTGTCAGTTCAACAAAAGACGAGAAGTCCAGAGCTCATCTTGTTTCCTGCTCACGATTCACGAAATATATTTACACTTCATCAGACCAGCCAATCAGGACTCAGCCTGTCTGTGATCTGTCACAGTGGATATCTTAAAAAAAAGATGATGCATGATTGTCACACATGTAATAAGCATTAGACATGTAACCATTTTTCTTGTTTGATCAAAGGTTTTCAAATTTATGAGTGTGAGTGTGGGCGGAGTAAGAACGTGCACACAGCAGCTGTTTCCTGTTCACACAGACCTCTGTGACCTTCATCACAAACCGCAATTGAATCACAGAGCGTCTGAACACTACCCTTAACTCAAATTAAAGTTTGTTTATGTCATCACTAGGCGTGTTTGAATCTTCAAACTACACTGGGTCGAGTATTCTAATCTAATTCACATCAGACAGGAGCACCAATCAACCACTCAGTTGGGTAAAAGGTACCATCATTGCTTTGATGAGCTTTCCACTGAGTTCACATCCTCAGAGGAAGCCCCTCTCACACAGGGAAGTCCACCCATATCAAACATGGCCCAGCTGATCCAATGTGGTGGAAAAAACAAGCAATGGCCCCAAAACAGAAAACTGTGAGATTAAAGTGAAATGACCTGTCGCTCTGTTTAATTAAAACTTTACCTAAAACATTTTAAAGGTTTTTATCTCTGTAATAAATCTTTATTTTTTAATCTGTGTGATAATCTGTTTTTTTTATATATATGATTCTGTGATAGTATTTTTTGTCTCTATGATGATCTGTATGAATGTGCATCTGTTTGATGGATGACAGCTGAGAATGCTCAGTGTCCCATGTGTTTCAGTAAATTTGTTGAATATTGTCATTACACTGTTTAGTTTAGCTGATTAATTGCCTTTTTTTGTGCCTAAATTAGTGATGTGTACCAGCTACACCAATATCATGCTTTGAAAACACACTGAACTAAAAAAATACTGTGGAGTTGATGTGTTGACTTCCAACTCTACATTGCCTTTCATTTCACAGAGGATAAATAATTCAAGTTCTGTGAAGAAAAATCTCAAATCTTCACTTTAATGCTCTTAAATGCCATAGATTCAATCATAATGTTAACGCTAATCAGTTTAGAACTGAAAGCATTAAACCAGGTCCACAATATAAACCAGTTCAAACTCATCAAGGTGAAGATTCTTTAATTAAAAATATGAATAATTTCTGGTGCTTCACCAAAAATCTTTAAAGGGAATTAATTTGTCTCTTGTTTGGTTGTCTGCATAGAGGCGGCCTTTCCTGACATGTTGCACATCTAAGTTTCAGCACAGACACACTGGAGCTATTTACTAATCCTACCACAAAGTATCCTAACGGACATGAAATTTTGTGTTGCAGCATTTCTTCCATTTCATAATAACACTGACGGTAAATGTGCACAGCTGTAGTTAAGTTCATTTGAATTCATTCAGTATCACATCACTATCAGTTCACATGGTAAATAGGGGCAAATGAGTCGAATAGCATTTGTCCCTGTTTACTTTGTTTAGTAGTTGTGTTTTTTTTTTTTTATAAAACTGACGTTAAAACATCAATAACACCCAAATGTTTGACCAGATTATTTAACATTAATCACATTCAATTTAATTAAATACATTTAATTGTAATTAATTTTTAGTTGTCTTTCCCGTTTGTAGGTGAAAAACTAAATACAGTCATTTCAGAATTTATGTCACTTCAAAAAAGAGAACTTTTTACAGCTGCATGTGGGTGTTTTTCATTTTGGTTGCAGGAGCTCATTAAGCCTGATTGGTTTGTGACAGGAAGGACTGGAACAAACCCAAAACAGTACAGCTGCTGTCAGCTTCAGAAAATTTTTTATGTTTTTGTGCACATTTGTAAGAATGTCCAGAACCTAAAATAACTATGTGGCTTTGTCCTTCAGGCTGACTTACCCAGCATGCTTTGCTGTTTGTTGTTTTTAACATCCCATTCATCATTACACATCTAACTTGTTCACTTCTGTCAGTCTCAACTAATCACAGTGCTGCATTCAGCAAAACGATTCAGAATCAGAACCTGGTTTAGAACCAGAACCCCAAACAGAAACCTCATCCAGAACCCAAAACCCCCAAAACAACTCCATAACCAGAACCCAGAAACAGAAACTGTTCCAGAATGAGAATGCCACAGCACCAACAAAATTCTGGCCCAGAACCTGATCCATACCTGAACCGAACCCCAGCTGTTTGGACTCGAATCGCTTCCTGGAAATAAACTAAAAATAAATCATCACAGACAAACAAAATCTGACCTTCCAGATGAAATACTTTTGGTAATAAAAACCTGTAATTATCGTTCCTTCTTGTTGTTGTTGTTGGGGTAATGTGACTCTCCGTCAGTAGGATGACTCTCTGGATTCTGCTTCAGGTTGTTTTTGGGGCAGCAGATGAGACAAACAACATGCTAAAATAGATTCATTTTAAAATAGTGCTTTCAAGATTTTTTTTAAATATAAAAACCATAATCACTTACTGAACTTTGTTCCACACACAGATGAAGTCATAGCTTTTTTTTTGCAGATATAAAAACTTTTTTAAACCTCTGATTAGGTTGACATCTTTTTTCCACACAGATAAACAAAACAGAATTCATAGTCTCTTTTTTTCAGCTACACGACTGTCAGGACGTTAGAAAAGATGCAGATCTGCCCCGATAGAAAAATAACGAGGAGAAACACGACAGAAAGCCGAAGCTCTCCACCTCCTCTGATTTGCTACACCAGTATGGCCACGCCTCCCTTTAATATGACAGCAGGAATGTAGATGTGCTGTGTGTGAGAGTGTGTGTGTTTTCATATGGCGGTATCCCAGAACACGGCGTGGGTGGTGGCGGCGGCGGAGGGCGGGGCTGAGTATGGTGGCGGGTGTTTCCTCTTCCAGCTGGGCAGGATGGGCATACTCTCCTGCTTACACAGGTTCTTCTCAGGCCGCTGACGAGCTTTGATCTCCCGGCACAGGACTCGCTTCTTCTCGATCATCTCCATCATGGTGACGTCACCACATAGCCATGGCATCTGGGGGAGGGGAGCAAACAGGAGCATCAGCAGCCATAAGCAGCACACATCAGGGTTATGTTTTGGGTCTAATTTACTGAGGTACCATGCAGAAATGTTCTGACAATAAAGATGAGATCGGTGCATCACTATCACATGACACAGAAATGTCAGAATTCTTTCTCAGTTTGGTCTAATATGGCCACATAGCAGTAAGTTCAGGCTACATCACCTTATAATTGTATCAGTCTTGTTGTCAGAACATGAGTGGGAAAAAATAACACTGCACAAACATGACAACATCATATTTCCATCAATACAACATACAGGACAAGACATTAGGTGGTGAAGACAGGTGATTGAAATTTGTGTGGCCACGACTTAAAATGCTTGGGAACAAGATAAATAAGTTGCAATAGTAATGCAATAACATAACCATGAGTCCAGGTTGATGACTTATTATATTATGTAACACTCAGCTAGTTTAGTTTATTATCATAACTATTATTATTATTATAATAATTAGGAGCCCGATATTTCCAAGAGTGTCCACAGTTGTTTTAACACAGTTTTAACCGTCAATGTGCTGAAAACAAAATGTTCAAATATTTCATACTTTTTATTGATGTATTTGTATTGATTCAATTGTGTTTATGTGTGTGTGTGTGTGTGTGAGTACAGTATCTACAGGGTGTACCTGCTTCTCGCCCAAATGAACACTGTCATAGACTCCAGCCCCCCGAGATCCTGCACAGGATAAGCAGGCACAGAGAATGGATGGATGGGTGGGTGGGTGGATAGACAGATGAATGGGTAAAAGATGGATAGACGGATGGGTGGATGAATGGATGGGTGAAGGTTGTAGATTCCTGACAGCTTCAGTTAAACATTGAATTAAATGTTTTATTTCAAGCCACTGATGACAGATTCTCATCTTATAATCAGATTCTAACCAAACAGTAATCATCTAGTAATCAGTTTGGAATCCTCTGGTGTGGTCTGATCTGTAGGAGTCTATTTAACTGACTCTAAGACACGCGAGCCTGTCACATCCCCTGTTCAAATTAAATGGGTATGACCAGTAAAACATATGTGAGATGTTTGATATCTATTGTTTGAGAAAACTAAACATATGACTAAAAGAACAACATTGTCCAGGCAGCCAGCAGAACAAACAGTGGATGAGACTGAGATGAGTATGAAAACCTCATAACTCCACCCTGATCACATCCACTGTTGCCTCTAATGGCGCCATCCCAACATTACATCACGTTTTAAGCCCCATGCTACTATGAAAAACTTTCATTTTGGTTGAGTCCGAGTACTTAGAATGTACTTAGAAGACAATAAGTCAGTGTAGAGTGGGAGTATGGATGTGGTGGGGAGGTGCGGAAGTACAGACCGGATTCAGCTGTCAGTGCTGGTTGTAACCACAGGGCTCACAGGTGGAGAAGGAACAGCCATTACAGACACAAGTTTGAGTCCTGTAAACGTACATCTGCTGTGGTTGTTAGAGTGGAGCCTCAACTCTGTCACAGCAGCAGTGACACCTACTGGTTTGTTGGGGTATAGGTGAAAATAAACACCTGGAGACACCGTGTGGCTGTCTGTGACCCCCACAGGACAACAGTGGAATTACAGACACCTGGTCAACATCAACATTGTTCCTGGAGGGTGGATTGTCATGTCAAACAGTTTTAACTGTGTTTCAGACAGTGAGAGCCACACGCTTATTGTCCATAAACGACAATGAAAAACACATTTATAGCAGTTTGACATGAAAAACAACAAACTGTCATTCAGGGGTGCAAATATTTTTGAGTGATAAATAAAGAGAAACAAAGAGCAAGGTTGTGTGTTTCTCTATTTTTATGTAAACGAATAACAGAATGAGCATGGTTAGTATTCACTGGATGGAGTTAGAGATTAGTTTATAGGAGTGGGCGGGGTTAAAGTTCTGTTTACAGGATGGTGTGGGCGGGGTTAACATTTTGTTTGTGGATAAGTGTGGACAGGGTTAAATTTTAGTTCAAGGGTAGGTGAGGTGGGGTTAAGGTTTAGTTTATGAATAGTTGGGAGTAGGGTTAGTTTGAGGACGGGGTTCATTTTGTTATTTTGATGAAGTTTAAACACTTTTTACTGCTGTTGATAATTTGAAGGATTGAATCCATTCATATCAGTGTTAATCTATAAATGGCGGGTTAGTTTAAAGAGTTAATGTTGTACCTGAAGGTTAGTCAGTCAGTTAGTCAGTACAGTTTAAAAAGATTAGATACAAAACAACTTGTTTGCATGTACACAAATTTAACAGACAAATCACCTGACAGGTAGACAGACAGGTAAACAGACAAATATACAGCTACATAGACAAGTAGATAGACAGATAGATAGACAGGTAGGCTTTACCAACAGTCTCTGGCTCTGTGTCAGATGTGGTGGAATAGTGAGTGCTGAGTATACAGACAGACAGGCAGGCAGACAGACAGTCTCAGTCTCTTGGAAGCATTCTGATTGACAGATGTAGACAAACGTACGGGCACACAGACAGACAGATAGGTTCCACGCACTGTCTCAGTTTCAAAGTTGGGGAAATACCTGACTCAGGGCCGGGTGGGGGTCGTGCGGATGACGCTGGGGTGTCCCACCGGGAGAGGGGACTCCTGAAGTAGACGCTGAGCGGCCGAGTTTGCACTTTGATTCTGTAGACACAAGCAGACATCATCAGCTCACAAGGATTATTCAACAATGGGAGAGCAATGAGAAGGTGTTTTATTCACTACCAACGTAAGAAGGTTTTAAGTCTTTGTCCTTAGCTAGGCTAGCAGTTTGCCCTTGCTTCCAGTCTTTGTGCTAAGCTATCTGACTGTAGCTGAACACTCGCCTGCTCCTCCTCCTCCTCCTCCTGCCAGCATCATGGTGGGGCTAACTGAGGAGCGGCCCATCCTGCTGGACGCGGGGCTTGATTGTCCATCCCTCTCCTTCTCTCGCTCCTTACTGTTGTGTCTGGACTCTGGAGAGAGAGAGAGAGAGAGAGAGAGAGAGAGAGAGAGAGAGAGAGAGAGAGAGAGACAGAGAGAGAGAGAGAGAGAGAGAGAGAGAGAGAGAGGGAGAGAGAGAGAGAGAGAGGAGATGGAGAATTCATTTCTTTGACTCTAGAGGAGAGGAACATTTTAACAAAGAACAAACTAGCTATTATTTGTCTGCTAACATGCGGCTATATCTTCATGAGGGCTGCAGTGTTAACCATGCTAATGCTAGCATCATAATGGTGGTTTTATCTTATCTTAAAATAGTTGTAGTTTCTCACCGTCGGTCTCACGTGATTTCCTGTGTCCTTTCTTTGAGAGTCTGTTGGAGCTGAGCTGGATGCTCGGCTCGTCCAGGGGGCTGGTTGGCATCTGTGACCTCATGGACACATTCTGCATGGAGCCATGAGAGGACGAAGAGTTGCTGAGCTTAGACCCGCCATCCTGGGCCCTCTGTGAAGACGAAGAGGAGGAGGAGGAGGACCGAGGCATGCTTCCTCCTGTCATTAGGGCGTCGTATGGTGGTGGGCGCTTAAGGTTTAGAGGAGTCAGAGAGCGACCCATGCTGACAGGGGAGGGGCAAGCAGATTGGCTGCGTGGGTACCCGTGACCCCCGTGGGCCGAGCCAGAGGACTTGTAGAGGTTGGAGGGGAGGGGTGGAGCAGACGAGCGGCCTGAGGAGGTTATGGTGTGAGTCGGAGGGAGGTCTCGCTCTCTCTCCCTGTCTCGCTCTCTCTCCCTATCTCGCTCTCTCTCCCTGTCTCGCTCTCTGCGGTGGTGGCCAGAGCTCTTTGGTGACGGCTCGGCAGCCCCGGGCTTATTGGCAGCGACGTTCTCCAGCATGGGCAGCCGGGTGACATCTAACGGGGTCAGAGGTGACTCATCAGAGTTGGGTGAGCACTGGGCAGGGGCTGGAGGGAAAACGAGGAGCGGTGGGCGGTGGGAGAGGAGGTTGGGGAAGGGTGGAGGGATGTCACAGAGTGAACCACGGCGAGCTGATGACCAGCTGGCATCCAGCCTGGAGTCCTGCAGGAAGTCCTCCATCATGGGGTACTTCATCTCCTCGTAGACCGCCTCGCTCTGCTCGTCCTCTGCTGCTTCCTGTCCCTTCATCTCCCGCAGGATGTTTCCTACCATCTCAATGTAAACTGGCTCATCGTCATCGGTGTCTCTGGATGCTGGACTCTGGCTTTGGGAGGAAGGTTTATCCCACTTCAAGGAAGACTTTCTGTTGCCATGGTTACAGATGAAGGATTCGTCAAAGGAGGTGCTGAGCTGGGTGTTGGGGTTCCTCTTGGGTTTGGGGGGAGGCATTTTCCTGTAATCGTCAGAGCCAGGAGGGAGTCCACCTGTAGATGTCACACACACAGGGACGTTACACACTGAGCAGATGATTCAGGACATTTTAAGAAATGCTAGACTTGGTGACTCACCCTCAGCATGATCTTGGGGCTCTTTGGTCTCGTTTGTGTCTTTGGAGCTCTTGCTGACCCCTGAGACTCCATTAATCATTTCAGAGCTGCTGCTCAGTTTGGTGTTGGGGTCTCTCTTGGGTTTTGGCGGCGGTTGTTTTCTGCCAAGGGTGGCATCGTCGTCAACTCCGCCCACTGAGTGGAGTGACTGTGAGCGGACGGCGAAGCCCTGGGCAGGCGGGGGCAGGCGGTCCTGGGGTGCCGGCATAGTCATGAAACCCATCCTGAAATGTTTCCCAGAGTAAGCCCCGTCTGTTGCCTTGGCAACATCATCACCAATCCTGAAGCGACATTCAGAACGACGATGTCATTATGTTTGTTTCTATGGTTTAATCATCCTCCACCATTTATAGGAGGTAGAGTCGTGCAAACCAACCCATGCTCGCTTTCTTCTCTTAAACATACGTCTGATAGTCTGTCTGTGTCTGCCTGCCTGATTGACTGGGTGTCCATTTGTCCATCTGTCCATCTGTCCTTCATATCTACAGTAAGAACACTATTCTATGAAGTGGGGGAAGTTATTACATTTTCTAATATGTTATAAGTCCAGTCCAGCCTGTCTCTATTTGTTTACTTTTAATTTCCTGTCATTCTATAACTGTCGGGCGTCTGCCTCTGTGTGTGTAATGCAGCCACCTCACAGCTCAGTTAGGAGAGATAAAACATCATTAGAAGAAAAATGAAGAAGGGAAAGACTCGCCAACGTCCCCTCCCCCACTCATTCACACAGGATTATACGGTTTTCCATGATATCATCACCATAAAATATTGAAAGTGGACCAACATCCTTCAGCAACACAGGGATAAAAAATTGTTGGAACAAATTTTCAATGTATGATCAATGGGTTTTTACAATCTGTACATTTCAATATTGAATCTTCTTCCTTCTAGTTAGTAAAATGTGAAAATTTGCCTTTGAAATTACTACTTTAATTTTTGTAATTTTATTAATGCCACTATAGATTTAGCTCTATACATTCAGCCTAGACCCTCGTGTTAATAATCACAACAAAAAACACGTTTATATCTCTCATACCTCATGATGGCATCTTCCTGTCGTCTCTTCTTCTGGTGTTTCTCCTGCAGGTAGGTCCAGTTGTTCTGGTTGCGGACCCGGTCACTCTCTCTTGCGATGTCCGAGGCGTTCTGGATCACCAGGCCATCGTAGGTTCGAAGGCCGCGGTCCTCCACGTACTGAAAGAACTTCCTGCAGGATGACGCCTCGTCCTGTGATGTCATGACTCCCCAAAGATCTGATTGGTGAAGAGAAATGAGGACACATGAAGAAGATGAAAGCCTTTTGAAAAGAACAAAAGGGTATTTATGCCTACACACACACACAGCTGCAGAGCGTGGCACACATGAGCATTACAGTAATAAAAATGATTGAGAGCACACATATTCTCACACCAGCAAGTCTAAGCAGCAGAGTCTCTTGCCCTTCCTGTCTGTCTGAACATCTTGAGGAAATGGTCTTACGAAAGAGCGAAGAAGAGGCGCCGTTATCAGTAGAAATGTCTGAATCAGATAAACTGCAGAGGTGCACTTTGTATTCCAGACTGGACAAGAAGTCAACTACACTCACTGAAAGGAATCTCCCAGTCAGTGAGGGACAACTGCCTCACAGCTGCACTGACATGTGGATGTCCTCTCTGGATCTGTGTTGATTTTCTGTCAATTTCAGCTTTCAGCTTTCTATTGGGAGCTTAAAGGTTGAACCAATCTGCCTCGCCATCAGACCTATCTTCGTCATCTTCATTGCCTGTCTTAAAATGTTGTAGTATTGATGAAAGGCAAAAATGTGACTTTCTTCCAGCCTCCATATTTTCTCTATTGAGCAGCTTCTTTTTGCTCTTTAGTGAATTTGTATGAGACAATAATTGTTTGAAGAGCATGAGCAAGTTTTACTTTCTTGTCTATGTTCATTTTGGGATCATTCGAAGCTGAATGCGGCTCATTTGTCAGCCTCAGCCACAGTGTTCTTGGTCTGGTCACTCTATTGTAGCCGCGCTTATACATACAATACTCCATTATTTACATGTACACATAAGTGATTAAACATGCACGCACACACACACACGCACACACACACACACACACACACAGCATATTCTCTCCCTCCTCTCTTCCCACACTTTCTGCGGCTCTCTATCCGTCCCCTCCCCCAACCTCTGTCTCTCCCCGCATCCTTCTAAAAATGGAACAGGGAGTCAGCCTGTAGTAACCTAGCAACAGCAGCATCTCTCAGGGGAGCATGATGTAATGCTTCCAGGTCTGAGGTCAGGAAGGGGAGAGGGGGGAAGGAAGAAAGGAAGGAAGGAGCGGATGTTACAGTAATGCCAACAGTTGCTTTCTGGGTAGAAACGATGATGATTTGTTCGTGTTCTAGAATAACAGATAATTGAGCCTTTCAAAGCTTTGAAGTGATTTATCCATGTGGGATTCTTCTCTCCTCTGCCTGATCGTTTCTAATCAAATAGAGCTTCAGAGAGAGAAAAGACTGGCAGCTGTTCCAGGAAGACGTGTTTGTTAAATTAAGTTACTGTGTGTGAGAGGAGGACTGTTAACGTCCTTCATCATCACACACTGAAGGAGAGGAGGGAGGAGCAGCTTCAGACAATAAGAACCACAAATTAAAACTCACACACATCAATTAATAAAACCATTTCCGTGTTAAGATCCTCTAAAATGTGTTTTGATGGGTTTGAGGTTCATACGAAGCGATACTTGTTGACAGCAGAATGTCTGTAACCAGACTTGTGTATTTTTGTATAGAGCAGAGCACCTCTACAACAACACACACACACCTCTAAATTCAATCTCATCTGACTCCAAACTGATTTTAGACACATTAAACCACAGGTACCAGAGAGACTGACAGTGCTTGAATGGTGGATTTAGGATTCACAAGAAGAAAGAAATACACATATTTCTTCATTGTCACTTTAAGCAGAACGTTGTGTCGTCTGTTATAGAGTTTCTAGTTAAGATCAGAGTATATTTGCTGAGGAATTAATGAAGAAATTCATGAAATTCCAAAGGATCCACTTTGGTGTACAACGCTTTCTGTGACACCTCCACCTTTACCTAATTTTTAATTCAAGCACTCAAATGGAATTAATGGAATTTTCCTTCACCAACCCACACATTGTCCTCCATGTTAGCTTTTAAAATGTTCAACACTTATACAGATTAAAGAAATTGAATACTGCATCACAAGTATTCAGATCCTTTTCTATGACAGTACAAATGCTCAGTTGCTTCCTGTTTCTAATCATCCTTGAAATGTCCAGCTGTGGTAAATTCAGCTGATTGGACATGATTTGGACAGACACGCGTCCCCACAGCTGACGGTCCATGTCAGACCACATGTGTGTCAACAGACGTCTGTACACCTCTGAGAGCAGATTGCATCTGTGATTTTGGGAAGGTTGCGGAACATTTGTTCAGCATTCAAGAAGGATCTGGACCTATGGACCGGGATCTGGACCTATGGACCTGGATCTTGACCTCTGGAGACGATCGAGAACCTCTGGACACTAGGGACTGAAGCCACACCTCACTTTGAGTTTGACAAAGGGACCTCAAATACTCTCAGGCTATGATAAACGTAGTGTTCTGGACCTCAGGGTGAGATGAACCTTCTTCCATCATGACAATAACCCTAATGCACACGTCCTTGAATGTCCCAACATTTTCCCAATGTTGGTGGACTATACCAAAGCTGCTTATGTTTCATATTATCTGCCATTTATCCTATTTGGAGGCAACAGTAAAATGTTCCCACACTTGTGAACGCTTTTGTTAACACTTGTGAAGCAAGAAGGAAGAAAACAATCCTTGAGTCATGCATTGTTTCAGCCTTTGTGACAGACAGTAATGGCAAGCATATCTCGAACCACATCTCTGTGTTATTGAGTTATGTAGTGAACCTAAATGGTGATGAGTGTGTTTCGATCTTGACCCAGTTCAATACAAATTCTGAAGTTAGAATCATGACTGCTCCAGGGTTCTAAACATGACGCCACTGCCTTCTAACTCTCTGTTGCTTGTCATGCTGATACAAAGCATAGAGGCATTGAGGCGCTGCTATGTCATCACAGCCCTGTCTGCTGAGGGTGGAGACCGGCACGCTTTCAAACTGAGGTGTTGGCTCACTTAAGCTCAGCTCGGGTCGACTCGGTACGATTCAGCGCCAGAGTGGAGAAGGGCTACGAATGTCCGATCCAAGAGTCCAGACTACGACCTGCAGAGGTCAGAAGATAAAAGGAACAACAACTCTCCAAAAAGTCCGACATAAGCCCCAAAGGGTTCTGCAGTGAAAGATGCGAGAAGATCATCAAATAAAGCTGTCAGACTTAAAACATCACAACCAGGAAGTCTTGAGGGTGTAATCACTGACAGAAGAGCTTCAAAAGAACCTAGTGGTAAAGCTAAAGGGCTTTACTCGGATCTTCTCTGAGTCAAAAACATTGTCACCAAATATAAAGAAAACTTTTCTTGTTCCGGAAAAGTTGATATTTTGGTTGTTATCTTCAGCAAAAATGTAACAATTTAACAAAACTAATTTACACAATGAAGTCCTTCTACTCCTGTTTCATGTAACTGAGGAATATCGGACTGTTTTCTCCATAAATATGATGGTGGGAGTAACTAATGTAGCCAAGTTAGTTACTTCATTCTCTGCTTATAGAGGCAAATTCATCTTAAACATTTTAAGCTGGTGACAGTGCAGATAAGCACAGAACAAAAGTAGAAACATTACATTGTCGGTGTTATTAGGCTGCATAGTCTCATTGTGTGATAATTATTGCTATTAATTGGGTTCCTGCACGATGACACAAAGACTTGAGCCTGGAAAACTGGAGATACAAGGTTTCTTGCCTTGCCGGCTGAATGAAAACCCTGCATCCACATTGTCTTTTTGTTTTTTCATCCCCAAATTTCCTCCCTAAATTGCTGATTTCTGGTGAAGGGGTCGTAACTTCCCTACATTCCAAGCAGAGGAGACGTTAACTGACAAATATGGAGGAGCAGCGAGGAGTCGGATCTTACCAGGCTGGAGGCCACAAGGAGCTGACGGAGCAGCGAGGAGTCAGAGCCAAAATCCCTTCATACCTCCATCAATCCCTCCTGTAGTCCATCTGTATAATGAAAGACGGATGGATGGATGGATGGATGGATGGATGGATGTTGTTGTCTCCCACAGCAGCACAGAGATGATGATGATGATGATGATGACGATGATGATGTCTTCGCTGTATTTCCAATCTGCAGCGGCGTTAATCCACACAGCCTTCACCTCCTCCTTCCCTTCCTTCCTTCATATGCGCTCAGAGCTCAGGAAAAATCGCTTCTCACTCTCATTCATTCACCCTCATACACACACACACGCACACAGACAAGCATGACGCGATCACGCACCCTTCAGCCACACACATACGCTCATCCCCAGTGATGGTCGCCACGAGAAACAGGAGGCTGAAACCACGGCAACCTGACAGCATCTTCACTCTGCTCGCTGGCTCCTCCCCCTGCTGCTGCTGAGAGAGCGAGAGGGGAGTGTGTGTCTGTGTATGAGGGGGGGAGAAGCGTAACAGAGGGAAGAGGAAAGAGCACAGACAGACACACAGACAAATTTTCAGTCTTTTCCAAATAAGGTGGCAAAGACATAATGAATGCAATTCGCTGTTTTTGACAAATTCTTTGCTTTATTTGGCCAAACATTTGATATTGTTGTTCTCTCATCTAACATCACGTTGTCGTTTCATATTTCATATACAGTTTGGAGTGAAAACCTGCTGCTAAACAGGTGTGTATGCGTGTATGCGTGTATGCGTGTACGTGTGCACGTTACATGTCGTGATACCGCCTGGAGGTTTGATGTATGACAGGAAGAAATACAGTATGTTTTTAGGTTTATGGAGGAGGAAGAAGCGCCGCAATGAGTGATGAAGAGGTGAGAACATCATTAACGAGGTGTCTGTGACATCATCCTGTAAATTCTGTATGTACCCTATGACATCATTGCAACTTCAGTCTACTTGTACTCTACCTCAGGGTCTATGTATAAAGTTCAACAACAATAGTAGGGATAACACAACCTTCCTCCCTTCTCTCTATCTTTCTCTCTCCTCTTTCCCCTCTTTCTATATAAAAAAAATCTCCAAAATATCCTACACCTGTATGCACAATGTCATGCACAATGTCTGCTTCAATAAAAACAAATTGCAAAAAAAAAAAAAAAAGCTAGGTGTGGATGTGATTGAATGTCACGATTGATCGGATGCAAATCAGTCGATGTATCCATGGACCATGACACAGCTGAGGCCAATTAGCTTCGGCTCTACTGATGGAAGCCTTGTAAACACAATTTACCCTTTTATCTGAAATATTCTGTAGTTAAATGCTGCAAACATGCTCATTACGCTCATCAATACCAACAGCGTGGCGATACAACGGAAACATTCTACAACTGAATAAAGCCAGTCAACCTTCAATTGTCTCTAGTAAATCTGTCTCACCTCCCTGCAGACAGACAGGTTTTACTGTTACTGGAGGCCAACAGCTCCACCTGGCAGCACCAAAGTCCATTGAACCTCTCTGACAC
This sequence comes from Genypterus blacodes, assembly GCF_046128005.1. NCBI lineage: Eukaryota > Metazoa > Chordata > Actinopteri > Ophidiiformes > Ophidiidae > Genypterus > Genypterus blacodes. The sequence continues at coordinate 6,700,819 of NW_027466845.1, forward strand.
CCTGCTGATGGCGTATCTATGTAGATACAGATAGCAACTGGACTTGCTTAGTCTTGAAGACATTAATTCACTCATCCAAGCGTGTCCTTCAATTCTGAGTCAGTCGTCTGTAACCTCATATTCATCCTGAGAGTCCTTGACCCCAATTTCACCAACCATTGACTCAGAACAGAAGAAGCTACCTGGATGAGGGAAGACGCATCCCCAAGACCAAATAAGTCCATCCTTTAAGGCTCGGTTTTCCCTTTTCTGTATATATAATGTTGGTCCAGTCTACCTAGTCCACTGCCTGTCTTACTGTTTTCACTACACCACTGTTTGTTTGAACACTGCAGCGTTTCTATCTGTGCCTGACGTTGCACAATCAATTATTCCTCCATTTATTCGGACTCTCTCCTGGCATTAAGGTCTGTTTCATGCCAGCATCTCTCCTCTGGTCTCCAGTCTGCCTCCATGTGTGTGACATCAGTGATTCCTCCTGTTCATTTGAACCAATGACCTGTCAGCGTTGGGATCACATGACATGCCGTAAAATCAATTGAGAGCAGCTGGTTACTGATGGTTTATCTGAATTCTGTTTGTCTTTTTCTTTCAAAATATTGTACAAACGATCACTGATTGAACCCTCGTGTGATTAAATATTAAATATGAAATGATGAAAAGAAATGAATGAGAAATGTACTGGATTTTTTAAAATATGTCTTTTCTATTCTATTCTACTCCTCACATTATATATTGGGCTGTATTTATTGAACGTAGACACTCTTCTGTATTATATAATCATATCATAGTTACTGTACAGTTAAATGCGGCCCTCTAGAAGCTCAATACTGCGCATGCGCCACGTTCTGCAGCGCTCGCTCGCGTTCTCTTTATAACGTGTCTCTCTCTCTCTCTCTCTCTCTCTGTGTAAGTGTGTGCGTACGTGTGTGTGAGCTCCGCGAATCACTGAATGCGCTCGGTCTGCGGGTCTGATTAACCCGGTTATTAGCCCTATCTGAGGTCTCCGGTGCGGCTCTGTGAAGGTCCAGCTCGGCTCCGTTCAGACAACATGTCGACCAGCCCGCAGAAGGAGGAGGAGAAGAAAGAGGAGATGAAGGAGGAGAAGGCGGAGGAGGGGAATGAGGAGATGAAGGAGGAGAAAGGGGAAGAGATGAAGGAAGAGAAGGGAGAGGAGACGAAAGAGGAGAAGGTGGTGGAAAAGGAGGAGAAGAAGGAGGAGGAGAAGGAGAAGGAGAAGGAGAAGGAGAAAGAGAAGGAGAAGGAGAAGGAGAAGGATGGAGGTTCGTGGAAGGATAGCATCTACAACCCGAGGACCGGAGAGTTCCTGGGCCGGACCGCCAGCAGCTGGGGTAAGACAGGCGGCCGGGTAGAGAGAGAGAGAGACAGACAGACAGATCCTGTGTGAGACAGAGAGGCTGATGGCGGACAGACAGACAGGCTGCAGGTCGAGAAACGGACGAGCTGGGGGTCCGCAGACCGTCAGCAGCTGGAGGCTTTAAAGACCGAACCGAACCGGGACATGAGCCAGGAGTGTGTGTGTGTGTGTGTGTGCGCGTGCGTGTGCGTGCTTGCGTGTGTGTTTGCGCACGCGTGTGTGCGTGCGTGCGTGTGTGAATATTGTATTCATTTATTATTGATTACCTCCCCCAATGGGCTTTTGATTTCTATATTATACTATACTGGTCTATACTATACTATACTATACTATACCATACTGTGCTATAATGTGCTATTATTATTTCCAGCAGAATGTGTGTGAACAATTTCATAATCATCTTACAATTACAGTTAATTTCCAATATTTGTTCACTATAGAATTTTCTTATGTAATCTTCTTATGACATTAATTTAAATATTTACATTGACATTTACATAGTAAAAGATTGAACACCTTATTATTTCCAGGGATATGAGCTATTGTATTGTAATGTATTGATCGTTTGGTCAACCCCATAGCAACAACCTAATGACATCTCACTCACCACCCAGAGCAGAGAATCCCATCAGTCATTCCCCACAAGTGCATAAACAACACAGCATGGCTTTATCAACACCTTAGTAACAACCATCTAACACCCTATCAACCAACCAAGCCTCCATGTCATGACCTCTGACCTGTGAACCACCAGTATAATGACAGGGATCGAACTAAATTATTTAAGCTGAGAGAAGAAAAAAAACGTTCAACTCCCTAAATATTTAAATACTAAATCATATTTACTTAGAAACACTTTTCTGAATTGTATTCTCTGGTCCAATTTCAGCCATTTTTGACATTTCATTTCAATTTTCCATTTTATCAATGCTGCTAATGTGCAATTTGCTGACAAAATCTTGTGGACTAGGCACCTTTGATTGATTTGCGATAGCTAGAATAGGAATTATGGCCAAATTTAGAGACGTATTATCTCTGAGTGATTATTGCCAGTAGGTGGCGGTACAACAGCAGAAGGAAGGCCCATGTTTACTCAGTGGTCATGTATGACTCACAGCAAATGTTACACATATGATTGTTTATAAAAAAAATCTAATATTGGGATAAATGGTCGTGTTCCCAGACAGATTCAGGTTAGCTAGATTCTCCACAGACCATGGACACCATCAGCCAATCAGCACCTTCCTCTGTTACTATGTAGATTTAATGCAGAGTAAATATTTCAAACATGTCCAATGCAAATATCCAAAGTCAAGAGGACCTCTGAAGGACAACCAGTCTCTTTCTCTCTCATCTTCATCATCCTTTTACTAATTCTCCTCTGTCTTTATTCATCTCCCCCTCTGTTCTTCATTATTATCAATCCTTTTTATTTTATTTTATCATTTTATTTTGCATTTTAGGCAGTCCAGGACGGGGGTGTGTGAATGCGGGGTTGTGTGGGGTTTCTGGGTGGGATGTCCCCTCTCTCTCTCTCTCTCTCTCTCTCTCTCTCTCTCTCTCACAACCTATGATGCGATTTGCACTGGCCTGCTTTGCTGTTTGACATCATCCTGTAAGTTCTGTATGGACCCTATGACATGATTGCAAATCCAATCTACTTGTACTCTACCTCAGGGTCTATGTATAAAGTTCAACAACAATGGTAGTGATAATACAGCCTTCCTTCCTTCTCTCTATCTCTCTCTCTCCTCTTTCCCCTCTTTCTATATAAAAAATGATCTCCATTATTATCAATCATCTGGTTATTTCTTTTACCACATTTTCTAAGGCTGATGAAGATTGTTCCGCTATAAAATGTTTTCATTGTTCTGCCACCTCCTGCTGGACACTTGTTACCTGCACAATGAACTGAAATGATGACAGGCTTTGTTTATTAACTATTAATTAACAATCGATCTTAATAGGTTTTCATTTCTCTGCCCGTCTCTCTCTCTCTGCCTGTCTCTCCCACTGCTTGTTGCTTTCTCTCTACCTGTCACCCATTACTCCCCCGCCCCTCTCTGCCGTTTCCTCCATTCCTTTCTCTCTCTCTTTCTCTCCTGCAGGTCTCATCCTCCTCTTCTACCTGGTGTTTTATGGATTCTTGGCTGGGATGTTTACTCTCACCATGTGGGTGATGTTGCAGACTCTGGACGATAACGTGCCAACTTATCGTGACCGAGTGCCCAGTCCAGGTGAGATGGCAGCTGGATTAAAAGAGAGGGACATGCATTTTGTAATTTAATTAATTAATCTAATCAAATTGTATTTGATTGTTTTGATTTCAAGATAGAATTAAAAGGAATTCAAATGTCCTGTCCTTATGCCTCATGTCCTTATCTGCTGTCTGACTGTAATTCATTCAATACTAATACTAATATTGTGAGTGTGAATATGTTGGGTTGCAGGTCTGGTGATCCGACCTCATGCTGTTGAAATCTCCTTCAATCGCAGCGACCCTGCTAAGTACCTACAGTACATCCAGCACATGGACAAGTTCCTGCACCGTGAGTCACTCCCCCCCCCCCTCTCCCTTTAACCAAAATGTCAACCTCAATTAACCTCAATTGCCTTTTTCTTTTCTTTTTTTCATCAATTGCCTTTTTAATAAAAAGTACTTCTCTACAGGACTTCACTACAGTTCTACGCTGTTAAAATGAAAATGTATGCGTCTACTTTTCTGTAAATGCATAATTGGTACCATAGCCGACAGACATGCTTTGTCTTCACCTCTGTGATTAACCAATAACGTCTGAGTCCTCTACTAGAGTACATAACCTTGTAATTTTTAACACACTGGGTAAACCAGAGTTTCTAGGTGGTGTCAGAACTGGAAAAGTCATTGAGATGAAAAGAGAAACATGTTCCATCTCACTATTCAAATTGTAGCAATGACTTCATGCAGAGAGATAAACATTTGTGATATTAATAGCGATGATTAAAATCCTGTGTGTCTGTCTGCAGCATATAACGACAGCATCCAGGAGAGCAATGACTTGTGCCTGGTGGGCGAGTACACAGAGCAGGACAAAGAGAAACAGAAGAAGGTTTGCCAGTTCAAACGCAGTCTGCTGCGACAGTGCTCAGGCCTGTCTGACACCAGCTTTGGATACGCAGAGGGGAAACCCTGCATCATCATCAAGATGAACCGGGTCAGTATGGGCACTGACAGCCCTGCTACACTCCTGTAACACAATGAAAGTCCTGAAACACCACTGCACAAAAATGTAGGATTCTAGAAATACACATTGTATACTTTTAGTAAGCTCTGTGTGGTAAAAGATGAAAGGGTATAATGAAATCTTAGAAAATGAAGCCCTCAGTTAAAATGATTGTAGTTTGACTATTTGTGGAACTTTCCGGGCAAAAATGGGGGACCAATCCTACAATCTTCACGAAAGCGTAACCACACAAATTACAGCATTGATTATGGTTTACACAAAGAACTAAATAGTATGCAGGAGAACACAAGAGCCTAATGTTGCAAAATAGGGTTTTCCAGATATAATCACTCCCGGAATGTGGGTCTGGACCAGACCACTTGGTTCCTACTTGGGCCCGACCAAGTCAGCTCAGGTCCAAATTATATTCAGTCTGATGATGCTATTGCCTTGTGTCTGTTTCTCAATTAGTCTTACTGTGTACATACCAGTATGTGTATCATTATCACCAAGGGAGGAAATGTGCTTTTAGAGGTGAGACAGCGTGGGAGCATGAGGTAAAGCTCAGGTGTTCCTCACCGGCATTACTCACAAGTTGACAGGAAAGCTGCTCATTAGCAGGTGCTGCTGCCAGTGTTGATGTTCTCTGTAGTTGGGTCTCTCCGGATCAGCTGCATTTTGAATCCCGTCTAATTATTCTCAGGTCTATTTCAGGTCAGGTCCAACAGGACCCAGGTTGGGTTAATTAATGTATCCATTAATTTACGTCAGATTTCCACCAGCTGTTTCAAGTCTCATCCAAAGCTGTGGAGACCTGAGAGACAAGGAGAGCATATAAAGCAAACACAGTTTAATCTCTGATCGTCCAACAGCAAGAACAAATCTGGTGTATAGTCCATCTGAATGAATCTCTGTCCCCTCTGCCCAAACACATAATGGATTAATCCAATTCTTTGCCCTTTTTACTCGTCTCCGGTTACTATTGTGCACAGAGATGGACGTTAATTTGATCATACTGACAGTGAATATGACTTTCTGTCTGTCTGACTGTCCGTATAGGTCATTAGACTGAAACCATGGGGAGATCCTTATATCAATTGCACCGCTAAGGTAACATACACATGCACAAACAGGAGTATGAGCTCAGATACACATTGTGTTTTGTTTTTGCACTTTGTAATCTCCTGTTCTCCGTCCTGTCTCTCTCTCTTTAATGTCTCTGGCAGAGAGACAGTCCATTACAGATGCAGTATTTCCCAGTGGAGGGTCGTTTGGACAAGATGTATTTTCCTTATTATGGCAAGAATGCCCATGTGAGTAATTCATTCCTCCTTAGCTGGTAGCAGTCAAACAGTTGTTAATGCTGCTGATAATTGCAGATAACAAGACCTTCAAACAATGAATACTTGCCTGTCTGTTTCTCTGCAGCCAAACTATGTGCAGCCCCTGGTGGCGGTGAAGTTGCTGCTAACGAAGGATGACTTCAACGTGGAGCAGACGGTGGAGTGTAAAGTTGAGGGTTCAGACCTGAAAAACAATGACGAGCGGGACAAGTATCTGGGTCGTGTTACCTTCCGGGTCAAAGTGACTGAATAAGTTTACCTGCTGTTTTCTATTGATATCATGAACTGGGTTTACACTGGCTATAAAGCTCCAGTTCAGAACTATCTCTTGTTAAGATTTTATCTAATTCTGGACTCTAATTTAAATCATAGTGAATCTGAATGATCCTGATCAGATTAATCATCTAGTTCTGAACTTCTATCTTTATAGCCACTTTCCTGATTCTGGGTCAGTCCTTCTCCTGCTGCTGGCTCAGTCCTGACCCAAAGTCAGTACTGATCCTGAATCTTCTTTCGTCCTGATCCTGGGTCAATCCTGATTTGAATTCTGATTCAGTCATGATCCTGGGTCAGTACCAATCCTGATTCCAATTCAGTCCTGATCCTATCTCAGTTCAGATGTTAATTCCTGGTCAGCCCTGATGCCGATCCTGCATACACCCTCAGTCCAAGTCTTTCCTGGTTCTAAGTCAGTTTTGGTCCTTTCTCTGTCGTTATCCTTTCTCCTACCAAACTAATTTTCTCTGGAACTCCTCACAACCGTCAAAGAGGCCAACGCGCACCTCAAAGTTACAAAACTTCTTTCTGCTATACTTTGAGTGTGCATAACCCCTATATCATAATGAAGCAAACACTGCCTGTGTGGTATAGGAAAGTGGTTAGTTAGCCTCGGTCAGTCTTAGGCTTAGCATAGCTTGGCTTACCTCAGCCTTAGCTGGCCACAGTTTACCAGTGTAAGTGTAGCCTTGTGGATGGGTCTCAGCATTTACTTGTCAGGGTCTCCTCACCATCACATCACTCTTGATTACTCCTCTCTACATTAATCCTGCCATCGTCACTATTTTCTCAAAAATCTTGAAGCTCGCAGTGTCCAGAAGTCTGATCTCCTGTTCTGCCATGTGGTTTCTGTCCTTGCCAATCGTCCACGGGGAAAATGGGAAGATGACCAAGTGCCCATTTGTAGACATTAGACTGGACTCTTCTCTGGCCTGCATCATGTTCTCTGATTTCAAACTGACCACATCTTTGTGGATTTGAGATCCTCTTACTGGATGAGGACCCGTCATTGTATCTGTATCTTCCTGTATTGTTTCAGCTTGATTTCTCTCTGTAATTCACCTTCTTACCCACCTATGGCTTCACTTGCACACCTGGCCATGGAATTGACATATCTGAGGATTTCCTGCCATTTTTTCAAGGTTTTTACAGTGTTTTTTCTGGTCTTTTTAGGGAACCTTTGGGCTACGTTTACATTCACACGGTAGCCCAGCCTTGGTCAGTCGTATGCCCAAGACACTAGACTCAACCAAGATGTTTACATGAGTAACAGTGTTCTTAAGCAGTCCATTGATAACCCCGTCTACATGTAGATTAATCAGGCATTTCAGTCTAAGTCAACACACGGCTCCCTCGTGCATGTAGCAGCCCCTTAAACGGTCAAACCCCTCGGCCTGCATTCTTGCCAAAATGTAACAAAAATGGTCTGCGTTTAGGTGTTTGCGACCCTCTTAATAGTTTGTGATCTCCATCTCTTCTAAGATCATTATCACAAGGGCGGTTTCCTCCTCCCTCCTCAAAGCTGCCATCTCTCTCGAGGTCACTCATGTCCCACAAGCTGGCTGCTACAGCATTGGCTAACTGCTAGCGACCTCACTAGCTAGCTAAAAGTATCATTTCATACAATAATCATGCCAAGGCCGAGGATTATGTTTATGCTGGACGGATCATCACCAAATGTATGATCAGAGGGTGTTATTAAATATTGTGAATGGAGGTGCGTTTACATATCAATTTGCACCTGATGGATATTGACCTGGACCACCTCTATTAGGCAAACTAAACTTAAACTGGTTTAGATCTTAGTCAGACCCGGGCATGCGTTTACATGACCATGTCTAGGTGTGACTAATATAAGACCATTGTTGTGCATGTAAATGTAGCTAGTGTGTGTGAGAGATCTTGGGCTATACAAACAAACTTGACTTGACCTGAATCCTGATTCTTGGTCAGTCATGATACCGATGCCGCAAGTCCTGATCCTCAGTCTTTCTTAATCCTGCTTCAGTCCTGATTCTGATCATCAGTCAGCACCCCTCCTTTTTCCTGACCATCAGTCAGTATGGGTCATGCGACAGTCTTGAGCGGGTCATTCCTGATCCTGATCTCGTTTCAGTTGTAATACTGATCCCAAGTTGGTCCTGATCCTGATTGTGGTCATTGCTGATCCTTGTTGTTCTTAACCCTGACGTGAAAGTCTTTCTTGTCCTTATCTGCTCCTGCGGACGTGAATCCATCTGGCCATCCTGTTCAGATCATTAGACCACATCAGGTCTGTCATGATGTAAACACCAGAAAGCATGTGACACAGTTGCACAATGTTATTTATTCATTTATATATCTATACAGTATATATATTTATTTTGTTATTTATTGTAAAAACATAATGTGAAAAATAATAGTAATAATAGTCATGTCTATGTTTACCCCAAGTGACAAACCCCCAACCCCCATCTTGGTCTGCAGGTCCTAAAAGAGCAACATCTGAGGCAGCAGCTACATTTACTGTACATGCAGAAGAGAAAGCATATTACTGTAAGAACCATGTGCAGACAAAAACAGATCATGTGTAATCTATAAACATATGTGTCATTTAAAATTCAATTTATAAACTCAGAACAAACTTAACTCCCATTTTTGAAATATTGTGTTTTCTTTGATCAAATACTTGTAAGAAACCTTATTCGGCCACGTCAACACATGAAAACCACGAAAAAACATAATCTGGTTTTTAAGGGATTTGTAATATGCAAACACAGACAGCACAAATTTGCTAAGACAGTGTGTGTGTGTACTGTCTGTAGCAGCAGTGTAGATATATTATAATGTGAATACTTAACTAGCTGAACTGATTAGTCTATTACTACAAAAGTACCCCACAAAAGTGGGTGTTATAAGTGAAATGTCTTAGTTTGTAGGGTTTTACTGTGTGTCACTGAGTGGGTGGAGCTTCTTTGATTGAGCAGTGTGGTGACCTTAGATGAAGCAGCCTGTGCTCAGGTACAGCTTCTCTTATCTCCAAAGCATTTCTTTAATCAGTGTGATGTGGTGCCTCTTAGTTTTGGCTCGTTTTAAAATTGTGTGTTAGAATCTCACTGCACAGTCTACAATATGGCTGATCTTTCTACAGAACGCTGGTATATTGTAAGGACTGTTCACTCTTCTCCGTCTAAAATGAATGAAGCCATTTTGCCATAGCAGCAATAGTAAGTTAGCCAGTTTAACAGATGTTCACAGCTAGACATTTTGCTAAGTCAGTAGATAACATTTACATTTAACATGTTGTTGTTGGGCAGCGATGCTGTGCATGTACACCACCAGAGGGCACTGTAGATGTGTTCAATTGTCCAACGTCTCTTGCTCTGAATAAACACATGCTTCACTTTAAAGTGTATACATTCTTCTGCTTCAAATTCTTTGGATGATGTGTGTTTGTGACTGAGCTCATTAGAACAACACACTACAACACAACACACTAATACAAAGGAACAACACATCTACAGTATATACAACTATATTAGTGTATTGTAAACTGCGTACTGTTAAATATCTGTAGCTGATATTGTGTGAATATGATCTAATAATTAGATAATTAAATAAAAAGATATGAAATTCCAATTTGAAAGCATACATTTTCATTTATGTCCTGGGACATTTGTACAATTTATATCACATATCTTGACTGTATATTATTTAGCATGATAATAACGCCATAATGTACTTTGAATAGAGTTAGTCAGGCACGTGAGCTTAATAAATAGTGACAGCTAAGGAAAAATAACTCCTGAAATTGTAGTTTCAGTGTTTTGTTGCAGTTTTCTTGAATTAACATGGCGTTCAGGTTACTGTAAAGGGTTGAGTAAAGTTCACATGTGAAGGTGACCTTCTCAGCCCCTTTTATCACTCATTGCAGATTAAAAGCCCCATATCAAAAACCTGCAGCAGCTACACAAACATGCTGCTCAAAGTGACCCAGTTGGTTTCTCCCATGACTCATAGTTTCCAGTAAAACAACAAGAATCACTTGTATAATGATATGTGTGTCGGTCACACGGTGCAGGATAATCGTAGAAAACACAAGGTTCTATCAGCTCCTGGCTCCGCCCCACTCTGCCTCTGTCCAATCATGTATGAAAATAACACAGTTGATGTACTCAGCTACTAGAATACTAGCACAGGAAGTCCCACTGCTACTTTTACTACTACTACTACTACTACTGCTGCTGCTGCTGCTGCTGCTGCTTCAAGTACTTCTGCCACAGCTGCAGGTTGTTGGGTTTCAGTGTATGTGCCTGAGTTGTGGAACAGTGGAACATGGAGCGTCGGGGGAGTTTACAGTCTCTGGAAGACCAGCTCAGGTGTCCAGTCTGCCTGGACGTCTACAGTGAACCTCTGATGTTACAGTGTGGACACTCCTACTGCAGGTTTGGATACATGGAAGCACAGATGGATGGATGGATGGATGGATGATTGAGTGCACAGGTATGTTTTAGGTAACTGACAGATGAAGTGTCATACGCAGATCTACATCTCTAAGGATACACAGTCGCTCTCAGCTGAATGTATTCTGGCTTTCTAAACAGGCTGAATTCTCATGTTTGGTCCAGGAGCTTTAAAGTCGCAGATGTTAAATTTGAACCTGATTTGGTTTTGAATCACAGCTAGTTTAGAGGATTATAGATGTCTGTAAGTATGTAAACTGTTATTCAGCAGAAATGTTCTTGGCTATGGTCTACAGTGCCTTTTTTATGTGGAGGACGCTGTAAATTCATTATGAAAAAATGCAGAAAGGGAAAGAATTGGCCTTTAAATGTTCTATGGAGCCTCATCTCACTTCATGTGATCCTTGACTACCAGACTCCAAGGTTGACAAACACTTTTCCTTACAATGTTTCCATATGATTGGCTCACACACACACACACACACACACACACACACACACTGTTTGTGTTTACCTTTGGGGGGTTGTGATGTTGTGTCCCATGTTGTCCCAGGTGCTGTGTGCGGTCCATGACCATGGACCTGCTGGGTCAGCTGCAGTGTCCTGTGTGTCGCTGTGAGGTGGACGGAGACAGTCCTCCTCCCAACGTCACTCTGGCTAGAATCATCGAGGCGATACAGGTTTGGCTAAAGCTAATCAGGCAGGATAAGATAAGATAAGGATTTTAGTTGAAGGGTACAATGCAAAAAATACACAGAGAATGTATTGCCAATAAAACAAAATCTAATTATTCAAAAGCCACTTTATCTTGTGCTCCAATGTTAAATGAATTGCATTTTAAATTCATATTGACGGGTGCTTTGGTCCTGGCAGGATGTGAGTGTTGCAGGGACGTCACAGCTAGAATCTTGTCCTCAGCACCACAATCCTCTCAGCCTCTACTGCGAGGACGAGCGGACAGTCATCTGCGGCCTGTGTGGGAGCATCGGGGCTCACCGCGGACACAAGATCACGCCCGTCAGCGCCGTCTACAGCCGCATGAAGGTACACAAAAATAATAAGCACAAAATAAGATCACACACACCAGCTCCATTATCAGGCAACTTAAACATCAGCAACAAAGACAAAGCCTTGAGACAAAAACATATAATCGTCTTTGTTCTCCTCTGAGAACTAAACTGCACAAGAAAAATGAGGAATAAATTTAAGATTAACTTTATCAACTGTTACAAAAATCTGAATTATTCTCTGTAGCAGGACTCTCCTTCATGTCTTCTGTCTTGTCTCTCAGGAGGACATTTCCTGTCTGATGACCGAGTTCCAAAACCAAAAGCTGAAACTGGAGGAGCAGATATGTAAAATGGCTTACAACAAATCCAGGATCACAGTAGGTCTCCTCTGCTTTACAGAATAATCTTATTACTGTTGGAGAAATTCCACTAAATAAATCCAGAGTCTCTTCACTCACTCAATGCTCGCTGCTCTCTGTCCAATCAGAATGAGTCGGACGTGCTGAAGTGGGTGGTGCGTAAGGAGTTTGGTGAGCTGCGGCGTTACCTGGAGGTGGAGGAGGCCGGGTTCATGCAGCAGGTGGAGACTTCAGCCGCCGGCCTCATCGCGTCCCTCCAGTGCCAGACGGATCAAATGAACCACAACCTGAGCAGGATGCAGGAGGCTCAGAACACACTGCAGAACCTCAGCAATGACGGACACATGGACTTCATCATGGTATGTGGACTGCGTCGGTCTTGTTTGTTCAATAAATATGAAGCTATTGTCATTGTAATCAATAATCTGTCTTTCTTTCTCTTTACAGAAGTACGGCTCCATCGCCCCAAGGTATCATCACGTTTACGTCCTCAGCCACCTCGTGCTTTAGTAATTCCACATTCTCACTGATATTCACACTGCTCCCCTGTCACCCCACCAGGTTCAGGGAGAGCCAGGAGCTCCAGCAGAAGGAGGAGAAGATATTCAGCTCCCTGAATTTCAAACCTGGGTTCAACCACAATGACATCAAACTGACCGTGTGGAAGAGACTCCATCGCAAAGTCCTGCCCGGTACACCTGTCTGAATGAATGATTTAGCATAGTTCAGACACAATTCTGCTGTGTTTTAGTCACCTGATGTGGTAGTTTCTTCTGTCTGCTTAAGCTCTCGAGCCGCTGAAACTGGATCCTCAGACGTCTCACCCCATGCTGGAGCTTCATCACGGGGACACGGTGGCGGTATGTGGGGCGTTGCTCCGGAGAGTTCCTGACAATACGGAGAGGTTCAGCTACAGCTACTGCGTCCTGGCCAACAGAGGCTTCTCCTCTGGGAAACACTACTGGGAGGTAAACACTTGTAGCGAAGAGTCGTACACATGATGAAATTCATTCGGGGCAAATCTTGCAAACCCAAATAGGACAATAGACCTTTATTTAACCAAATCTACGCCAAAAACGACTTAAATATACAATTTCTCCTTCTCGTTATTCATAAGTGTCTTGTTTCTGCTTTTCCAGGTGCATGTAGGTGATAAACCAAAATGGCGCCTGGGTCTGATCAAAGGAACCACCAATCGCAAAGCAAAGCTGGTCAAGAACCCAGAGAGTGGCGTGTGGCTGATTGGACGCAAGGACGGGGTCTACGAGGCCTTCAGCTCCCCCAGGGTGGTCCTTCCAGTCTGCTCGCCACCGCGACGGGTGGGAATCTTCCTGGATTATGAAGGCGGAGCTCTGACCTTCTATAACATTGACAGCCCTGATGAACTGGGGCTCATTTATAGCTTCAGGCTGGAGCTGCAGGGGAAAGTCTTCCCCTTGCTGGACATCTGCTGGCATGACAGAGGGGGCAACAAACAACCCCTGGCCTTGGTCTTGCCCCACAAAGACCACCTGCTCCCCCTCCCCCAACATCCCAGAGAAAACCCACTCCCACTCTCGCAGGCCGAGGGGATGAAGTGAGAGAAACATGATCTCTGCATGTTTCTCTCACAGTAGCTCTTTTTTACGTGGCAGTTTAGTATCACCCAGTCTGACTCCCTCTTATGCAAATTTCTAATATTCCCTGATAGGATTCAAAATTCGTAACCCGTGTTCACTATCAGCCAATCAAATTAAACATTTTGCAGCGTTAGAGTACATCTCAGCGGTGGAAGAGGGGCTGATGTCTCCAATGTAAATGCGCAATCTTCATATGTAATAATGTCAAAACAAAAGAAGTCAGTCAGTTGTGCAGTGAACTTTACAGGGTGGGATTAAGAAATTGAATAGTTCTGTAAAAATCTTGTTCTGTCTTTTCATCAGAATCTCTTGTCTTTGTCAAACTGTGTGTAAAAGTGTGTATTTGTCACTGTAACACACACACACTCCAACTCACCTTCCTGATAAACATTATCTGACTTGTCTTCCTCTCTACATCACTGTCATTCCTCACCTGTCCATCAGGCGTCACCCACGAGTTTCCTGTTTGGAACCACTCATTAGTTCCTAATTCCCAAACACACCCAGTAAGATGTGGGATGAGTTATTGAGCTAATATCTTTGGGGAATATTTGCATTTCCTGGGAGAAGTTCTGTTTTTTCCCCAACAGCAGGTTCATGCAGCCATGAGAGAATCTGCATTCATCTGAGAAAATAAAACTCAGAGAGAATACACAATGAGATCCGCTGCATCATTCATTTAACTCATATTACTTTGTCAATTATTCATCAGCCATAAATATTATGAAATATACATTTATAATTTATAATTTGATCTCTTAGCGGAGGACTCAGCGACCACAAGTGCTTATAGAAACAAAACACATCCGCACATTGCATAATCTATACAGTTTTCACAGGTACATAACCTGAATGTGTGTGTGTGTTAGAGTCACTGTGTGTGCATTTCCATTTCCTTCCTTCTGCCAGTGTGAGACAGTTCGGCAGTTATGTGGATGATTGTGTGTCTCTCTGTCTCTTTGGAGCTTCAGCCTTCGTCTCAAAGCTCTCCCAGTAGGCGGGCTCTTCCTCTGTCAGCGGTGTGGCCGAAGTGATGAGGTCACCGAACGACAGCAGTGTAAATGTGGTGGGAGGGGGCTGAGACGGTGGAGGAGCCTGTGACAGAGACACACAAGCGTTAATGACACAGATAGAACATCATGTTTAAGGGATAAAAGTTCAGTGGCAAAATTCTTTGATGTTAAATGTTTTCACCCCATTGCAAGTGTTGCCTGCTGGTCCGAGTGCGACAACAACGTGATGCTCTGTGTCCAGCAAGCTCTCCTGTAGAAACACACACACACACACTATTACAGCTCAATAGTGTCTCTTTCCACTTCCTGAATAATGTGTTCTTACTGCGGCACTTCATCAGAAAACACTGCACAACGCTGCTACAAACAGGTTGTGATCAAATGAGGGCAAAGTGAAGAAGATGTGACGATGTTGTGTCCCTAAATAAACCTTTCTGAGGCACCGAACGAACGAATGAAGCACGACGGCTGAATGCGTCTTCTGTCTCTTTCCAAACTGTCAGTTAGTTATGTAATTAGACACCTTGTGATACTCATTCCTCACACCTCACAGTGACTCACTTCAAATGTCCACTCCTCCTCCTCTTCTTCATCCAGATACATCTTGGTCTGGCGTAGCGGCTGGCCCAGTGCGAGGCGTTGGGGCGGCAGGTGAAACTCCACTCTCTGGAGGTTGAAGCCCAGCCCAGTGCCGATGGCTTTGATGAAGCTCTCCTTCAAGGCCTGGCAGAGTGGAAGGAAACCTGATCAGCTCGGTGCACTGAGCACACAAAGATAAGGATGATGATTGATCTCTTAAAATATGGATGTATGTGTGACAAAGTAGAAATGGAGAGTGTGTGTGTGTGTGTGTGTGTGTGTGTGTGTGTGTGTGTGTGTGTGTGTGTGTGTGTGTGTCTGTGTGTGTGTCTGAGGCGCGCACTAGCTGAGCGTTGCTGCTCCGTTGTGATGCAGTGTGACAAAACGAGCAGTATGGTTGCCGTGGTTACCCAGTGGCGGTAGAACGAGGCAAGCTGCTGTGGTTCAGAGCCGGCCGACCGAATGGTGCTCCACTCGTATTCCGTAAACTGCCGAGTCATGATGCGGAAATATTCAGGCACAGAGGTGCTACCTGGAGAGAGAGAGAGAGAGGAGGAGGAGGAGGAGGAAGGAGGGGTGAAAAGTGGGGCGAGCAAGGGCAGAAGAGAGAGGGGGGAGGGAGTAAAGAAGGGAAAGGGGAGACGGAGATGAAAGGACAGCAGAATGAGAGTAGGGGTGGCGAGAGTTTCAGGGCCATGTGGTTAAATCATGAATATAAAGAGACAGTAAGGATATCAAACTCTTTATATACAAACAAACCTGATTAGAACTAATTTAGTTATAACATAACTTAACAGTATTGTCTCTAATACCTCATTTACACACACAACCTCAACAGATATAAAAACCTCAGACTTCTACATATATTAGACAAGAGTGACCCCTGGTGGCCCAGATTGGAAGTTCTGCTCCTTTCTCTTTTTTCCTCTAAAAGTTGACTTGACTCTTGTCGCATTTCTCATTTGCAATTATTCAGTCCTCCATCTTGTTCCTCAAACAACCTTTCTATATGTACCTTACAATTTCATAGGAACATTCCAGTTTCTGGTTTACATGTAAATACTTAACACATAAATAGTAGTCCATGTTAAGCTGTTAAACCTCTGTGTTTACCTGGCATAGTGTTCTTCATGATATCCACACCCACCTGCACCCCCTGCTCTGCAGCAAGCACGGCATAGTCGCCCTGGTGAGAGAGGTTGAAACTCCATTCTGACTGAACAACGCTGGAATCTGGACTGACCTGCAGAAGGACATCAGGATGGAAGCTTCGGTCAATTCAAGCACAATCAGTCCAATCTCACCATGTCGCAACCTGCTGGACTGGAACGACAAAGGAATTCAGAAACTAACCTGCAGCGGCTCAGCCAGGTACGGCTTCCCTCTGGGAGAGCGGCCCAGTCGGATCTGAGACCACGGAACCCCCATCGTCTCACAAACAAACCTCCTGAGCAACAACCTTCCTGCCTGAGAACAAGAGAGAAAGAGAGAGAACCTTCACCTATGATAACTTCAGCAGCTCTAGTTATTACAAATATGTTCCATAAACATGATGAGATGATGTCAATTTCAAGGATATCTGGGTTTTGAATGTTAAAACACGTTCTGTTTGATATTTGGTGTGAATGGTACAATGGTATAAACCTAAAGTCTACTACACTACATCATAATGTAGTGTAGCGCCTGAACATCAGTCCTAGATTGAATGAATTGAATATCTAATTATAAAATATATTGCTTCCCATTTTGTCAGATAGTTATTTACTTCCATGACTCTAGTTCAGGACAGTTAATAACACGTGTTGTGTATGTTTGTGTTGACATGTTGGCTCACCATGGCTGCCTTGGCATCCTTAGCGAACACAAACTGTCCTATTCTGTCTTTCTCCTCCGGCTGGATGCAGCGAGCAGCGTGCAGCCATTCATGCCTGGTTGGTGTCCACGACGCACAGCGGAAAGCCCAGCGGACAGAGCCCATGTCCTCAGCTCCGTCCTCCGGGGCTCACATACGGACCGGACCCGAAGTACCGGTGAGCTAGCGTTAGCAACGAGCCCCGGGAAGCGTGCTAACACATGAAAGACGTGTAGGGTTTGCTTACATGAAGTGCGGAAGGTTTGTATCTTTAACCTTTCAGAAAAGAGCCGGGAAAGTGTGTTAAAAACTAAAAACAAGTACAAAAACAGTACAGAGTGCAAAGGTAGAGGAGACACCGTGTTTACGTCGCACACATGCCGGCAGAGTCTGTCGTGGTGGGCGTCATGAAAGAAGAACCAATAGGAGAGAGAGATTTGAACGCGTTTGGCGTTTCCCACCCGTAATTCGACATCACGTCCAGTAGTCCGGAAGTCTTCGGGTCTGTAGTTTTTCAATTCTGTCGAGCGTCATACTGTGTAGAAGGAGACAGCGCCCTCAAGTGGAGAAAATGAGAATACTGCTTGATTGTGACCCCTGAGCTACACTGAACATGTTGGTCTAGACCAGGGGTCTCCAACCTTTATGCCCCGGAGAGCTACTTTGACAAAATAAAAGTGTCCGAGAGCTACTCGTGTTTTATATTATTCGTAACATTTATCTACATGGCCGATTCTCCACCCAAACCAGCTGAATAAGCGTCTTTTGTGTAAACATTTACAAAATGTTGATATCCAACACTCAACACTCACATTTTGTATCAAAATGCACTTCAATTCAGCAACATAAGCTTGTTATTTTTTTATACATTTTCAGTGTCAAGCTCACACTAATAAATTCACATCACATTACTCTCAATGATTAATATGATGTGTTAATATTAATAAAAACAATGTTACTTATTTTACTATTTAACTAATACTACACCTTTCCCATTCTCATCTTATCTCTGTCCACATATCACTGTCACAATTTCCCTTCACATTCCCTGTAATTCAGGGAATAACATGTAGTTCCCATATCATCTGTACTTCACATGCATTCAGTCTGTTCTGATGTTAGTTAGATGACAGAGAGTGTGGTACTATTTTCATAATTAAAATAGTTTTGGAATGTCCTTGCAGTGAAGCACGTTCTTTGTCATACAGTTTCCTGTTTGGAAGAACACACACTGGATTGAGAGCCTGGGTGGAGCTTATTTTTTCTTCCAACTGAACTGTTGGAAGCACAGTTCTCATGTCTGTGAAGGTTTTTTGTGGACCCTGCTCGACATGACAGCTTACTTCTGCAAATTCTGCGTTCGGCCTTTGTGTTGTCACAATTGTTAAAATGCATCCAAATGCTGCCTTTCCCCCCAGCTCATCTTTTCGCGCACTGCAGTCCGAGACCATTCTGTCTTAAGTATTACAACAGCTCTCGGACGGTAGCCGGCTCCCATCGTTCACCTTAAAGAGCTAATAGAGATGATATGGGAACTACGGGGAATTCTTCGAGCCGGTGCGTTCGCTAACGACACATGACGCCCTGCTGGCAGCTGTGAGGTCCCATGAAAAGTTGCCGTGGACTTTAGTGAAGTGGCGCTCCACAGACGCGTTCGCACAGCAACTGAGACAGGCACACACTTGCCATTCACATTCGTAATTTGTTGCCTTTTATCGGGGCTGTTTGCGGGGCGGTCATTCTCAATTCCGGCGTGCGCTTGTGGCCAGATGTTACGGTGTCACGTAACCAAACATGACAGCAGCGCCATTTGTTGGACTGACAGCTGATTGGCTTATAATCGTTTTGTGACAAAAGGAGGTGGGATGTTTGTGAATTTGATTGGATAGAAATTTAAATAGCTTTACCAAGTGACGACGTGTTGTCAAATGTACGTATTCTTTGAACCTTTCGGCGAGCGACTCGGAAACGCTTGGGGAGCGACTGGTCGCTCGCGAGCGACTTGTTGGCGACCCCTGGTCTAGACTCTATTGGGTCTATTGGGAAATAAGAAGGAATGTCATGATAATACATGATTGAATCTCAGAGGAGGAGAAGGCTGAAACACAGATCGGAGGGCCAGGTTAAGATGATTCAGTTTGCTGGACAGACTTGGGGGCCACAGGTGGTGCGTTCTTTCTCCTCTCCTTATACACCAACGTCTGCACCTGCAGTCATCAGTCTGTCCATCTCCTGAAGTTCGCGGAAGACACCCGCCCTCATTGGACTCATCTCTGATGGGGACAAGACCGCCTACAGGCCGGAGATTGATCATCTGGTGAAATGGTGCAGGCAGAACAATCTGGATCTTAATGCTCTGAACACAAAGGAGATGGTTGTGGTTTGCTCAACTTAAATAAAATAAAGACAGCAAAAGCTTGAATTTCCCATTTTCTGTTTCACGTCTTGGCTCAACAGTCTCAACTAATTTCACAGATAATAAATCTCTACGCAAAAGCTTCGAACTTGGCGATCTTGACTAATTAAGTGAAGTTGGATAATTTCTAAGACACACCTGAAGATCTCTCACAGCACACTTGTGTTACATTACATTACAATCATTTGGCAGATACTTTTATCCAAAGCGACTTACATTACATTTACCACCCTTCGCAGAGGGGGGAGCAATTGAGGGTTCGGTGCCTTGCTCAGGGGCACCTCGGCAGGGGTTCGAACCGGCAACCCTCCAATTTTCAAGCGAAGCTCTACCCACTGAGCCACTGCCTCCCTGTTCGCAGCACACCGGTCTGGTTGTACAATTACCCTCTTTGCCAGTTGAATATCTGCCAACCTTGAAACTTTAAACACGCTAATCTGGTAATAGTCTTTGCAAAAACATTTCTCAGAATAGGTCTGATGCAACACATCAGCAGAGCGAATATAACTAAAACTATCAGCGTGATTAATCCTATTTTAGCCAAACTAGCCCCCCGTTTTACAAGTTTTTTGGTCTAGCCAATCCCATGACGTTCCTTCCCTACCAGCATTATCTTTTAATTCCTGTCTTAATTTGTTGAGTTTGACATGGCTACCGAGAACCTTCGGTCAGGGGCAGTGTTATCTGGGATGTAGTGCAACAGAATTTCACACCAGGGGGCAAGTGACATTCCTTCATTCGTCATCCATCATTAGTGGGGCTGTTGAAACCTGCTTAAATGGTTTTCATGAGCTGCAGTGTGGAACTTTAGAAGTAGAATTTGTGGAAATACTCATTTAAACCTTCGGAGACCGCCCTTCCCTTCTGCATTTCTAGAAGAATTCTGTCTTTTCTTTATTCCACAACTATTCAGTCAAAGTACCATGTGTTGCATGTAAAAATCACTTGCAACAACAATAAGTGAAAATTGTGGTTCACTTGCAGAGAATGTTTGTCAAAGCCACAGAGAGCCCCAGCAGCTGGTCCAAAGGGGTCCTGCCTCTCGGGGAGGGTGATCAGGTCCGCTCAAAGATGCAAGACACTTTGGGTGGTGTTTCATTTTGGATTGGATGTTCAAGGGGAGTAGCAAACAGCTTCTGCAGCATTTCGTCATCAGCATTCCCTGACTACACCGTGTGTAAGCTGCTGCTGTCTGCGCACTTTCCAGGTATGTCCTGTTAATACAAATTCAAGGTAAATTGGGAACTTGTATACTAGTCTTGATTATCCTTGTGACTATTGATTGTATTGCAATTGGTTGCTAAAGTTACCTGGTAAATAAATTGGCAATTGTGGCATTGATCTACCTAATCTCTGGGCAGTTACTCAAGTAGTTTAGAGGGACTTGTTATTTCTGTGATCACAGGAGGGGATTAGTTCTTGTCTAGTCTCGTTATTGAAGGACATGTTTGCTGCTCATTCATATAGATAATATATATATATGTGAAAACTGGCTGATATGACGCCTTGTGGGACCTCAGGCAACAAGTAATATAGCTGTAGTCATAAAGTATGTCTTCCCAGTCCCTGAACAGAGAATTAAAATTGTTGTTCAACCAATTTAACTAATCATTTACCTAGCACAGGTTCAGCCGACTGAATCTAAAAGAGTCAGATCAGTAGTTGACGACCTGTAAATGATTAACATTTCTCTTGGAACAATAAAACAATGTTAACCGTCTCTGCTCTGAATAATAAGTTCACTTCCTTACAGCTACAAAGAGAATAAAGATCATCGATCCCAGGACAGATGGCTTCTCTGATCAGACTCAGGCTCCTGCCGAGAACCAAATGTTTGTTCGATGAGCCCATTCAGGTGAAGGTGACTGGGCTGAGGTCAAAGCAGCTGGTCACCATGAAGGCCACAGCCACTGACGACAAAGCAGTGCTATTCTCCTCCTCAGCCACCTACAGGGCTGATGACTGTGGGGAAGTGGACCTGCAGAGAGACCCCTCCGTCAGGGGGAGTTACGTGGGGGTGGAGCCCATGGGTCTGCTGTGGTCCATGAGACCAAACATTCAGCACAGATACTTTTATAAGAAAAATGCCCTGAGTTCCCACTTGGTTAGATTCTCTGTACATGAGGGGGATGAAGAGGGAGGGACGCTGGCAGAGGCAACCAATGAGAGGCTTCTGATTGGAGACGGCGTCACTCGGCTCCCTGTCAAAGAGGGAAACATTCAAGGAACCCTGTTTACTCCCCCAGGTTAGGGACGCAACTTTTATCTTCATTATGCTTCAATTATTGCATCCCCTTGTCATCCTCTTGGTCTGTTGTCATCCTACATTCTGTTTGTAATTATCAGCTATAAACCAAAAACACTGATATCAGTAATCATCTGATCATGAGTTTGGTTCTGGTTCTGCTGTAGGAGCAGGTCCGTTCCCTGCTGTGCTGGATATGTCCACCTTTAAATGTGAAAAAAGAGCCTCTCTGCTGGCTGACAAAGGATTTGTGGTTCTGACCGTCGCTGTGTACAATGAAAAACCTGAAAAGGTCACAAAGATGCATCTGGACTATTTCAAAGAAGCAATTGATTTCCTTAAACAACAACAAAAGGTGGGTAATTTGAAGCTACTCTTACAGAGAAACTTTGCAGGAATGTGTGTATGGCTGCACAGACATGTAGCTTTCCAGAGGACATAAGTTACACTTTTTAAAAAGTTTCCCTCAGTTTCATAGTGTCAAATAGAGGAGTGTATGTGTTGACTCTTGACAAAATTACATCATCACATTGTGCACATTTATTTCTCAGGTGGGCAGCAAAGGAGTTGGTCTGTTATCGCGATCAAAGGCGGCAGATGTTGCTCTTTCCATGGCCTCGTATCTGTCAGGTGTTGAGGCTGTTATCTGGATCAACGGCTGCAGTGCTAATACAGGTTTTCCTCTCTACTATAAGCAAAGCCAAATCCACCCAGCGTTAATGTACGACTTCAGGGGCATGTTCCCTTTGAGTCTGGGGGCAGTGTGGCCGATTACCGTTTACATAATACCATGTCAGAGGAGAACCGGGCCACCCTGATCCCTGTTGAAAAAGCAGAGGCACATTTCCTCTTTGTGGCTTCGGAGGATGACCTCGCCTGGGACAGCAAAGCTTACATAGATCAGATGGTAGACAGACTAAAGGGTCAAGGTAAAAACAACTTTAAGACAATAAGTTATCCTGCAGCCGGGCACTTAATAGAGCCACCCTATGGGCCCTTCTGCTCCTCCACTGGACTTGGAATTTTGCCATATCCAATCCTGTGGGGGGGCAATCCCGGGTGCCATGCTGCAGCAGAAGTCCATCTCTGGAAGAAGATCCAGGAGTTCTTTAGAACTCATCTCACAATCGAGAATGAGTAGGGATGAGTGGGGAGATGAGGAGCGCCCCACTAGCTGTTAAAGTGAGTTTGGTATCTGTTTAACTCTGAAATGGTGGTGGCGTTACATTTGTTATATATCTGTTTTATGCAGAAAAGCTAGAAAAACGAGCTCTATTTACTTTGTTTTCACCATTCTGCCTATCCCTTACATCTAACAGTATTAAAGCTGTAACCATTGTTTAAACGGTCAGGGAATAAAGATCGCCCAACTGTAGCCCGTGTGACTGTGATTCTTTCCCGGCTTCATATAGAAGCACTTTATTGCAGATGAACGTAAATAAAAAAAAACAGCTGCCAAAGCACGTATATGGCAAACATAGTGGCACAGGAAATGATAAGAAACAGAAATTTACGAACGAAAAAGCTGTCAATAATAATCAAAATCTTCATAAAAGTGGCATAATTGGCGCAAAGCCACTGAATTTAGACGGCCGATGTTGCATTCACATACGGCACATTAACACAGCCATTGCTTCGTGCAGACACCTCTACATATGTTGTTTCACTTAAAACCGTCCAGGAAACAAAACATACTGTACAGTAAGTAACCAGGGTTTCTATAAAGGTGTTTATGTAGGTGTGTCTCCTCTCTACACGGTTAAGCCAAAGCCACCCAGCATTAATGTTTGACCACAGCAAGTTCGTTTCCCACAAGTCAGGTGTATAGATGATCAGTTATGGCAGGGCCCCAGAGAGAGAAAGAGGGAGAGAGAGAGAGAGAGAGAGAGAGAAAAACAAAAGGTTGAAATGTTGCACGGATCCTGTTTAAAAATCTCTGCACATTGAGATGCCTTCAGGTCCTCTGGCAGGTCCAAATGTACCCACTGCTGACAGAACTCAGTGGTACAAGTGTCTGTGTCTGCACATCTGAGGTGTTCTTAATTTTCAGAATTTCAGAAAGGGTATAAGAGGTCTTTGGGTTGTTTGGTAGCAGACATACTGCTGCGTTTGGAACATGCTGCAGTCTACTTGAATGGGCCAGAGAAGACAGAATTAAATTATTAACCCTGCTGATAAAAGGGAATGGTTTAAGTGTATTACATTGGCAGAGAGAAGGTTGAAACTTGGCAATATGTCTCAGATAATGCAGATGCTGTGTGTGTGTGTGTGTGTGTCTTTACTCACTTTACTGGGAGCGAAAATAGAGCTGTAACCTTTTAAAACTCATTTGTTTTCCTGCAATGTTTTCCCTTATTTGTCTTTCAAAGATACAATCCCCCCCAAAGGCTTTACTGTTACTGTAAGTGTACTAAACAGGATTTATTAATGAATACAGTCAAATATGTAACCTGATAAAGACAAACAAACTGAACAGTGAAAAGATTAACAAATGGGAGCGCAATGAGTTATCGCTATTTAATAGAATAATGAAAGTAGAGGCATATTTCTCAGTTAAAGAGGCAGAAAAAGAGTAAATCTGAGAGTCCCCAAGAGAAAAAGTGAAGTATGTAGAGAGACGGAGGATAAAACTGGAGAAGAGGAAAATGATGAGATGAGAGAAATGCTGGGAAGTCTGGCAAAGGAGGAAGGAAACAGAACTGAGGGGGAGAGAGTGAGGAAAGGGGGAAGGAATAAAGTGATGCTAGAAGGCAGAGAAGCTGCTGTCACTGCTGCCATGATCAAAGAAGCAGAATAAAGGTAAGCATGTGATGTGTGTGTGTGAGAGTGCAAGGTTAAAAGGATGGAAGAGCTGCATCACAATGAGTGATTTTGCTTCATCTTGAAGAAAATGGGAAATACTTGTCAGTAATAACCCACTGTGATGTGTGTGTGTGTGTGTGTGTGTGTGCGTGTGGGTCTGTGCACGTGTTGCAGAGAGATGTGAATTAATGGGAAATGCTTGTCAGTGATGGCTCTGCATTAGTGAGTGTTAGGTCCCCACGGACTGAAAAATGGAGTCAAAATAACAAAATGAATTCAACAGGGAGATTTTCCCGTCATGTGAGCT
Source organism: Genypterus blacodes (assembly GCF_046128005.1). NCBI lineage: Eukaryota > Metazoa > Chordata > Actinopteri > Ophidiiformes > Ophidiidae > Genypterus > Genypterus blacodes. Next base: position 6,725,663 of record NW_027466845.1, read on the forward strand.
GGAATCAACCACACAGACTGAACAGCCTCAAACCAAATGAATCAAATTATTGGACTTTTGGGAAGAACATCACCAAGAAGCTGAGTTGAATGGTTGCTGTGAAATCTATGTAACTGTGATGTCATTTAGTCTAGACTAACTGTTCATTTCGTACCAATTGTACTTTAATATTAACAGGAAGTGCCGTGTGGATATTAGAATTCCGGCAGGTTTGAGTATTTGTTGTTCACCTGCTTTATTTCTATTTATGGCCTGAGTGCTTGTTATTTTTTTGGGAAATCATGAGGAATGAAATTTCATAAAAAAAACACACACACACAAACACAGGCAGATGTTACCAGTGGGGCGGCGTCCAGATACTCCTGAATTGAGGCCATTTTTGGATTCTCAAGCTAAATTCTGGACTGAAACCAAAGCAACAGAGAGGAACCACAGATAAACAAATCACCACACAGAGAGAGACCAAAGTTCAGCATTGATGTTTTTACTAGAAAAAGAAACCAAACCAAATGGAGAGATTGAAATAAAGAAACAGAGTGCTAAAGCCAGAGTGCTTAGTGGATCGCAGACAGCTCAGCATTCACCTTTCAGCTGTTGTGGTACAAAATCTTATGTGCTGAGGTGGCAAAGAAACAAACACAGCAGTATCATGTACGGTCTGTTCACGCACACTGTATATCCATCACAGCTACGCAACGTTTACCTCATGCTTGTTTCCCCGCAGCACTGCCGCACTCGTCCACGCGTCTGCGAGGAAGAACTCGGGTTGTTTTGATCAGCGTTGCACATTTTTGTTTTTGAGATATTAATTTCTATTTATAGTTTGTCTATTGAATTCAATTTTTAATACACTTCATGCAGGACTGATGCATGACGACGGCCTTTTCCTGTCGGCCCCTGAATGCTTTTAGTGAGACATTAAACATCGGAATGCAAAGTTCAGAAACAAAGAGTCGGAAGAGATCCAGATCGTGGGTTTGAAGTTGTTGTTGTGTTTGTGTTTACTGTTGTTTTGCAGGAAATGTCACCGTTTGTGTTTGCTGAGGGGCACTTTGGGGCAGAGAGGCCTGTGTTACGGCCCGACGAGGGGAAGATGAAAGCAGGAAGCAGAAACATGTCGGAGGAATGGCCATGGGATGGAAGGGGAAAACGGAGAACAGGTCATTTGTAAATAGCATGATTAAGTACTATTACCACCACTGTGCTACACAGTGTGTGTATCGCAAAAGACAAGTAACACTACTCTATTCCATAAAAATATACGTTTCTTCTCCAAATAGCCTTCAATGCAACATTTCCTTTCCTATTCCCATGCCAGGATGATGTAAGGGACATGCCAGAACAAGGCTGATGTCCGTTTTAATGGATCTGGGATGGATTGTTCTTGTCTTGCACGCCGTCCAGTCCAAACCCCTGCCAAAGTGCAAACTCAGCTCATTTGAAACGACGTCAGCATTTGCGAGTGACGCACGTGAACAAGCTACACAAATGGCTGCCTGCTGCCACACGGTTGTCACGGTGACCTGTCCTGCCTTAAGTATTTGTGGTATTTTGTATTTGTGTGTTGTCCTATTTCAAACCAAAAACCAACATAAGCAGTGAGCGTCTGACGGCGCAACAGTGGAACCAAAGTAGACAAAAGGAGAACAAATGTGAACGTCTCATGGTGACCCTGTGTATGCAACGATGTGTGTTTGTGTGTTTTTACATGTGTGACCGTGTGTGTGAGTGCCTGATGGACATTCAGTGTTGAGTTGGACACACAAAGACATATTGTGGCATATTAATGTTCTCAAGTTATCAAAAAAACAAACAAACAGCCATATAACAGAACGCACGCCGTGGCCTCCAACAATCAGTGATCAATGTTTCCTATAGCTCTCTATAGACGTATAGATATATATTTATTTGTATTATATATATGTAGGTTTATAAAAAAAGATTCTGTCTTAATTACAAGTAGTGTCATTTTCTTTTATATTCATTATTGCAATGAATCGTTATCTAAGATGATTTTTAAAAAAAGACAGGTGAGTTCTGTTTTGCTACACAGTTATTTACAACAGTTTTCAAAAGCAAGCTTGCTGCCCGCGTGCCTTTAACCCCGCGTCCCGCCAGGAGGACACCCGAGATCTCAAACAGCGCCTGAGCGACCCTGCGGGTTCATCAGCTCGGGGTCTTAGGTGGTTCCAGTCTGATGAGACACAGGAAAGTGGTTGTAAACCTCTAGGGACGAATTGGGGACGTGAGGTTTTCTGCTCTGGTGATCCCACTGGAGGACGACGAGGCCAAATTATTTGTTTGTTTTACATCAAAGTTCTCGGGCAGCCATTTGAGATCCCGTCTTGTGACCTTTGTTCTCTTATCACAGAATATACAGCTTTAAGTTTGAAGTAACCACCTGCTTGCTGTTACGCATTTCTACTGTCATGATGATGTCGATGAAGGAGTTCATTAATTACTACTATTTGTTTTATCTTCTTTACAAACCCCTGTGTGTTCTACGACCCTGGTCGGCCATGTACGCGTGTTGGAGGTTAGTTCTGTTCTATATTGGCGGATTACCTCACTGCTTTTGTGGGTGAGAAACCCATCTACATGTGTATTAAGAAAGCGTTTTCACTCAGTCCACGGCAAAGTAGCAAGCTCGCACGGTCCCAACGTTCAAGCTTACAGTTTTCTGGTCTTCTAATGGTGATTACCTGACGCTCAGTCCTCGCAGGCAAAGTGACGACGATGAAGTATGTTTTGTCTTTTTCTGTAAGGCGTTGTTGAAGGGGGGGCGTGGCTTACTGGCCAACGTCGTCCAATGATGGAGTCAGAATAGAAGCGAGCTCGTCGGGTTTGTCCTTTCATCCATCATCGGCTGGTATCGTCGCCTGTTGTTGCTGTTGTTGTCGTCGTCGTCGTGGCCACGAGCGGTTCAGCCGTGGTGTTCACAGTTCAGAGTTTTGTTTGGTGTGAGTCTGTGCTGGGTTTCCTGTCTGCTTATATCCAAAATCAAATCTAAACCAATTCTGCAGGCAAGGGTGACCATCACAGTTGTCCATCGCTCCACTCTTTACTCCACAGGTGTGTGTGTGTGTGTGTGTGTGACTCGTCTCTTGTCAAGTACATCAATGGCAGCAGGAAAGTGAGATGATTCGCAATATGTGTGTGTGTGTGTGTGTGTGTGTGTATTCAAGGGTGTGCTGAGTTAAATGAGTGTGTATTTGATTTCCTATAACGATATGCTTGTTTGTTTGTGTGCATGTATGGGATGTGTGTATATATGCGATTGATTGTAATGTAAGCACGTGTGTGTGTGTGTCTTTGTCAGTGTCTTTGTATTTGTAGGTCAATAAGGCACGGCAGGTGTTTTTGGTTTTCAGGCCAGTCCGGAGGAGACCACTGCAAGGCCAGGGTGTCGGAAGGAGGCGTGGCCAACATGCACGGCTTTAGGGCAGTCTGGTGTCAGGACGCGGCCGTTCTCCCCCACGCTCCCCGTGATGGACAGACGGGCCTTGTTCCGCATGGCTTCAGAGAACGAAAGCTAGAGGTGGAGAAGGAGGAGGAGGAGGAGGGGGCGCATAGAGAGAGAGGACGACAGAGGAGAGTCAGGGGGTGAGGAAGAGCAAGAAGAGATTTGGAGATTTGAGACGAAAATACTGGCAGCTGTGTGTGTGACAAATGCACCAGGAATTCACAAACACGCACAGAAATGCTTATACATGCATGTGCCTGCTCACGTGATCAGGAGGTGGACACTTATGGGTGTGATCTCACGTGCACTTTGTCTGTCCAAACACACAATTTGACCGTTGTTTGGGTCTTTTTTTCCCCAAATATAAGGAAACTGTGGCTTTGTGATTACTGACTTGTGAGTAAGTGTTACTGGACAGTTTGGACAGTCCGACAGACGCTGCAGCTGTCTGTCTTCTTTACTGTGATAACTGCTCTTTAATACTTCAATCCAGGTGAGAAGATTTAGAGAAACAGTGTAATTATTCTGTCACTATATCGTTGTGTGTCTAACACCATTAACACACAGGACTCAGGGTGTTTCTCCTGCAGCTGGCTTGGATTATCTCCTCATCCTCATTAACACACATATAGATAAAGAAACAAGTGACTGGATTAGTTCAAACGTGCACAGTGGGAGCACACCCCTACACACACACACACACACACCACACAATCAAATCTCACTTAAATGTGACCGCACAATGCTAATACAGTGTCAACAGAGGCAAAAACAAACTCAAAAAGCAGGCATCAATCGACAAACACGAACAAAATCCACACGTGGGGTTTAAGTAGACATCTGCATTTCAGAGGTGATCATGCATTTGGTTTTGTTGGGTCGTGAATATTCAGTGATTCCAAATAATAGGGTGAGGATTTGGAGAAAAATAGGAGAGGAGAATTGGAGAGTGGGAACTTTGGAGAGGTGAAGGAAACAGGAAGGAGTGGGTTTCAGATTTATAGAGAGGGGAGGGGGGAGGAGGGGCGGTGAGCGGCTACACTGCTCAGAGAGGGGAACACTTCACAGCGACGGGCTACTCTGTGATGTTTCAGTCACGTGTTTGAGTGCTGCCGGCGTCAAAATGAGCGATGCTATTTTACGAGAACGTCTAACACAACAGTTGTGAAGGAAACTGTGAAGGAATGCAGGAAAGGAAACTTGGTTGGATGCTGCAGTTTGGCATCCGTGACCAACATGCTGAGTTAGTCGCTTTCTCAAACAGCCGGTTGATGTTCTACTTGCGAACTCTTCTCACTGGCAGTGTAATGTCTCCTTTGGGTACTTGGATCGGGGCTGAATTAGCTTTCCGGTGTGCCGCCGTCTGCAATTTCTTGTATGATCAGTTGTTTATGTGCAGAGAATGTGTGCGACTGAGATTACTAATGTATGGCTGCACCTGCTAATAAACTCGTTGTGATGATCTAAATGCAGCCTGCAGAAAAGTCCAAGCAGAGCATCAAAGTCCAATGTTTCCTTTCATTTTCAGTGAATTAGATTAGTCTTCTTCCTACATCCTGTTATAATATCACTCAGTAGCCATTCTGTATGAAGTGTTTGCTCAGTTAGCTATTCCTCTGCGCTAAGGGAAAGCATCACAGCTCTTTTTAAGGTTTTCAACTTTTAGAGGTTGGTTGAAGTGAGTCTGTTTGGGCCGTCTGTGGCAGGGGTGCACAACTCCAGGTTACAGACCAAACACGAGAGAGATAAGGGGAGAGGTGAAGTCTGATTGGTTTCCAACTCCGATCTGCTGCTCGGCTGTTGCTCCGTATATAAAAATGTAAACAAGCCACGCTAATGAACAGGAACCAGAAAAAGAGTAAATACTGATCTGCTGTGACTGCTTACAATTTAAACAAATTACCCTTACATGGACTGTAAATGTAAAGCATAAGCACCTATCATCAATTTAAACATCCATTAACCCCCATTTGTTTAACTAGATTCACTATATTGTCCGCTAAATGACTTTCACCATTTAATGATGAATTAAACTTCTAATGACTCCGGCAGGTTGAGTCCCTATGAACCAAAATTCTAAGCAATTAAACACTGCTTGCCGTTTCATTTAGTTCTTTAATAACACACACACACACACGTACACACACACTTGACTTCACTGAGTGTTAGAAAACAGAAGCGTGTGTGTGTGTGTGTACATCCAAAGCTAGCGTGCAGCAGTAACACACTCAAGAGGCGCCGAGTGTGTTACTGTGTGTTGCTGCTTTCATGTCTGTCCAACAAATTACTCCAACACGGATAAACGGGAATAACTGGCAAAATATTTGGTTGAATTTGTGGAGAATTGTTACGAAAGATCAGGAATTCTCTATTGTGAAGATTGTGAAGAAAGTCTATTTTCCTTCAATCAGTCCAAATTAATTAACTTGAGCAGCGAGCAGCGTTCATTCATGTCCTTGTCTCAGGGTGACAGTGACCTTTTGACCGTCCCTGATGAGGAGAGTTGTGCATCCCTGCTTCATCAGAATTTCTTTGATTGAGTGAAGAGAACAATGCAGGTGCCTAGTCAAGTCATCAGCCAAGAGCATCACCATCATAGTCATCATCACCACCATTATCATCATCATCATCATCATCATCATCTGCAGCCAAAGACGATGGAACCAAATCTGTAGTCACGGTAACCTAACCCCAATCTAGCCTGGGGTGAAGTAATGCGACATAGAGAAGAAAATAAACAATAAAGGGAGCAGAAACCAAATAGAAAACTATCATCTATGGACAATGTTCGATCAATAATCAGTGAAACCGATCAGCCCAATAAGATTTCACCATGGGGGAGGAAACCATACGGATGAGAGGCTACATTGGTTCCACAATGCTTGACCGCATCCTCGTCACCACAATGAGAACAGCAGCGTTGTATGGGGCTGCTGCGACAGCCACTACATGGACAAAAACAATAATCTACAGCACCACCACCATAATCAACACCACCATTACCCCACCTACATGGGTGCCTCTAAGTCCTACCCCTATATCTTGACCCCCTCGGAGCCGTACACGTTGTACCCCTCCCTATAAGTGGCTAGATTCTGGGTGCTGGGGGAGGGGCTGGGGCAGTGGGGGGGGCTAAGGTCCACCTTCATGCGCTTGGCTTCGGCTCGCGACTTGTAGCAGAACTCGACCAGGGCCACCAGCATGGCCAGGCCCAGGCCGCCCACCAGGATGTAGAAGACCCCGGCCACGTTGGACAGGCTCAGAGCCTGGGACGATTTGTCCTGGAGGGTCGGGGGGGAACGGGTACGGGGTGGTGAGGAAGAGGAGGAGGACGGATGGGGCAGCGGTGAAGAGAGGCGGGCGGGCGGGCGGATGGGCGAGCGAGGGGAGACATAAAGGGATGGGAGATAGTGATGGTGATTGAGATGTATGGGTGGGTGTGTGAGGAGGAGCGCAGTGTTGATTGGGGAGGGAGAGGAAGGGTGAAATGAAGAGATGGAGCAGGGAGGAGGAGGAGGAGGGGATGGATACAGGGAGAGGAAGGATGGGGAAGGAAGAGGAAGGAGGGGAGAAAGCAGACGGAGACAGTGGGGCCACAGGGTTAGACACAGAAATGGAGATTGACAGAGAGAAAAACACATTTTGAGATACGTTCAAGTATTAAAGTAGTGCAGATATAACACACAGCCATTACTACAGTCTACTGTTACCATGACAGCTACAGTTACGACTACAGAATCACTACATACTATCTACTATCAAGACTACAGACATTATACTACACACAGCATCACAAGTACAGTCAGTGCAGCTACATTAGAAATATTATGTCATAGCTTGAATGAATATCAAATTTAACAAGTCAAAATAAGATAGTAAGTGTTTTTAAATCAACCACATTGCAGGCTTCTATCTGGGCGCTGATGACATTTACATTCCAGTATCAATCCCACTTTAAAGCTCCAGTATCCTAAACACCTACACCATCCTTCTATAGTGTAAACATCAGAATCATAAGAATGTGCGTCTGATCAACAACACAAATATGAAATCAATATCAAATCTTTGCTCAATAGGACCAGAAGCGTGTAACATTACTTTAAATGAGGCTTTATGAAAGAAAGCAACCTCAGCTGCTGGATGAGCATCAAGTCAAGAATAAATGCGCTAGTGTGTGAGATCAACAGAAAAGAATATGAACGTGACAATTTTGCATAATAATCCTACTGCAAATTGTAATGGAGATGGGAATTTAAAATAGAATCTGATGCATATTAAGGTAATGTGGCCTTCAGATAGGAGTAATGCAGCAGGAGAATGACTTAACTGACACTTCAGTATAATGGAGACTGAGATGGTGTGTAAAATTTGCTACTAGAGTCATTTCTGAGTAATCTGGAGCGTAATTCAGGATGATCAGGCTAGCGTTCTGTGGGCCGCAGCAGCGTGAGACTGACCTTACTTCCAGAGTCCTTGGGTCCACACTCTCCCTTGTCATACCACCATTTGTTTTTCAGTTTGTCTAAGACGCCTGCTTCGCTCAGTTTCAAAACTGCAAGGTTTACCGGGGTTCTTCGCGTGTAAAAATAACATAAATAACATCATAGGTCATGTTATTTTATGTTATTAGAGTATGTCACATAAGTTCAGTCACATAGAAATCACATTGTTCCTTTTTTTGTTTGCTCATATCTCAGTGACCTAGCAGGGATCCCACTGAGTACATGTGTGTACGCTCGTTCGGAAGGGGCTTGGGGGGAGCGAGGAGCTAAGGCGAGCTACAGACATATGAGTGGGACCCCCCTTTGTCACATCAGGTAACACACCCATGCTGCCCCAGCTGACCCCTGTATCCAACCAGAGGCAAGTAGTGTTAAGTCAGGACTATTGGCCCCGGGGCCGGCTCTGTGCTACCACTGGGAGAGTGACTTAGACCCGGGTCGATCTAACAAACTCTTGTACCTTTCGGAGGCCAGAGTTTAGCTGCAACCTTGTTAGAGACGTGATCCTGCTTCCCTTCCCTAGTAAATCTCTCTGTGCTCAAAGTTAGACGTCGGACTGAGAGTCATCAATCGTGCATGTCGTCCTTTTGGAACTGAACGGCTGAGTGTTCTAAATACTCCTGTAGAAATCCTGTAGAATACGAAAGATGGAGGAAACCTTAGCTTCTCACTTCATTCGGCCTCTATCAATTATTCATCCTCCTCTCTGCCTGAAGTCGATTGGAGCCTCAAAGAATCCATGAGCTACAGTTTCACTCTGGCTTTGGTTTCCCTTTAAACAATTTAGAACGTGTTTCACCTCCCATCTACACGAACCACACACTTAGCCCGGCTCCTCTCCTCCTCTCCTGTCTCACTGTTTCATGCTCTTCTGTCTCACGATTCCTGCTGCTCTCCCCAGAGCTGCCACTAGGGGGCGAATATTACTGCCTTGACAGCACTTGCTCTCCTCTCTCTTTCCAACTCCGAATCCCTTTTCCATGCTCTTACTCTCCAGCAAAAGTGGACGAATTTGATATATTGTCTTTTTGTAGGCAGCACTGAAGTATCAAATGATCAAATGCCTTTTGGATTATGATTCCAGTCTGAAAATGCTTCGGCCCTTTAATGAGGGTACTTCCGTAGATTTTTAATTTGAGGGACAGCTTGTCTGAGGAGATTCAACAAGCTGAGTTGCATCTTTGTCACTGGGTCTGAGCCTTTTTATAGAAAAAGCCACACACACCGCTGACATCAGATGCAACGTTATGACGCCGAGCTTCCAGGCTGCAGAGTCTCAGGAGACATTCATGGACGTCACTTTTGCCACCTGCCTGTGAGCTGCTTGACTTGTTTGCCAGGGCAGATGCGTGCGTTACATCTCAGAGAGCGGGGGGCCGCCGCAGACCGCTCGGTCAGCGGGCGGCCCCTTGCCCCTTAGTGGTGGGGTGGGCAGACAGAGAGGGCTAACCTTGGAGTCCCCTCCCCCGCTGCCACATTCGCCTTTGTCATACCACCACTTGTTTTTCAATTTGTCCAACAGGCCCTGCTCGTTGAGCTTTAGCACGGCCAGGTTGACCGCATTTCTTCAAATAAAAGGAGGGACAGATAAGATAGATTGGTCAGAGCAGAGGATGGATGGACAGACAAGACAAGATGGACGGGGGACCACAGCCAGAAGGAGGACGGGGGAGGGAAAGAAGGAGGGAAGGGACCAGAGAGGGGAAAGCAGAGGGGTTAGTGGGGAATGATGCACCCCAGACAACGCTCTCTCCTCCTTTCTCTCCTGCTAATGTACAACATTTGTTTGGCTTGTGTGTGTTTGTTATGATATTAAAGGATATTTCAGTCATACATCAGTTCTGTCTCTCATGTACAAACAGGATGCACCACACTAAGTGTCAGTGTGTTGGTATGTTAAGCAGGTTTCTGCTGCCTGCTGATGGTGCTCCTGTTCTTTCCTGCTGCGGCTCTTTGCTTCCTCCTGCTCCGTGTGTGTGTGTGTGTGTGTGTGTGTGTGTGTGTTTGTGTGTGTCAATTTCTTTTTACAGCCCTCCTGTTCACACCCCTGAAGGGATTGACCTCCAAACTAAATTGAGGGACAGCAGGCTAAATATCAGGCGCTCATGCTGTTGGTGCATATGTATTCAGCTAAGCCCTTTAGATCTGCCATGTTTATTAAGTGAGGGGTGGGATCACATTTAGTTATGGTGGAGGACTCCTGTAGAAATATTACAGCACAGCTTCCCTCCAAGCAGCCATTTGTTCACTTTAATTTGCTAGTTTTTGTACTTTTTTATCATTTGGTATAATCGGGTGTCATTATGTGCTCAGAACCCTGGATTGTTTTGTTGAATGTTTTCCTAGTTTGCTACATTTATATGTGAAAGTCTTTGCTTGTTAAACAGCAGGGAGGTTTTCTCTCCGCACTGTCTGTGTTTGCTTGTTTGTTCTTCAATTTGGACTTGTCAACAATACATTGTCGCTCGTGAATGCAGAAGCTTTGCACTTCAACGCATCATCTGGATTGTTTGTTTGTTTGTTTGAGATGAGAAACGGTTCCAAAGCGTTTAAAATCTTTCACGTCTTTTGAATCTGGTGTATTAGCAGTGGTGTTCAACTTTAACTTGTAAACTTGGAAAACACCGGCGAGACTCCGACATTGTTTTCTGTTATTGTCCATTTTGGCTGCGGCTCATGGTGTTTACCTTGACTTTCTTTGATGCTGTAATCAATTGAGCCAAACACACCGATAAATCCACTGCGCTCACTGTGTGTGTTGTGTGCTTGTGTTGGGATTGGAGAGTGAAGGTTAGAAGAACAGAAGAGGGAGACGAGGGAGGCCAAGACTGGAAGGTCGCCAGGGAAACTTGCGAAAATACGAAAAAAAAAAAGCTTTGTGTTTGAAGGGATGGCGGCGCGATGAGTCCATTTATGATTTGTCCTGATAAATGACCTCTAACTTGTTTTGGGTATTACTTATAGCTACATATAGCTCATTTAGTGTGTGTGAGGATAATGTGCTGCATGTTGAGACGCAGAGAGAGACAGTGTTCTCTAGGATGGGACTACAAGACACGACTAATCCAAAATAAACAAAACAGGAGTGGATGAAAACAGTTCAAACATATTCAATCAACAGTCAGGCAACATATCCATCGACATATCAACAATAAAACTAGTGCATACTTCAGATGTAATCATTCCTATCAGTGATCCTAAACAACACTGCATTATTATTCCTCCTTATCAAAACATCCTGAGCCGAGTTTAGCTGTAAGCTCAGTGCAGTGCAGGGGGGGGGGGGGGGGGGGGGGGGGAGAGCAGGACCACCTGACACGTGCTCGGGTTCACCGCTGGTTGAGAGAAGCCAGAGACAGCCGTGGATAGTCTCGGGAATGAGTCACGGGGGGCTTTAGGAAGGAGACATATCCCACCGCTGTCTGTCACTTTTCCCTCGTAAAACGGAGAAACCCTGGTCTGAAACGGTAGGAGTCACCGGTGGCAACTAGAGGGGGAGAGGGGGAGGAGTTTGGGGGTCAGGGTCTTGTTTGCGCCTCACACAGGGGAAAGTTATAGGACAGGACCGAGAACCGTGCGCTTCGGCTTTAGTGTCTTTTTGTTTGTTTGCCGTACATAAGCGATGGAGCAAGAGAAGAGAAATCACACGGTCCTGCTCTTCTCCAACAGCTGCTTATCGTTACTACGAGGCTACAACGCCAGACAAAGCGTCTGGCCAAGATTCCAACAAAGGATGAAGAGTTCCGCTGAAGGAGGAGCGAGGTGGGAATGTTCCAGAGCCATTTCTCATTCTTTTCCTCCATAATGATCGCACACATGCTCACTTTCACTCATTCTTTGAAATGAACCGTTGGTCACATCTGGACTTTGGCTTTGAATTTGGCTCGATTCAATGAAGTGGATTGATATTTTCACAATTATATGTCACTCGGTGTGTGTATGTGTGTGTGTGCTTATATGTTTAGTTTCTAGTTTCCCCCACTGGTAAGGCCCCTCTACTTCCTGTTTCCTGTTCCTCTATAAATTCCCCCTTGTGGCTCTGGGTTTAGTGGCAGCAGTCAGGTGTTCTGCTCCGCCCCCGGGTGACACTTCATAAATATCATCATCATCATCATCATCAACATTATCATCATCATCATCATTCACGACAATCTCTGTGGATAACAGGAACGACAAAGACACAGACACAAGACAGCGAGACGACACACAGATGGACAGCGTTTACCTGCGTGGCGGCCCTGCGGAGAGACGGGATGAGTGAAAGACAAAAAAAACAGAAAAGGAGGAAGAGGAAGGAGAGGAAGGAGAGGAAGGAGAGGAAGAAACGGTCAAAAAGGGGGACGGATGAGCACAGGACGCACAGCGTGAGACGGGGACGGACAAGTGCTGAGGTGGGGCGGACAAGGAGACGCCAGGGATGGAGAAACGCAAAGAAATGAAGAGATGGAGATGAAATGACATCATCACTCCACACACTCGCCCGTATCACTGCTGCTGGGTGAAAACCTTTGGCTGCTTTTGCCGGATTTAAATTTAGATTGGCGCCAAATTTGTGAGAGTCAATCATATTCCGGTGTGTGTAAATCAGTTCCTTTACGTTATGTGTGTGTGTGCGTGTGTGTGTTTTCATCAGACAGCAGCGATAGATTAACGTTGTCGTAGAATCAAAGGCACAGCAGGGTAGGTGGAGTATCGTAGCAACAGTACAGTAACCAGACTCTGTTACTGTTTCCTGTTGTTACACTATTCCACCCACCTTAACTGTGAGCCTTTCGGGGTGGCGATCCCGTATCCTTTGGAGTCCAGGTTCCCGCCCACTTTCATGGTGTCGCACGGCTTGCGCTGCTCCGTGTACTCGTTCATGGTGGACTCCAGGAGGAAGGCGTACTTCCCCTTGGACTTGCGAACTCTGGCCACGCCCTCCGCCGTGGTTTTGGTGAACACCGTGGGCTCGGCCGACTTCATGTAGGACCACATCTTCTCGTACACGGCTATTTTGGACCTCTGAGGGGGCGGGAGAGCGAGAAGACAAAAGCAGAGGTCAGAGAGATGATGGTTTGTGGTGATCTGTGGAGGATGAGACTTAGAGACGTAGAGACTTAGAGACGTAGAGACACTTCAAATTCACAAAAATGCCTCCAGATAAAACATTGCAGCCTTTTGCACTCCTGCTTCTGATGGAGATGATGGCGTTCAGTGTGTGCATTATCCTCTATATATCCATGCATTACATCTACAGCCGCCTCCCTGACCACTGATCCGATTCAGATCTACGCCCCGGCTCACTGAGATGCATTCACTGCCTGTATGAGATATGAACACATGACGCCAGGAGAGGAAAAGCCTGTTCGCTGTTCAATGACTCTCATTGCGTTTACACGATTACGCTGTCGCATAACTGAAGCAGAGCATTGGTCGCACTGCATGTTTATGTGTGTGTGTGTGTGTGTGTGTGGACTGTGTGTACTCAAGAATGAAAATAAGCAGAGAAGTCAAACTGTCGTCCTTGGCGAGCCTCGGCTTTAATCCCTCTCTTTCTCTCCTGGTCATAAAGAATTATTCTGTTGCTCTGAAAGCCATGAGCCACGGCCACTAAAACCAGAGTCTGAGCTGTGTGTGTGTGTGTGTGTGTGTGTGTGTGTGTGTATGTGTGTGCGCGTGCGCAAGTGTGCCACCGGTGCATGACGGACACCTATCCCATAATAATGTCACTCAGTCTCACCCCTCCTCCCTCCTGTATTCACGCTCTGTCTCCCTTTATTCTTTATTTCTCTCTCTATCTGCTAGATTCCGTCACATCTGTAAGAACGCCACTCGCCTCCATCCTCTTCCTCTTCCTCACACCCCCATACCCACGTCCTTCTTCTTCTTCTTCACTCTTTAATTCCGCCCTCTATAATCCAGTCCAGACATCTGTTCATCCATCATTTCTCATCTTCTATGCACCATAATTCTCTTTCTGCTCCCAGCAAAGTGTGTGTGTGTGTGTGTACTTTTGTGTACCTTGCAAATTGTGTGAGCAGGTATTTGACAATATGGTGCGACACTTCTCAGATTGTTTAACAATGAGTGAGAGTGTGAAGGAGGAAATGGATGCAGCATGTCACCTTCAGGCGTCCATAGCGTGCAGAACAGTGTCAGACACACACACACACACACACACACACACACCGACACACCCAGACACACAGGCGCTCGCACACAATCGTTATACACACACATATGCGTATATGCGGTTGAATATGCATACATGCATGCCTGGATGCACAGAAAAATGTACATGTAGGCACACATTGACAACACAACACACACACGCACACACACTCGCACAGATAATTAATGGTGATGGCGAATCCCCCTCAGCTGTGGGAGAGTAAATTGCTTTTTCACCCTCCACAGATTTCAGCCCGCTCGTTATGTTGATGATGCCAGAGCCGCTCACAGGAGCACAAACTGTCTGCTTCACACACACACACACACACACACGGACACAGACACACACACGTCCTCAAATACACTAATGCCTATCTCAACCTAGCCCAATTGTAAAGTGGCGTTTACAGTCCAAGCCCGACGCACGAGCACACAACACTCCACTCCACCGCCGTGACGATGTGTGATATGCAGATGTGTCGGTGTGTGTGTGAGCTTATTAGTGTAATCTCAGAGCGCGTGGGTGTGCAGGGGTCAGAGGGAGAAACCACTCCACGTCTCCGCTCGGCCCTTAGCGCCTTCTCTCCGGCTCCGCTCCGCCGCTTTCTGCTTTTACAAATCTATATTTTATTCAGATAGCTTAATATTTATTCAACGATTTAGTTGCGTCTGCAGCTGCTTGATTTATTACTGGCGGCGGCAAACAGTAGTTGGTATCGTTGGCAGGGTTTTAATCGATTTAATAATAAGTAATAGTAATAGTTATAGCCGTGTTAGGTTGGAGCAGCCTGGTGTTGAGTACAGAGAGTGCCTGTCCTCATCTACGTCCTCCTCTAGGTGAGAGCAGGTGTGTGTGTAGTTGTAAAGTGATGCTACACAACCCCTTAACCCCAAATGTGTGTTCCCTTATCGTGAACACAAGTGGGACATGTCCTTGTAGGTGTTCTCATGTCCACCAGAGGCCACGGCTGCCACAGGGGAGGAGAAGCGCTGTAACCTCACACACACTCATTACGACTGAAATAATGTAACTTTGAACGAGCGTGGAAACAGAGTCGAGTGATTGGAACGTAACCTCCCAGACCTCTCCTGACCCGGATGAGTCAGATCCACATTTTCAGACTGAACCAGCTGACTCAAGATGTGCCGAGTGTGAAAAATGTGTAGAAAAGACGGAGGGTATAATGAACGGCGCCGCTTAATCACAGATAGGTTATGATTTGTGTCAGTGTGCTCCGGCAAAACACTCCACTCGAGCAAAGGCGGCAAAGCTTGGAGAAATGAACACAAATGAAATCACCATTAGCACAGCATTTATCCTGAGACGCTCACACAGGCTAATCCCTCACGCTCCACATTTGTCTTAGCTGTTTTCAGACAGTTTTCAACCTAACCCCCCCCTCCCAAAGCTCATTAAAATGAATCTTAATCAGGGATGAAAGCTGTAACTGTGTCAAAAGAACAAAAAAAAACGAGCCTCAGTAAACGCAGCACACTGTTTGATTCTTATCTCCCGACTGTCAAAAGCAATTGGATCACAGTGGAATAGACCGGCTCGGCTGTGGCCCAATCAGTTGTGAAGTCCGCATTAAAGCTGTAATCAGCCCAAAATATAATGTGAGCCCGGGGCTGAGAGACTGACGCCCCGGCCACTCCGCCGTCTCGGCTCGGCAGGACTCTCAAACCTCCCCGAAGAAATCGAGTAAATGAGCAGGAGGGCGCCGGTGACTTCATACCCTGAAGAACTCTTTAGTGGAGCCGGAGTCCAGCGTCCCGTAGGCTATCTCCGTCTGCTTGGCCAGGTCCTCTGCGCTCTCTATGGGCGACACCATCCTCTCCACCGTGAGGAAGGCAGCCAGGTTGGCTGTGTAAGACGAGATGATGATTAGGGTAAAGAACCACCACACACCACCGACAATACGTCCGGACAGAGACCTGCAGAGAGCGAATACAAGGGACGGGGTAGGAAGAGAGAGGGAGAGAGAGAGAGAGAGGAGATGCAGGGACGGAGTTAATATTAAAAGGGATAAATTGGATATAAGAAAAAGACAGAGAGAGAGAGATAGGCAGCACAACATCCAATAACAAGGACGGGCGGCGCTGGAGGAGCTGAAAAGTGACCGTGCGGCCCGAAGTTATCGGCTTTACACGTCCGAACCAATTGGACACAATAGCAAAGCGCGAAACCCGATTGTCCACAGAGGGCCCTAAATCTCTCTCGCCCCCCTCCCTCCCTCCTATTTTCCTCCCTCTCTCTCTCTCCACGTTAACTGCCTTTGTCTCCCTGTAGCGAAGAGGAGCGTCAAAGTAAGTGGCAATTCATTTTGTTTGCATGTAATTGTTTCCACCGAGTTAAGAGAGAGCGAGAGAGAGAGAGAGAGAGAGAGAGAGAGGTCGTAAAATGTTCTGTTTACCTTCAAAGTGCAACAGGAAAACACACAAAACGACACAAAAAGGGCTCTAAAAGCGGTGTGTTGGGTGGAGGAGCGTCGCCGCAGTAAAAAGGCTAATCTGTGCTGAATGTCAAACTTCAAATGCCTTCTTGACATTTCTGATTTGACTCCACTCCCCCGCCCTATCAGCCATTGTTGTTTTGCTTATCGAATTATCAGAGTGTAGCCGAAACCTCCCTTTTGGACGGAACCTGTCAGTCGCTCCAAAAACACACCGCCTTCTCTTCACGCACCCTGATCTCTGATCTGCGCCTTACAGGGGAGTGTGTAAACCATCGTGCCCTTTTATTTGACTCTCCGCGGCGACACTGCTCACTCTGAATCACATGTGGAACTGACAGACATTGAACCATTTCCAGACAGAAGAACTCTGTAGACAAATGGTGTGTTTAGTTCTGCTTAATGTCTAAAATAAGCATATTTTTTATAGAGTATAGGATGGAGTCTCGCTCTCAGCTCAAGGCCACTTCCAGTCGTGCACACTCTCAGTTACACGGTTACATCATCACCTCATTTCCTGTCCCTTTGCTTAAATAATGAGGAGTTGGACCGGCTGGAAAAAGCTGTGATTTTTTAAGGGTGTGCAGGGTTTTATGGAGTGCAAGGTTGAGGGGAGAGGGAGAAAAATGAGTGTGAGCGCTGAGCGGTGCAGTGACGCCTGACTCGGCATAAATCGCCGCCTTATGGAGCGCACACACACACTCTCACAGGACCATGTAGTGCCTGTCATCCTGCACTTCTTAAGGAGGAACCATCATTTCTCATTATTTTGTATAAACATGAAAGTATGTTCATTATTTATAGTGAGATAAGAGCTGCCTGCTGCCTCTGAAGGAGCTACAACAGCAACAACCTATCAGAGGAGTCTCCACATCCACACCCACACCCAGGGAAGAAGAGATATCAGTCAGGTGGAAGGAGGGAGGGAAAGGGAGATGGAGGGGAAACGAAACAAAGGGAAATCAGGGGAATCGGGGTGAAGGGATACAGGAAGAGCAAAGGGCAAAGGTAACCGGGAAGGAAAGAAAAATAACAGAAATGGGAAGAGGAAGAGAAAGCCAAGGGCACGATGACGAAGAATCACACACACACATACACACACTTGCAAATTTATAGTGTGTGTCCTTGTGGCATTGATCTGTTTATCTGTAGGCATAAAGTGTGATAGACTGGATAGAAGAGTTGTTAGGCTTTGGTTTAGCGGAGTGTTTCAGAGGGCAGGCATGCACTGAAACTGATCCTGTTACATTAAACCATGGTGGCAAAGCCTTCCTGCTTCCTGAACACTACAGTGGACCGGTAGTGGACACTAATTGGAAACACCACAGGTCGCTACCTAGTGGAAAATAAGTGTAAGTGCAGGTAAATACACTCACAACCAAGATGGCGGAAGAGACGTTGACACAACTGTAAACAAATTTCTTCAGCGGCTGCGTGTTCTCTATAAATTAGTTAATTTCTCGGATATTTATGTAATTTAACAGTGATTGTCAGAGTTTGAAATACTTCAGATGGAAACATGAGGCTGATTTTTATCCAATGGCAGGATTTTGAAATTTATGGACAATATTTTCCTATTTGAAAATATAAAAATAAAGGTTGTTTCCTATCACAACCCAGAGCAGTATATGTTAGAATATCTTTACAAATACTTGAGCCACGATATCTCAGGTGCAGTTCTGAGCTGAGGATCTTGGTAGCAGTCTATTGCAACAGCATTTCTAATAGCTAATGCTAATTTAGTGTGTGTGTGTGTGAGCTCGGCGCCCAAAACAAATCTAGCGCTCTGCAGCAACAACAGTGAGCGATAACTAGCACGCCGTCTCCACCTCTGAGGGCAGAACAGGAAGATCATTGCCACTTTGCTCCGTTTGGGTTGGCAGTACGAGCGCCGACCCTTTGGCTTCCTCCAATGTAACCGCACACACACTGAAAAGGCATTTAGGAGGCTAAATTAGGCACAGACATGACAGAATAATCAGGGTTCACCAGCAGAAATCCACCTGTGAACAACGATTGTGTTAATCCCTCCTTCCTTGCTTGTGCGACGCATTCGGAATCACTTTACTGCCAAAAAGTGGGATTAATGTCAGATTATTCTAATGCACGTAAACACAAACTAATGATCTGTTTATGACCTGACTGTGATAGGCAGGAGAGGGCTGTTTCTGCTTTATATGTGCTGTTAGAAATGCAAGACAAATAAAGACTACAGCCATGGAAACCAACCCCCCCTCAGGCACTGCAGCAGTACTTCATTAAAGGACCAGGACGTGACATCATAAGTGGCAGATTGGAGTCTTTAATCGAACACACACCAGCTGAATAGCTTCTATAATTTAGAGGGCATGAAAGACAATCAGCCGTCAAAGGAAAGCAAAACAACATGATTAACAACATGTCTACCTTCGTCTAAATGTGCTGCCCTTGATTCACGTGTGTGTGTGTGTGTGTGTGTGTGTGTGTGTGTGTGTGTTTGTGTGGGAGCGAGAGCGAGCGAGCGAGCGAGAGAGAGAGTATGGGTGAATGAACGTTTGGCCTTGGAAGGAACAAGAAGCGGGAATACATACGGGGTGATAAAGCATGCTTCATTCAGGTGCTAGCATGTGTGTGTAGGTGTGCGTGTGTGCCTGTATGTGCGCGTGGGAGTGTTGAGGTGACAGCCGCGTGTGAATATGCCTATATATATGTGTGTGTGTGTGTGTTGGTATGCAACAGGCGAGTCATTCCACACTGGATCATGTATCATCTATGATAGCCAACAGATTGCCTCCCCAAGTCTCTGTGCGAAAGATTAATGACATGCTGTTTACTCCCCCCTTTCTCTCTGTGTGTGTGTGCGTGTGTGTGTGTGAGAAATGTGTATTTGCACTCCTATAGCTCAATCCCCCAATTTATTCAGATTACGCTCTTTGCTGCCAAACAATTTTAAAACCAGACAAGATCACAACAATACAAACAGAAAAGCCTGTTGATGCAACTGCCACAACAAACCAACACACACACACCGGGCAACGACAACACAAAGTGGGCCTATTTACACACGCACAGGCGTAGATTAACGGTGACACTTCCACACGCGCACAGCTAATCAGACATACACACCGACACACACATTGTTCCTCTCTCTCTCCCGATTTCTCACTGATCCAGACGTGATTATGCAAATGTTTTCAGAGCGTTTGCGACCATTGTGTGTGTGTGTTGTTGTACTTGTAATCCTGCATTTATAAGTGAATTTAACGACGTGGAAGGGATGCGAGTGGAGCCAGTGCGTCCAATTCTACTCTGATTAAAGTTAACAAATGTATTTATTCAAACATCATGTACACTGGAATGATCATAAACAATAGCCGGCATCAACGGATTGACCCCAGCATGGAAATGATACACTCCAGTTAGCCGCGTTTCTGCCCTCTTCACAGCACACACACACACACACACACACACACACACACACACACACACACACACCACATGGGACTACAGCGTACCTGTAAACATACTTGTGTGTCACGATCTCACAAGGGTGCAAAGGTTGCCAAGGTGCAAAAGGTGCAGGATCCTCCCTCAGCCGTTTGTGTAAAGTGATCTAAACATCACAGTAACGTTTGAGTCCCTGATTCGATTTCAAGTTTGACACAAATCAAACTGTCTGGCGGCTAAATTTACATCAAACCATCTGGGAGCGAGTGTGTGTTCATCAAACAATATAGAGGGGATTACACAATAAAGATAATAAGTGGATTTGGAGGAAGTTTTCAAACTCTAAACTGAATTATGTGTGTAAATCTAGACGGTGTTAAACAGTAAAGTATCAGAGTACAGATCAGTATCTATCATGAAGTACAGAATAAAGCTTAGGTTACAGGATTGAATATCAAACGCCCACAGCCTCACACTTCTCAACATAATAAAAGTGTCTTCTTATTGTTTTTTTGCCCAATAAATGTGTTTTGTTTATCATGTTTTACCTTTGTGCCTTTGTATGCACACGCGTGTTTGCATTAGTATATTGGAAAAATCAGAACATGTGACTGCAAACAGGACAATGGTCGACTTCATGAAAAGAGTGAAGTACAAACAAGGGATTTAAACATAAAACAAAACCAAACCAACAGTGAACCCAGGCTTCTACTTGGGAACAAATCAGATTCTTCTAATCTCAGATAACCGAGGCGCTCTGTTAGTGTCGGGCCTGATTTGACTTCACACTTGGGCGGTGACGAGTCCGTTTTTGGTTTACAAACAATGAAGGAAAGAAAGGGGAGACTGATAAGAATCTATACTGAGAGGGAGGAGGGGAGGGAGGGAGGGAGGGAGGGGGGGACGAGGGGGGCAGGACACAAAATCCGATTAAGAGATTAAAGATCAGGTGGAGCAGGTAGATAGTGAAGAGTAGAAGCAAATCAAATCAAACTGTAAAAGGGATAATAAGAGATGAAGATAAGAGAGAGGGAGAGGGGGGGGAGGCAGAGAAAGAGGGGGGTGGGGAGAGAGCGAGAGAGAGAGAGAGAGAGAGAGAGAGATTTCTAGAAACTATCACTGGTGACCTCCACAAACCATCCAGTGACCTGTGTGTGTGGACTTTTGACCTTGAGGCCAATCATTAATTAGTCAGTAGTTAGTTTGTCGGCCATTAGCTGGATCTGTTTCTGCTATTAACTATTCAACAACACACCTAGCAGCCACACACACACACACACACACACACACACACACACACACAACAACAAATGCCAAGGACACATGTGCCCCCCCCCCCCACCCGCCTAGAAGTAGAGATGCATGTATGTCCACACACACACACACACACACACACACACACACACACACACAGGAGAAGAAGCTGTAATTTCAGAGGTTTATTGACTGTCAGATTCAATCCCTGTGAGACACTCGGTTCACCTCTCTCTCTCTCTCTCTCTCTCTCTCTCTCTGTGCTGCATCTTTCAACCATTTCTTCATCTACGCATCAAGAATCCCTCCTACACGTCTGTCATCCCTCCATCCCTCCACCCGGCCTTTCTGTTGCCACTTGGCCGCCAACCATCACACAAACACAGACGCCGAGGTTGAAAAATGACAGGCAGGTGGTGAAAGAGCCGTCCCAAGGTCACCCTGGGAATGTAAGCCAGTGTGTGTGTGTGTGTGTGTGTGTGTGTGTGTGTGTGTGTGTGTGTGTGTGTGTGTGTATGCCCAGCTCATTTCCTACCTATTAACATCTACCTGGCTGGAGGGCAGAATTGCAAATCTTTGTTTGAAAGACAGTTATGTGTGTAATAGAGCGAGTGTGCGCATGCAAGAGAGAGAGAGGAGGAGGGAGAGAGGGAGAGAGAAAGAGAGAGAGAGAGAGAGAGAGAGAGAGAGAGAGAGAGAGGGAGAGAGGGAGAGAGAGACTGCACTATGGTAAGGACGCCAGTATGTGCCTTGCTTCGGAAATGTCAATCATTTATGTCAATGATTAGGCTACAAATCAGCAGGGCCAGACGCCAACACGCTCAGAGAGAGAGACAGAATGGGAGAAGGATGAAAAGGAGAGACGGAGGAGAGGAGAGGAAAGCAAAGAAGGTGCAGAAAAGCAAAAACGGAAAGATCCAAACAGCAAAAAAGCGTCAGCAGGAGAGAGAGAGAGAGAGAGAGAGAGAGAGAGAGAGAGAGAGAGAGATCCAGTGTGTGTGTGTGTTTTATAGTGTTTCTCTCAGACTGCAGAGATGACTGCAGCAGGGAGCAAGGGACACACACAGAATACCAATGGACAATGCACTATGTCAGCCCAACGCACACATACACACACCCACACACGCACAAACACACACAAACACACACTGTACATAAACTCTGTCACCCAGTTTAACACCTGGACAACCACACAGACACGCACATCTAAGACAGAAGAGATGTGTACTTTATGAGAGTCAAGACACAGATGTGACTAAGCAGTCTGCAGACACACACACACACACACACACACACACATTAAGTAGACGAAAAAGGGGAACAAAACCCCCCTTCCTGGAGACGCTGCCTCCGTCTCCTCTGTTCTCTTAAATGTCAACCTCGATGCTGTGATCCCTGCTGAGGAACCACAGAGAATACAAGTGTCAGGATGAAAGCCAGCGTGTGAGAAACTACCCGAACAAGAGCGCCGCTTCCTCACGGTCAGGACAAACACACACACAAGCGGTGAGAGTAAAGAAATAACCATTACGCAGCGGAGAATACCTGCACGCCCCCCCCCCCCCCCCCCGTCTGCCAACATGAATATCCATCCGTCAAACAAAGGCCGGGCCTACAGGGGAATAACATGCAGGTCATTTACATATAAACTCCTCCATTATGATGTCGTCGGTGTGCAAAGAAAGTGGCTGGTAATGGCAGGATGATGTAATGTTCCGGTTTAAGTGGCACTTTCAGGATCGGCTCAGTGCGATGAATGACACAAGTGTGATATTTATCTATTTCTTTTCCCGATATTTGCGGATGGGAGAGAGAAGTGCAAATGGCATAAATTAACAAGTCGGCTAACGCGTCTGGGAATAGCAGGTCGCACAATCTGTCGCGGGGGAAAGAACGCATCACCGAAAAGAAAATGCACGCGATTGACACCGACTGCTGTAGTGCAATTAGCGGCGTTCCTGAAGGATCTGAAGAATCTTGCTGACCTAAATCGAGACGCGCACATAGAAAAGTGTTATCTGCTGTAATTGAGACCCTGCGGATTTGCTTTGGAGGGTTTTAAAGAACCGGAACAAACAACAAGTACACCGGCGGGATGCTCTCACCGCACACACAGGTGAGGTTGAGCCGGGGCTGTGTGCAAAAGTCAAAGTGTAAGCCTGAGAAACAAAAAATCTCCTCTCAGCGGAGACGCCTGGACGCTCACACTCCAATAACCCACTACAAGAAGAAGAAGAGGAAGAAAAAGGGTAGAGAGAAAGTAGTTTTATTTTGAAATCTACTGAATTTATTGTCGGAGAGCTGTAAAAATAGATCATACGTCACATTCTGCATGCTCGGTGTAGTTTGATCGCACTTTATCGGCGAGGATTCATCCAGGGCGTTGAAATGGAACGTAGGGACGTAAGGATGTAAGACAGGGAAGTATACGCTCACACTAAATGTGTCAGGAAAGTGTGATTCAGTTTTAAAGGTCCGTAGCAGCGCTCTACCTCCCGACACACTGACCAAACTAAGATTTCAGCACTCTGGTGTGTGTAAAGGGGTCAAGACTCGTAGATTCATTATATTGTGCGATGAAATGTGTGCTTACCTTCTCAAATACTGCTCACTAACATTTGGTCGACCTTGTGCTCTGATTAATATCTATCTAATGAGCACACGGGGCATTAAAGGTCACTCTGGTATCTTCAATCACTGCTTATATCGCCGCCTTTGACATTACTGTGTGCTGCTATGACTTCATCCTCCAGCCCCAGGTCTGCTCCTTTCTGAAGAATGCTTTAGACTACTTTGGCTACTGTGCGCTCTGTTTTGGCAGAAATGATAAGTAAGCACAGGGCTCTGTTGTGTACGCGGCCAGAGGGTTGCGTGCCAAAGCCCGAGCCAAATCTGCAGCGAGCGTACATCAATCTGATCTGGGAGAGAAACCTGGGAACGCAGCGCACGCCGTCCACATACGGCTGGATTTAATACTTGCTGCTGTAGATGCGTTATAGTCCCTGTGTGTCGGACAGGGAACGGGATGTGTGCATTGCTTTTTAGAGAAGGGCATCGCTGATCTAAGTGTGAGATTTTTCCTCTCTTAGATAGGGAATCTGGCATTTATGACTGCAGTGAGCCGGGCCTATAGAAGAGCTGCGTTGTATGGAAAGCGGCGGGGATGCTGATTTAAAGGATGACCCCAAGCTTCACGCAATCTTATTGCGTGTGTGTCCGTGTGTGAGTGTCATTTTCGTGTGTTGGGGGCTCAAATTAGCCCGTCAGTCCAACTAAAAGGAGCAGTGGGAGACGACAGGTGTGGGGGGCAGAGGAGGACAGAGGAGAGGAGAGTGAGAGAGAGAGATGGATGGAAGTGTGAAAGGAAAGGGCAGAGGAGCAAATGAGGAGATGAAAGAAGTAAAGTGGGCAAAATGAATAAAATGCTAATGAGGATGCAGTGGGAATATTAGAGAAAGCGTGTGTGTGTGTGAGAAAAATGCGATCCAAGGCTTATATGAGTGTGAGCGGCTAGTTTGTAGTCGTTGAATCCAGAAGCGGTTCAGGCGTCGAGTTGTCAAAGTCAATTCATCATCGATTGCAAATACCACAATACATTCCAGGTCTCAGAGTCCTACTTCAGCGATCCAATGAGACGGAATAATTTCTCTCTTTTTTCTCGAGTTCAGGCGGCTGTTACAGAAACATTTCCTCTTCGATAGGAGGAAGGGCGGACGAACGGACGAACGGTCGCTCTGTTGACACCGCCATCCAGACTATTTTCTAAGCGTGGCGGTGGAATGTGTTATCAAATCTCTCTTGATCTTCTAAATCCCTCTCCATCTATACTTTAAGTCCTACAGACCCATTTCTTCCACGTAAACCTTCACACCTACAGGCTTTCAGAGGAAGACGTCGGCACTTATTACACCGTCTGCAACCCGCTGGCACTTAATGGGAACTAAGTGGAAGTAGACATTTGCTTCGCGGCACATATCCTCTATTCCCGTCCCTCACTTGTGTTGCACCACACACTGCGCCCCACGCGTCCATCACGCCGGATGAAGGCGTCAAAGCCCAGATGAAGAAAAGCAATGGGGGGGGGACGTGACAGCTGCGTTTCCGTCTCGAATAATCTCTCATTTAAGAAGGAAAAGTTAAGCAAAGCAACTACTTGAGAAACTATTGGATAGTTTAGCGTCAGGCTGGAGTTTTACTGCTCTCCGTTACCGTGGATACACTGTTTAAACACAAACAGGAGAGTCGGTGATTTGTTTTGTTATAAACTTTTAACAATCACGGGGGCGATGGCAGCAGTTTGTTTGGGAGAGTGAGAGAGCGAGTGAACCAAAGTGTAGTAAAGTATACAACCATAACTGAACCAACATAGCTTCTAACTTTTATGTGCATGTTGTCCGTCTCCGGCTCTGAAGTGAGACGAGTGTGTCCGAGTTCACGTTAATCAATTGCACTCAATGCCATTTCCACACACACACACACACACACACACACACACACACACACACACACACACACACACACACACACACACACACCCATCATCTGCGTCTTTCCTCCATCTTTTGTTTCTGCTGTTCCTTTTCTCTTTCCATTTGCTCCCTAAAGGTCCACAAGACGATGGACATGAATATTTCACTAAACTGCATTCTCAGGTTATCAATTATAAAATGCCCATATTCTTATAAATATTCTAAAAATACAGCTGGACTCCCCCCCCCCCCCTCAGTGTGCATCAAACATTCATACGCACCTACCAACCTGCTAAACCGTCGGCCGTAGCACAAGCATATGGACGTTGCTGGGCTGTGTGCAGGTGTTTCCTTAAGCTCCTGGTGTGCATGTTTGTGTGAATGTGTGTATTTGTTCACAGCCTGGGTGCCACGGTAACACGTGGTGGCACCGGACCGACCCGTCTACTGGTGAGGCAAGAACATGTCGAAGAAAGGAGATTCGGATCTTCTGAATTATGAATCGCCACAGCCTTCTGCTTACAGCCCTCTACCATCACAGGCAGGAGGATACACACACGCCTCCAGCCCCACACACACACAAACACACTCAAACCCTATTTCTTACTCTCTGTCTGATGCACAAGTGTCTATGCCTGAAACCAGAGAGAATACTCAAGTGCTTCACACACACACACACACACACACACACACACACACACACACACACACACACACACACACACACACACACACACACACACACACACACACACACACACACACACTTTCCCTTACCGCGGTGAGATGTCGCAACCCTGCTGCATGAAGGCTCCAAGTGAAAACCATAGAGAGTTGAAGATGCCAAACTCATTGGGCGGTTGGTCTGTGGGGCCCAGCTCTGTGGTTCCCTCCTCTGGTTCCTCAGCGTGCCACTCATATGGACTGAAACGACTCACCTAGGACCCAAAAATGTTTCATTTAAAAACAACAACAGCAACAGCAACAATTACAATAATAGTGATACATCATAATTCCAGGAGGCTTAAACAGGTAAACAAACTCTTAGTCCTATGGCAAACCAGTTGATTCAGGCCTGCACCACACAACACAATGTCTCAATCCTCACCACTCACCAAAAACAGAACCACGCTGACGCCAATATAAGCAAACACTATGCACATCCAGATTTCGTACGCCAGTGGGTCCAGGAAGGAGAAAACACCGGGTTTGGACTTCTGGGGCTTTTTAATCATGATGGAGATTCCCAGGGACATGAAGGGTTTGGAGAAGTCGATCACCTCCTCTCTCACCAGGGTGATGGTGAGCGGGGCCACGGCAATTTCAGCTTTCTGAGAAAAAAGAAGGAGGAGGCGGGAAGCGGAGTAAGTGCTTAGTTGAGTCATATCGCAATTGTACCTGTACTTGCATTATGCAATCGGAATGAGAGTCTGAGAGGAAAGGAAAATGAACAGAGATGATAAAACTGAAGAAGGCAGGTAAGCACAGCAAAGGATGAAGAGGAATATATAAGAGGTCTAACAATGAAATGAACAAGGAAAGGAGGAATAAGGAAGGAAATGGTTGAAGGTGTGTGTGTGTGTGTGTGTGTGTGTGTGTGTGTGTTTATAATTCATAAGCATGCCAGTAACCCTACTGGAGTATTAATCAGTCAAATGAAGGTCTCTCAAACACATTCTATAGAAGAAGAAGTCAAAAACATCATTTATTTTCTGAAAAGCTGCAAAAAAGGAATTAAAACGGGAGAGCGGGAGGAGGTGAAAAAAAGATATGAGGACGTATCAGAGATGATATGGAAAGAAAACAGGCCAGGATGGGCCAGAGGGACATAAAACCCACAATGCATCACAGAAAGAGATGAAATGAATGAGAGTTGCAGATCGCAGAGAGAAGTACACAACCAGAGAGGGACGGTGAGGAGACAAGGAATTAACAGAGTGCACAGGAGACCCAGAGGCAACAAATCAAAAGGAGAAATGTCAGAGGAGTCATCTGAAGGGATGACGGGAACAAATAAAGCCTGATTAGTCAGTGCAGCGGTTCAGCTGAGTCACCTTCCTCCGCGGATTCTGGAGGTTAATTAATTCTCCACTCTCACTTTTGTGATATTGCCTCCCACGTGTCGGCAATGTTGGAGAAAAGCTTCAGAAAAACCACTGAGCAGGAGTTAGTGTCGACTTTCTACGTTCTCAAGGAGAAGAGTGTTCGCACGCAGCAGCAGCTCTGCAGAGATCCTTCACGTTGGCTTAAACAAAACAGGCTCAGTCAAAGTCAAAGTCACCGATAACTGGATCTAATACCCAGCAGGAAATTTGAGCTTTAGAAAGAATGTTACATTCAAATACTGCGACAAGTAGGTATCGATTCATCTCACACGTCGCCTGTATGGATTATTGGGTTATCAAGTTTAGATCGATGATAATAAGTCCCCAATTTCAATATTCTAATTACACTGGTAACAATATTTGAAAGCATCTTCTCATATTTTGCATTCTCACCCCATAGACGAGCTCTCCAACCATTCCGTTCCATATCTTTGTCTCGGGGTCTCTGGCTCCGTACTTCCCATCAGGCACGATGGAGATCTTGTACTTGATCCCGATGTGCTTGGCGATCTCTGAGGCCAGGTCCACACAGTATCCTTCAAACTGGTCATTGCCCTCATACAGCTCCCAGTTCTTCTTCAGCATCACGTAGGGCCCCTCCTGCAAAGGCAGCGTACAAGCAGACGAGTGTTTGGAGGAACATCACAGCCGCCATCATTCATATCAAACTGAAGCTATTGAAGCTTTTAAAGCAGATCGATCATTGTTTGTCTTCAACGCTCTACCAGGGAATAAGGAAACATATTGGGCTATAACCTCTACATTATAAAAGGGGCATGTATTGCTTCTTTAAATCACACACAGGAGGGTACAGCTCTGTGGAAATGCACCGATGCAAGGATGCAGGCAGAATTCAGATTATAAACATCTTTCAAGTAATCACAAAAAGAAAAAAAGCCTTGATAGGAACATCTAGCAAAACACCCCCCCCCCACCCGGTTTCGAGTGTTGTGCCTGTTTTACAGTTCGATCTGGCTCCACATGCCTCTCGTGGGACCTGCACCTGACTCACACACACTCTCAAACACACCACCTCTGAGAAGAGAAAAAGTACCTGAAGGAAAAATACAGGGAAGTACCTGGGAAGTGTGTCACAGAGTGGTACAACTGTTGTTTAGGCATGCGCTGAACAAAGATCGGGTCAAAGTGACCTCGGGAGATGTGAGGGGGAAATGACAAAAACACACACACGGTCACAGAAAAGCAGGCCCATACACACAGTGAGTGTGAGTGACGGCACATCCATCAGCAGCAGTGAGTTATAACATGACGCCTGAGGCAGCTCGCCCGGTAATCCAGCTGAAACCAAGCCTATTAAAACCCTATCAACCGCCTTTTAATCAAAGACTAATCTCATGTAATTAATCAAAGAGGCCTTTGTAACATCCAACACTCCCGAGCTATGAAAACAGTTTATGAAGATCGTAAAACCCAATAATTGCATTTGGAATGAATTCTGCATTGAGGAAATTGATTCACAATGCAAACACAGTAGAATTTAATCAGAGAGGATTTCAGACACATGGTTTAAAAGGGTTCAGACGAGTAATAAAGTCAAAGTTGACACAAAGTTGGATACAATCAACGGAGCAATATTCATTTCAGGAAATTGAATTGCACTGAAAGCAAACCCGGTTCAGAAGCAGGCAGGAAGGGACATTATTCAATATGATTAAAGTTGAATCATGAGATGCTGGATTCTTATTCAATGCGTTTTCTAAAAGCACTTAGGAGGAATTAAGTATCTAAATGTACACACATGTAGGAGTTACCCAATACTACAGATACATCGCTGTGGTTAATGTTGAGAAATGCATCTTTCAACAAAACAGCGGATGAATTTTCTTGCAAATTCATAGAATAGAATTTGCAATGAAAAAAACTGAATTACAAAAAAAGAAAAATTAGTTTACAGTAAAGGCGTCAACAGAAAATCTGCTTATATGTCACAAGTGAGAGAAGAGGGAGACCAAAGCAATGCAAATGATCCGACTACGTGACCGTTATCAAGCACAGGCACCTGCAGCGTTTTTGCTCAGTGTCAACTCATAAAAACATTTCCTCTAAAATCTCATTATCACAGACATATGGTCCCAGGGCGTAAATTCCAACCGACTCTACATGAACTACAGCGTTAATAAATGGCGGGAAAAAAACAATAAAATCACACAAAACAAGAGGCATCAAGAGGAGAATCATGTTTGTGGCAGAGCTTGAAGTCATTTTAAAGAAGGAACAGAGCTGTGACCTATTCATTATATCTCATTTACACCCCCCACAGTGATTATGCAGTGTGAGCCATAATGTGGTTTCTCAACGATGAGACTGAACAGATTATTGCCTTGACCGTGATCACCAGTTTTTCAATGCACATCCCCTTTTTCTTCATTGTTATGAATATGCAACTTAGTCTTAAGGAGCTTTAGGGAATGGAATCTGTACTGAAATGTCTCTGAATCGCTGCACGTCCTTAGATGGTGAGTCAGAACCCCAAACAAAATCAAACTAACCAATTCGTGCAACACTTTTCATACATTACTGCAACTCAAAGTGCTTCCCGGAGACTTCTGAAGAAAGGAGGAGAAAACATTTAATCAGTCATAATCCATGCAAGCCCTTTGCGTCCTCGCATGTCCACCAAAGCAGATGATGATGGGGGACAACTTAAGTCCTGCTCCTTTACTCTGCCTGTATCATTGTCACACACAGTTATTCTATCTGAGCTTGAGCATGTGTACCGCCTGCTTATTCACACTACAAACATTTAATACATGATAAGACTGAGGAGTGAATCTGGTAGTGATAGAACTTCAAATACAGACAGGGTTAACTGTGATCGGCTGGTAGCAGTTGTTACCTAGACAACATTTCTCCATGGGTGAATGCATCAATTATTCATCAGTGACCCTGCATGGAGAAAAAAAAATGCTCTTTAGGCTTTTCAACTAAAATTGTTTGGTTCTCAATCTGGAGAATCGCCTCCATCAATTATATTAAAAGAGACAAATTACCCTCAAGTTTAACTTATCAGGGGCTCAAGTGTTTGAAATAAGAGCTGGCCACTTTGTTCGAGTTGTATTGAATTTAGACTCTCACACACACACACACACAGACACACACACACACACACACACACACACACACACACACACACACACACACACACACACACACACACACACACACACACACACACACACACACACACACACACACACACACACACACACACACACACACACACACAGTGCCTGCAGTGGCGCCGCTTCACTTTTAAATCTTCCCGAGGTTCGGTTATCAGTATGCACCAGATGCTTTTGTCTCAATGTGAACTTAGTAATGGTTACGGTGCTGTGCGTCGATTTGTGTGCGTGCTGGATTTCTGTGTGTGTGTATTGCTGGGACCAAACGGCTGTGTTTATGTGTTACCTGCATGCATCATGCATCATGAGTCCACGCGAGGACACAAAGGAGCAGATAAGACGGGAGGGTGGACATGGGAGTAGAAATCAGCAGGCGGAAAGGAAAAGAGAAGGAGGACACGGGAATGAGAAGTAGGTGAAAGGAGTGAGGGGATGCTGCGTGTCTGATGCAGGAAAGATGAGAGGACAGATCAGAATACAAAGAGGTGGCTTTAGGGAGAAGGAGCACAGACAGAGAGGAAAAAGTGTGAAAGAGAGATAAAGACAAACAATAAAAGGAAAAAAGAAAGGCAGAGGTAAAGGGAGAACGAGTGAGGATGGCCTGAAAGGAGTGACACGTAGAGAGGAATGGATGGGAGGATGAAGCACATGGTTGGAGCTGATAAGACATAAAACACTTCACTCTGGAGCCAGAGAAAAAACAGCAGAGCGGTCTCGCTGTGTTACTCAGCTGGCACAGACACTGAGTCCCCAAACCGGACGGTCGCCCTAACTGCGCAATCGTCCACTCACTCTGCGCCGGCGTTTTACTTTCAAAAAGCTTTCAAATAAACGGCGACGCGACTGTCAGCGGGCGAGTCGCCCTTTCACAGGGTCAGACGCACGATTACAGGCACTCAGCTGCTCACAGACAGTAATTGTAGGCTCAGTCCATTTATTAATTCATTAGTACGATTATAGAATGACCGGTGAAACCCCACCTTTGTCCAGTAAATCTGCAGGGTAAAGTTCAGGGAATGAGATCTCAGCACGTCGCTCCCTTTCTGTTCAAAACACTGAAATATTACTGAACACAACAATAATGTTCTGGGCAGCATTTTGGGCAATTCTTGAATGAAAACCTACATCGAAAGCCAGATTCCACTGTTTAGAAATGAGATTAATGAATGCCAAAACACTCTCACACACACATACACACACACACACATGCATTGTCAAAATACACTCATAATTACAGTAACTACACACATTCAAAGCTGATCGATGCACTCAGCTCGAGCAGAGAGATAAGTATATGAAGTGTGTGTGTGTGTGTGTGTGGGCTTCATTAATTGCATGTGTGAATGTTTCCCAGGACAAGGGCAGAGTGTGTGTGTGGGTGTGTATGTCACTGTACATTTGTCAGTGGGATGGTGGTAATGACAGTGTCAGTGTCATGGAGGTGTCTTGAGTGAGAGTGTGTGTGTGTGTGTGTGTGTGTGTGTGTGTGTCTGTGTGTGTGTGTGTGTCTTGGTATCACTTTGTCTTAGTGCATGAAATAACACTGTAACAGTCTGTGACAGTCTGTTGGGGCTTGCGCGTGTGTGTGTGTGTGTAGTTGGGTATAAATAAAATGTGTTTCATGTATTTTTCCAGGACAAAAACTTTCCAAATAAATCTGAGGTAAAAGAACACAACAAGAAACAGAAGTAATAAAGATGACTGAGCTTTCTGTAAGTCTTCAGTCATCGCTCAGTCTCCTTCTTCCTCCTTTCTCGCCACGCAAAAAAATATGAAAATATGGGGGAAAATACCCAGATGAGGTGCAGGTGCTGCGTGGTTAGAAACAGCGGGCGGAGGCTCTGAGGAGTGGAGAGGATGTGGATTTCTAACAGAGCTGTCTGCTGCTCCACTGCTTCTGTGATATCAAATCTTGTCACAGGCCACAGAATCCCTGGCTGAGCTCTTTTTGTCTGCCTTTTGTGATGAGACCGGACGGGGAACACACGGAGCGCCACGGAGCGACACAGAGCGGCGGCCCAGCAGGGCTCACACACTCGCGACACTGCGGGTTCTGATGTACGCATCATCCATCTTTGCTCCCCCCATTAGTTTGCCGAGTTCATTCATTCACGCCGCGCCACCGCCGTGTAACATTGCAAAAACTTGAAAGAAATGTAGAAATGTAGGCCTCTGTCTGCAGACCGGGCCTCAGCGGTTCTTCCTCATCAGAGGCTGCAAAGAGGAGGAGGAGGAGGCTGAGCTGCTGTTAGCCAAGGCCTGCCGACGATGTGCACGTACACCACACACACACAGGAGCCAAACAAGCGGCAAACACAAACAGTAACATGTAACACATCCTGTCTTACACCACTCCACCCCTAACAGCTACATCAACTAAGACTGTAATAAATTTGAAATCTGATACGATGGGAAAATGCAAATGATGTCAATGTAAATATAAGATAGATTAGTGTTGAGGCATAACTGAAGATACAAGTTGAATATTGTCATTCGTACATAATGGTGAATAAGAAAACAATTGATCACCATAGTAAAACCTCTTATTTGTTAGTGTTTGTGTTGATGAATTTTCTTGTCGCCTGCATTGGTTAAAACCATTTATGACCACCAGGGGCACTGTAGAGTCTCAGTGTAGAGTCTCAGTGTAGAGTCTGACTGTAGAGTCTGACTGTAGAGTCTGACTGTAGAGTCTCACTGTAGAGTCTCACCTGTGGACACTTTTTCATCTGGCTTTTTCCATTCCGCTCTCTCTTCACCACACCGTCTCTGACCTTTACGGCTTTCACTACATGCCTTTGGACACGGGCCCTTCTTCACTGCCTGTGTATGTGGGGCTGAAGCAACGCAGAGCAGCCATGTAAAGAGGATACAGCATACACACTGTGTGCCGGCACCATGGGGTGAGCTGCCCCTGAAGCACGAGCAGGACCAGAATTCAGAGTTTGGACGGATTTTTAAAGATATAAGATATGATAAATACGTTTTCAATAAACTGAATAGGCATTTTTCAAGGCTACAAAACACAGACGAAGCACCACGTCCTGATGCTGTAGTGCAAAACAATTACACGCACTCTCGCACTGTGGCAAGTACAGCAAACAACAACCGACCAAATAATACTGCATGGAATTTTTTGAAAGTATTTGCAGCAATGAGTAGCGGCTCTGCCCCACAGCAGCGACGTCTCTAGTGTGAAAGACAAACACGCTCCAGCTGTAGCGGCGCCGCGCCTCTGTGCCGCACACAAAGGCAGTGTGAAAGCAGCGATAAGCTCATCTTGATGAATAAAGGCTGAAGCGCTGTGACAATCCTCCTCTATTCTTACCGCTTCACTTTTCTTTCCTTGTAATTTGCCTTCTTCCCCGTTTACGGCTCATATTGCACACCTGGACAGAAATTTCTCCTAGCCGGGGACGACAATCTTTTACTTTTACTATACAATTTTGAGTTGATTTGACTTTATTACTGTTCCATTATGTTCCTATTTATTCACAGAATCAACACTACAGTGGCTAAGACGACACTGTGGCTTCACACTGGAGCATTTGTGTTACCCCGGGACTGAAATGACTCCTTTGAGGTACTTTCACTTGCTTCATTTTCCATGCTCAATTAAATTAGACTGATTGCATTTACAGGAAGTGGATGTCCACAATAAAAGGCCTCAGACGGGCGAAGTAAACTCAAGTGTAAGCAAAGAGATGCCCACAAATCCACCAATTACCCGCTTTTTTTAATGCTTGTTTGTAATAGAAAGAGGAACAATTAAACTAGCAGCAGACCGGCGTGTGTGTGTGAAAGCTATTAGACGAGAAAGGGCTGAGGTCATTCTTGAATGGTGACCTTGGGTGCGTTGTAGATTTGCCTAGTAATGGGACATTAGTTAAAGATTCCAGTTACAAACAGCTGAATGGAGGGGGAAAGGACCCTGCCTGCCTCACTCCACCAGTTCCCTGAGATTTAATTACACCACAGAGCAACTAACAACTAACACCAGCAGGCATGAGCAGCTCAGCCCTGACCTCCTCCAGCCCCTCACATGTGCCCTGCATGGGAGCCATTTTAGTTTCACACGGCTCAGTGCTGCACCGAGTCCTGCAATAACAACTGGTGACACTGTAGATTTAACATTTGAGGAACAAATCCCCTCTCATTGTCAGTTTCCCATTCTCCTGTCTGTCTTTCCTGTTTATCCATCTGTTTCTGAATATTAATCCCTATTCGCTTACACCAAATTGTATCTCCACCACACACACTTACTTAATATAGCCTGGACAGCTGTGAGCTACTGGGGTGAGAGTGTTTTTTGCGATTGCTAGAGTTGGCAGTGTAAATGGATAACTTCACCCCAAAATGTCGACCAGCACACAAACTAGGGAGCAGGAGAAGGAGTCAGAGGGTTCGTTACCATGATGGTCGTTACAACCACTGTCCGGTTCTCCATGGACGTGCTGTCATTGGACAGAGCGTTTTCATTCTGCAC
This sequence comes from Genypterus blacodes, assembly GCF_046128005.1. Lineage (NCBI taxonomy): Eukaryota > Metazoa > Chordata > Actinopteri > Ophidiiformes > Ophidiidae > Genypterus > Genypterus blacodes. The sequence continues at coordinate 6,761,117 of NW_027466845.1, forward strand.
CAGCACCAGTTTATCTATGTCGTTCCAGTATCCGATCTGAGAGAGAGAGAGAGGGAGGGAGAGAGAGAGAGAGAGAGAGAGGACAACAAGAAAGACCATGAATCCACCAGCAAGTCTTTTCATTAAAAAGAGGAGTTTACACTAAAGATGAAATAAAAAAGGCGAGAATGCAATACAGCTGATGAGAAAGCGAGAGAGAGAAAGAGAGAGGGAAAGAGAGAGAGAGGGTGAGAGAGAAAAAGAGAGAGAGAGAGAGAGAGAAGAGGAGGAGGAGGAGTGGAGAATGAGCTCAATCCAGCAAATTTCCCATTGGAACTGTAGAAGATATTGAGAGATATTGAGTTTGCACCAAGAATTTTCAATAAACACACATCACCACCAAAGGAACACTGGAGAAGCAAGAACATGGAGTTATTTTTTATTAGCAGCCCTACATGCAGTGCTTTTTTTTAGCGCTTAAGGTAAAATATGGCTATTTCTTACCCGGAGCTTATATTCTTAGTTTTCACCATTATGAAGATGGATTGCCTTGGTTTTTTCCTTCTTTAATGTAAACGCAGGGCTCCTAGGTCGGGACTGAGAGCTGCTCGCTCAACATGCCCAGCTAATAACAAAAATCCATTATAAGCGCCGGCTGCTGCGGTTCAATCATAGCTACGCAAAGTGTAAACGGCAGCAAGGCGCCTATTCATTATGAATTAATGTCAGATGGTACCGTAAGTGGATAACTGACAGGAAGCAGGAGTGGTTACCAAGGAAGAGGAAGGAAAGCAAGCAACAAAGGAGAAACTAACTTCCACAACACACAATGCAGCAGGCATGGATGTTTTATAGACTATAGAGTCCTTGTTTCCAGACACTATTCATTAAATAGGATGATTGTCATTTAATAAGGCTGTATTCCACAAGATACTATACTTTATATGGCATTAATCAGATTAAATGACCGAGCTGGTGCATGTTTGTGTTGACGTTAGCTTACCTTGCGTGGTCCATTGCTCCTCAGTTCAAACACGTCCATGGTGTAGTTCACCCTTCGGCCGTAGTGATCAAACTGGATGTTACCAGTCAGACCCTGAATGCGCACCTGGATTCACAACACACACAAAGATAATAATTACAGGAACAAAATTTAAACAGCCCCAAGTTGAGTATATTATTTCCAAAGTGGCCAAAGTTTTCCAGCCCATTTTCTCTTTTTTTGTCGCCATTGTATGGCAGACTGTGTGTGTGTTTGTGTGTGTCCCTGACCTGTTTGAGTGCTCGCTCCATGTCTATTCCTTGGTTCCATGGAGCAGCTGGGTTGGCCAAGCAGTCTCCAGCATTGCCCCGTCGACTGATGTCAATTTTCTGGCGCCGCAGGGTGCGGAAGGCCTCGGCCATCACCAGGACGCCATCGTAGGTTAGAGAGGAAGTGTACTAATGGTTGAAGCAAAAAGAAATATACAAAAACAAAACCTTAGTGACAAAAAACCACACTCATAGATCACAGAGAGACAGGATTTCTTTCCATAAGTCACTCTGCTCGGATGTTTATTGATTAAACATAAAATTCAAGTGGCTCAGAAATGTACACATTGGACCTTTCCTATTTTAAACAGCATGTGTAATAGAATCCATAGATTGGTGCTTTCTTTACACACTCAATGCAGATATACAGTATGTGGGAACTTGGGAAGGAGGATGCAGAGAAGTGCAAACATTTGGGGCAAACAAAAGGCAAAGAGGGTAAACAAAGGAAACCCCAGTGTGTGTAGAAGTTGTTGAATGCACATCCCTGTCGTATGAAACGTAAATATCAGACTAACTCAACAGGTTTATGAGTCTCAGTCAGTAAGATGGCCAAAAATAGGAAGCTTGTGTAACTTGTTTGGACTTTGTGTTCTCATAAAAACACCAAATGACAAAAATCGAACTCTGAACTCAAAGCTAGTTTGAATTGAGTTCACAGGCTGCCGACACCTTCAACAACAACAAACAGCTGTAATGCAACACAAGTCTGATATATAGAACACACAGAAATGTCTGCATGTGTGCCCAGGAGCCTGTAAAATTCTGTGAAATAATTTTTCCACATTCTGCACACACACACACTGTTCTTCTGCTTGGCTCCAGGCTTTTAAGTCTCTGAATCCAAAGACTGGAACTATTTGGCACTCGGCTTCATGGATCACAACTAATGGCCATGTAGCTGCTCTCGTGCACGGCGCACACACACACACACACACAAACACAAACACACACACACACACACACACACACACACACACACACACACACACACACACACACACACAGGCAGGTAAACTGAGTCATTTGTAGTGGAATGTTTAGTGTCACTGTTGTGTAGAATTGTATCGTGTGATGACATTTTTTTGATGTAATGACCTTTGCCCCCTAGCCAGAGCTCAGGTCAGGCTCAGGATATATACATGCACGACTGATTCTTGTTTGAGCTGCAGTTTAACGCAGCAAAATAAACTGAACCGAATTTCAACAATAAGAACAACAATCAAATGACAGTGCTGCGCTAAATGAAGTTTAATTGCTATTTCAGGATTAGTGAGGGTTGTAAATGATGCAACAAACACCACTGTAAAAGTGATATCAGTGTGAAAGTGCTTGTTGTAGACACACACAAGGTTAAACCCACACAGTGACATTGAAACCTGTTTAGAAGATGTCGCAACTCTATTTATTTGAGCGGAATAGCCTTCATTTGATTAACAGATGTGCTGAGATATGACTTTGGAAGCAGAACTGGGTGTGTGTGAGTTAAACAAACACGATTCCTGCAAATTGGTCGGCAGTGATTCAGCGTGATTAAAGAGACACTTAAAACATGACAGTGAGCAAAAGAGAAAGATCGAGTAAAAGAGAGATAAAAGGGAAAAAATTATCGGAATCAGTTTCCCAATGAACGCCTTAACAGAGGTTGTGGCCCTGACAGATTGTTTGACAAATTCATTATAGGTAAGACACAGCGCCACACGAAGCCCCTCACCCCCCACCCAGCTCACACACAGTGCCACACAGATGGAGGCAGTCAAACACACAGCGGGCTGCCTTACACATCATGTGGAAATAAGTGGAGAGAGGCAGAGATGTGAGGGGAGGGAAGCGGGGATGCCGGCTGACAGACTCTGCAGATGCTCTCCTCGCAATACTGCAGGTAGCTTCTTTTTCTTTTACATGAAATCCCGTAACGCCTGGTTTTTGGAAGGCTGCGCAACCATGTCGGCTTCCTTTCATCTCTACCCTTTGAAACCAAAGTCGTATTTAGCCGTGTGACTGACAGATCAAGACCCCCAGAATCCAAATCACAGAGAGAACGACGAACGGCAAACCTAAACCGAACGGTAGAAGTAGCGTACTAGTCTGTCAGCATCTCTGGGCGTTGAGACATCACAGTCAAAGAAAGACGTACATTTGGATAGTTTTTTAAAAGCCAATGCTGTTATCTAAAGATCGGGCTGCCACGACCCACCAGCTACCTGCCAATAACTGAAAATAAGCATGTGTGGCTCTGAAAATAGCTTCAAAACATGACAGTAGTTTGTAAAATAGTAATGCAGGGTGTATGGAGCTTAAATAAGGAGTTTTCACACTGTTATTGTCATTGTGTGGTGCATTAGGTGACACATTTGACGGCCCTGAGCAGGTCGATCACAAGAGCTGCTTTGGTGCTATGAGAGGCAATACCAGGTCTGAACAAAGTTAAACAGGAGTCCAATCCAGAGAAATGTCGCTGAATTCCACCGCACTTAACTTCACACACACTATTGTGCCAGGCCGCTGAGCATTTCCATTACTTCTCAAACCAAATTCCCAGGCCCACTGGAGCATAAATCTAGGCCCCACTAGCTGAGAAACACTGCGAGTCGTGGAAGGAGATAAGAAAGGAGATATGAATTCCAGTATTCAGTATAAAGTGGATTTGCCTCAGCAGAGCTTTTTTGCACCTGGTATTATTACTGCAGTCTGACTTGGCCTGCAGCTACAGGTTGGCCCAAGGCTAAGTGAGGCCAGTCAGCTTAAAGCCATTTGGAGGCATCTGTTGCCACTAGAGATATCAGGGTTTCTATTAAATCATTAAAATGTTATTTTCTTGTTTGGAGGGGGCAGAGGCCAGGCAGCATGGAAACGTCACATCGCCCCGCTGCAGGTACAATGAGAAGAGAACACACTTAATAAAGTGTCGAGACGGGAACGCTTGCAGTTGTGGCGTTTTGCCTCTATTATCTTCCGTAATGACGCAAAAGCCGTCACTGGACTTCACTTTGTCGCAAACACACTGGAGCGAAACACACACAGAGTTGACGTCCTCAGCCTAATGAGGATTTATCAGGTACATTTGAGAACAATGATTAGACAATTAACACCGGTCCCTTTGGTGAAAAATGACAAAGCACTAATGAAACATATCTCCATCAGGTTCTGAGATCCATAGACTGCATCGGAATTGTGTGTGTGTGTGTGTGTGTGTGTGTGTGTGTGTGTGTGTGTGTGTGTGTGACTGAGTGCGTCCTCTGAGAGCGACGGCGCGTGTGTGTGCGTGTGACAAAGAGCACCATAGGGCGGCAAAACCTGCATTATGATGCACTTTTAATGGGTAGGTGGACAAATTTCAGGTTAATATAGTGTATGTGCGTTACACAGTTGGCTGCAGGTCAGTGCACAGTAATTAGAGGTGTATCAAGGGAGGAGAGAGGGACAAGAACAAAAACAGAGGGGGTGGGGGACTCTAGAGGCCTTTTATTAGGACAGACCAAAGCGCATACGGCGGAAAAGAGAGAGAAGCAAAGATAAGAATAAGGAAAAGCTAGCTTGGGCAGTAAATGGAGAGAGGAGGAGAGAAACAGGTGCACAAGGGGGTGCTGAGGTGAAGAACACCATAATCACCACTGCAAACAAACCCTCTCTTAGGTACGGCGCCAAAGATTGGGCAGGACCCGGTGCGTTACCTTAGGAGGGCTCTCAGATCCGGGGTACTCTCTCTGGTCCAGCTTGTTCCAGCGCTGCATCAGCTTAATGACGATGGGTTTGCTGAAGTCCACCAGCTGGAAGCCGGTTACGTTGGCCCCGCCGTGCATGAACCTCTCCAAGGATATGTCCTTAAATCCCTGTCAAAGGAAGAGAGAGAGAAAGAGAGAGAGAGGATGAGGATGAAAGGAAGGATGAGGAGAGAGGTAGAGAAAAGACAGATATGAAAGATGAAAAAGGAGAGGGCAGGCAGCAAGAAGAACGTTAGAGGGGAGGAGAATGTAGCGGTGACAAAGACGGCAGCCGAGACAAACGACACATGAGGGTTACCCCAGGTTGATGGATGCTAATTGCTAAAAGCTTTCAGAGTCTGTCTGATGTTTGACCTCAGCTTACTCAACTCAGCTTTTTTTCATCATCCGAGAGCAACTGCTGTGAAACAGACTGCAGGAATTAAGGCTGGAGTGATGTTTTATTCCAAGAGCCTGACTTTCAGCGGGAGAGACAGCCAATACTGTGAGCGCTATCTGAGGTGAGAGGAAAGTGTTTGACATTTAAATAGGGAACACGGTCTGGTGAGGAAAAGAGTCCAGCTTAAACCGGTGTACCGGTGTAATAGAGGCGCCGGAAAGTGTGTGTGGTCAAATGTGTGAGCGACATCGTTACTAGGCGTCCACTTTGTGCAAGAAAGTGGCACAAAGTTGGATCTCCTGGACGATAAACCAAAATGTTTGTTTATTTATCCGCATTTGTATATTACTGATCATTTCCATTTTCATGATCTCTGCTGGCAAACATTGTGATTCATTAAAACATATTTTTGCCAAAAACCACTCCGATGGAAGCCTAATCACTGACAGTGATGGTGTAAGTGTGTGGTGATGAGTCATGACTTCTTTCTTGCTTTTCTGTGGATTGATATTCCACAACTGCTGTAGGTGGAAAAACATCAAAGTATCATGAAGTAACAGGCGATGGCAACGTTGTTAAGGGTACTTACCAGGTTAGCAACGATGTAATGGTAACCCTTTACATGTTTCCCCACACTGACAGCCTAGAGAGAGAGAGAGAGAGAGCGAGAGAGAGAGAGAGAGAGAGAGAGAGAGAGAGAGAATGTCAGACTTCAGCATCATTCCATCATTCAAAATCTGGTAGGTAGTTAAAAGGTAGAGGAAGTATTAATATGTATACTGTAAGCTCATTATGTTTGCTTCCACATGCTGATCAGCGCTCCTAATGACCAGCCAACTTAATTTGAAGTGTCAAAATTGTTGAAGTCGCCCTTTAATGTCCTCCTGCAGAGATCACAGTTGGTTTGACTTCAGGCAAACGCCGTCTTTAAAACGGTGTAGAACAGATGGCCACTCTGTCCTCACATGGAACTCCTTATACCTTTGGGTGCAGGAAGGTGGTTAGTCTAAGCTTTCAACTGTCAAACTGGAATAATGTGGCAGATGTTCCACCCAACTAGCGAGCAGAGTTTGTTAATAAGCTTGTGAAGGCTTTTTTGAGAGGGGCCATGATGCTGCTGACACTAAACTGACAGGCTCGGGTAAATGCACATTACATCTGTTTCACAAATACACACACACAAACAGATCTGTGAATGTGCAGCAGGATAAATAAAGGTGGCAAACATTGTGCATCTATGCCTGTGTGTGTTTGGGTGTGTGTGTGTGTGTGTGTGTGTGTGTGTGTGTGTGTGTGTGTGTTTGAGTGTATGTTGTGCTTTTGGACAAGAGAATATATTACTGTAACATGGTGCATTAGAGTAATTTCGTAAAATTCCTTTCCTCTATCTCTCCCTCCATCTCAGCCAGACAAATCAACAGCTATGTATTGCCACACACACACACACACACAAACACACACACACACACACATACACACAGCGCAGCTGGCAGAGTGAGGCAAACAGAGCGGTCTCTGTCTGAGATCAGGGATGATGGCCAATGCCAGCACTGCAGAGCTGTGACTGGAGTGCGTGTGTCTGTATGCCTGCCTCAGTATATACTGGGTTGTGTGTGAGAGAGAGTGTGTGTGCGTGTCTGCCTGTCTGCTCACTCACCACAGAAGCCAATTAAGAAACAGTCTGTTTATCTGTCTGTCTGAAACACTGCAGTCTGAGGATGCACTGACCATGTGTGGCTCTTTGTTGGTGATTGGCTCTCGGTGTGTGTGTGATACAAAGTGCTGCTTCCCCCACAATGCAGCAACACAAAGGAACATCAATACGGGCGAGCGGTGTTGCAAAGTACTTACAGTAATGCCAACCTGTACCTGAATGATTCCTCCTTCCACCTGTTAGCTGCTAAACGATGCTCTCTGCTCCAACTAACTTCCTGTGCTACCGCCTGTACTGTCAGCACTTCTTATTTAACCGTGGTGTGTGTGGCGACAGTCATTGGCTCATCCTGTAGAGATTTAACTGCACATTATTGTCTTGTGCATGCAGCTACTGTATATTACTGTCTATACTGCGTGTCTCCTTGAGGTTATTTCCTCATACAAATAATCTTTACTAACTACACACTGACAGTTTGGATGATCCATTTAAGCTTCTTTATGTTGAACACTCCACTTTATTGGGCTGGAGGAGCGGTAGTGAGCGCGTGAAACTGCAACGGGCTCTGTGTGTAAAGGCTTTTGTTGCCGAGGAGGGGCTGTATAAAGTGTGAGTTCCATGACATCATGTGGGGATCTCTGTATTGGTCAAGGAAAGCGGGAGAAAAAGGAAAGAAAATCGTCGGGGAAGGATGATGTCACTCAGACTGAAGAGTTATTGATCTGGACATTTTTTAAGGACTAAAAGAGCTTTCAGATCATCAGCCTCAATGACTTTCCCTGACGACAGCTTGTGTGGTGTGTGTGTGTGTGTGTGTGTGTGTGTGTGTGTGTGTGTGTGTGTGTGTGTGTGTGTGTGTGCATCAGTGAGATATCAGCGGGATCCGCAGGGAATCAGGTACGATGACAGGCGGCAGAACCAAGCGGGATGTTTCACGGAGCACTGGGTCAAAGTGTGTGTGCCGCATTTCAGAGCTCAAGCCACACGCAAGAAAGGAACTCTAATGAACACTGACAAGCATGACGTGAATTAGTGTGCGGCATCATACATGTTGCTGTGTGTGTGTGTGTGTGTGTGTGTGTGTGTGTGTGTGTGTGTGTGTGTGTGTGTGTGTGCGTGCGCATGTGAGTGTGAGGGTGCTGTTTATGTCTGAATTCAGTGTGTTGTGGTTACTTTGCTGAAGCCTACATCCATGTTTTAGACGGCTTTCCTATACTTGAGGTGGATGTGAAGTAACCCTAGTAACAGCCAGAGTGCCAAAACTGTAGCGTTGCATCTTGGGTATTTAAGCAGCATCACATGGTTGAAAATATATGAAATATTGTAGCAAAGTGGTGAAACTGGTTTCATTAACTCTGCAGACTGTGGTGATCGTATGTCTTTCTTGTTCTTTTGTGTTTGCTCTTATTTGTATTATGTGTATTGCAGCTTAACACTTCATGTTGTGTTGTTGTTGTCATCACCTGCTCCAGGATGTTCTGTAGTCTCTCCGGCTCCAGGTCGATGACGTATTTCCTCTCCTGGCGGCGGTCCAGGTCTTCTAAGAGGCGGCGGTAGGCTGCCTCGTTGAAGCTCTCCACACAAATTGCACTCACCTGTTTAGAGACCGAGCACACACACACACACACAAACACACACACACAGCAAAGTGTTACTCACACAGTCACATAGGAGCCATGTAGAAGCAGGAATGGGCGCATGCATACAAAACACAAGCAAGTTAACAACTGTGTGTGTTTGAATAATTAATGACAAGAACAAGAATGGGCAATAATGTGTGTGTGTGTGTGTGTGTCTGTTTGTTTGTTTGTACAAGTTGTATTAGTGTATGCATGCATGCGCCAAGGGTTTTTTGTTTGATGTTTGTGCATGCGTGTGTGTGTGTGTGTGCGTGTGCGTGCGTGTGTGTCCTAACCTGCCAGCCGTTCTGCCCTGCTCTCTCCATAATTGCCTGCAGTATAGCATAACCTAGACAACGCAGAGTGAATCAACAAAGAACAGAACAGAAAAAGTTATTAAATGCATTAAACAGAAAAGTTATTATTAAAAAAACAACAAGCGATCCCTCCGGTGTGGACAAAAGCTTATACTTCATCTCAATTACCACAGTGTGTCTGCATAAAGCGCTGAGACAACAGAGTGTTTCAGGTGTGCGTTATTTGTCAGCAGAATTTACGTGCGGGCCTGCAGAGAGCCATCAGCCCATCTCATTTACCAAACCAATACCCTAATGTCTCCTACTAAAAGAAGAGGAGGGGTGTAGCTCTCAGCCCCGCCGTGTCACACACTGCAGAGGAAACGGCAGCAGCAGCGCCCAGCCCAGCCTGGAATACACACGATTCATCAAGCGGCCCGGGCAAATAAAATGCCAAGAGAACAGAGTTGTGCGGCAGTGGATTGGGGAACGGTTTATTGAATTTTGGAGTTGTTTGGTTGATAAAAGTTGACTGTCGTATCAAAGCGGTCTGATAGTTGACAGGCGGTTTCAGCGATAAAGCCTGGGGGCGAGCAAACAAAGAGAGAGAGCGAGAGAGAGAGAGGGGGACACAGAAAGGTCACGGCTGAGTGTGCCACGGGGGATTCATGTTGTCAAAATGGCGATGATGTGCTGGCGGTGTGATAGCAGATGGCGTTGTGGTTTTTTTTTACGTTCCCAAATTTGATCTGATCCTTTGAGCAGCAGGTGGCAACGTAAGTGAAACTGATTTATGTTTGCATTTAACATCTGTCTGGACCGGGCAACAACAGAGGCTCAATTACAACATCAATCATTCCTCCATTCCAAAAAGTCTGCAACCCTTTGAAACACACACACACACATTCACACACACACACACATTCACACACACACACACACACACACACACACACACACACACACACACACACACACACACACACACACAGAAGGAAAACAAGTGCACATGTAAGTAAACAAGCGGCAACTCTTTGTCCGCTTCTGTGCAGACACTGGTTGAGTTGGAACAACAAAGCGAATCGGATCCCTCAGTAATCATCGTGTGTGTGCATTGGAATTGTGTGCAAATGTTCCCTGTTACACTGCAGAAAAAGTGGAGTCGGCTTTTTTGTGTGCGTGTGTGTGTGTGTGTGTGCTGAAAAGGATGTTATGTGAAATATATACAGTATGTGTTGTGTTTGCATCTGCTCATGAATGTAACATGCCTTGGGACGTGTGTGTGTGTGTGTGTGTGTGTGTGTGTGTCAGCAGGCTATCTGTGGAGCGGCGCAGAGAGAGGCAGCATAAAACAGATCACAGCGTTACTGCCCATTTTCCAGCACATTACCGGCAGCAGGGCCTGATGGGAGCCGATAATGAAGGACGCCGCCTTGGCCAAGTCACGGGTGAGCACCGTCCAAATTCTATGCATCCATCCTTCGCACCATTTCTCTCTCCTTTCTCTCGTTCTTCCATTTTCCGCCATCTCCGCCCCTCTGCTATACGCCACCGCCGTCGCCATCCGTACATCCCCTGAGGCTTGTGATCCTGTCTGTCCACTTACTCCTCCTCCCTCCTTTCCTCCTTTCCTCCCCCACGCACGCCACCCACCTCTCCTCCTGCTCCCTCCACCTGTCCTTGTCTCTCCCACTTTCTCTCTTTTTGGCAGCTCTGCTACTCTCAATCCTGGAAGAAGTAGATTTCAGCTGGAAACATGTTTCAAATGTTTCACTCGTAATAAGAAAATAGGATTTCCAGAGCTGAACGCAGGAACAACAACACTCTTTCTCTGCACTCTTCAGGTCACACACACAGACACAGACACACACACACACACACACACACACACACACACACACAAACACATTTCAACTCTGACTCTAACCCCCAGGTGTTAATCCACACAACACACACCAGAGGGAGGCTGGCACACATACAGACACAGCACATACGCACATCTACACACCACAGGGTTACACACACCTCTATCCCCCTGCTGCACTGTGATTAGGGGACTCTGTGTCATATTTGACCTGTGTGTGTGCGAGGGAGAAAGAGAGAGAGGGAGGGAGGGAGGGAAAGGGAGAAGGGAGAGAGAGGACGTGCCAGGCATTCCCATTCTGCTGGCCTGTGGCAGTGGGAATCAGCTGTTCCTGCTCCGCTCACCTACCTGCACTGTGTGATGAGGCTGTTAAGTCAAAGTGAAGGTGAACGCTGCTTCCTGACTAACAAAGTGCTAAATTACAGCCTTATAACTGCAGCTGTGGAGCTTCATCTGGACTCTACAGCTCTCACTGGCATTTATGCTCCTTTCCCCTTGGTAAAAAGGTAAATTAAGGTGTTAAATTAAGCCAAATAATCCAGGCAAATACAGTTTTTATTACTGGATGATTGTATAATTCTGCTCTCAGGGCTGCAGTCCATAGTGAACCCAAATGAAGGGAGAAGTCTAAATGCTACAAATGGTGAAGCAGAGTCATTTGGAAGTTCCTCTCATCCTCCATTAGTGAGTTTTGAATCCGGGCCCAGAGATTTGTGAACAACAGATCTACACTGTTTGCTGTTGTTGTTGTTATGGCACCGCAGCTTATGAATCTGTAGCTGTGCCATAAGAACTCAACCACGCTCCGGTCCAGCACCGGGCCCACGTCATTACAACACAGAGTTACATCCGCTCCGGCCCCGGCTCCTCCAATGCTCCTATGACCTTCACTGAAACGGAGAATATGGAGGACGACAACGACGACGAAACCGAAGAGCCGGTCAGCCTTCAAACTCACACAGTGTGACGGTGCTTCTGCCACACGCTTTCATGACACTGCTGGAGTTTTCACACCGTGTGTTTGTTACACTGAAAAAGGAACAGGCAGCTTCAGGTTTCTACACCAACTCCGACTGCCAACTCATCACACATTTGCCTCTACGTTTAGGCTTGTTTACATGGAGAAATGCACAACTTAGCTGAAAAATCCTTTAATCCTGCATGAATGTTTGGGATACTGACACTGAGCTCCTGTGTGAGACGGGAGGGTTCACTTGTAGCAACAAAACCAACAGGGAATTATTACTAAACTCAGTGCTGCGCAGCGTTTAGTCTCTGGCATTCAATTTTTATTGTTTTATTGGCGTATATTGAGCGTGTTGTTGAACTTGGTCTGCTCTTCTGGAAACTATTCGCAAAGGAAAAAGTTGGAATAAGTCAACTGCAAGCTTCACAGCCCACAGAGGTCAAGACAGGATGGAGAAGATGAGCATCTAACAGCTAAAGAAGCAGAATATGTTGCACAGAAACTGAACAAAATGAAGCAAACATTCAACAACTAAACACACACAACTCTAGTTCATTTACAAAACTTCTGTCTGGAATCTCTCGCCTGGTTTACCTCTGTCGGTGTCGTAGAGGAAGACAAATCGGTTCCAGTCGTAGTGGTCGAGCAGCGACAGCAGAGCCCCTCTGATGGAGGGCCGCAGCTGCAGGGTGAACTGGCCCTCTCCTTCCGTGGGGAAGCTGGGCGTCACCAGGCTGATGTGTAGGGCGCCGCAGAACGACGTCAGCGTGTTGACCGAGCGCTTGTCGTAAAGGCCGAAGATGGCGAAGACCCCTCGTGAGTACTGAGAGCAGACTGTGGGTGAGGAGGTGAGGGCAGGAGGAGGAGAAGGAGGAGGAGGAGGAAGAGACACAAAGGGAGGGAGGAGAAGGAATTAGAGGGAACGGTTAGAGGACAAATGTATAAATGGACAATGAATTAAAAAAAGAGGAGAATAGGGAGAGAGACACAAGCGGCCCTTAATTGTTTTTACTCTACTCAAAGATGTCAAACAGTTTAACACACAACGGCGTCAGCTATTGTTGGCTCAAACAATCTCACTCCTAATTACACACACACACACACCCCCCCAAACACACACACACACGCCGTGCAGCTGCGTTTACCAATTTGCACCCAGGTGGATGTGAGGTTCAGAGCAGCATGTCTTCTTCTGCAGAAATTAATTAAAATGGAGAGTAACCACCTGCATCGTGCTTTTACTCCATAGGATACACACACACACACAGACGCACGCACACACACACAAGCACAAACTTCTTGACCCCAGCCAGTCGCAGACTTCAAACGTGAGGACATTTTCCGCTCTATCACTGCAACTCATTCTTCACACACCCCAAAGCTTTGGACCGTGACGGGGTAGGATAGGGAAGCACGGACGTCACACACACACACACACACACACACGCTTCCACAAACTCCTCACTCACACTCTGTCATTCATCCACAGGCTCCCACCACAATAAAGGCCCCAGAACAAAGCAAATCATCAGAAGCTTCCTGAATATTCCTACAAAGATATTCAGCCAATGGAGTCGGCGCGGCGAATGGCGTGCCGACCTGTTTTGACTCCCTCTTAAGTCCCGTCCTCCATTCTCTCCCCTTCATCCCCACCTCGAGAGACTTTCCGGGAAGAATCCGTTTTGAACTCCCAGCTTTAATCTGCGTCACAAATCACTCACGCCGGAGCAAAGTGTGAGATGGGAACGCCGCGGAAAAAGCGGTGACTGTCCGTTCTCGGCCTTCTCATCCTCCAGCGTTCCACCATCCTCCTCTCTCTTTCCCTCCTCTTTACTCCTCCCTCCCTCCCTCCCGGGACTCAGAGTAATTCCATTATCAGCTATAAGCCTCAGCGGGGGTGAACACCGAGGGGAGACGCAGCTTTGCCGGGTTTCGACTTGCGGCAATTAAACAAAGCCGAGGCCGCTGCGCCCGGGGGGAAGTGATAAAGCAGAGGATTTAGGCTCCGATTATGACAGCGGCTAAATGTCTTCAATTCAGACAAGTGGGCACAGTACGGACGCACTTAGCGGGCGCCATTCAGCACGGGTTGAGTCACGGCGTCCTCAGTGTCTCTGCACTCACTCTCGCCGAAGGATTCCTTCTTTTGAAATGGCGTTTTCAGGTTTTTATTTGATACTTCACAGCTCGCAGAGAGACGTGGAGGAAACGTGTGATAAACTAAGCGATGACGGGTCGTACGAGAACATTCAATTACAGGCTTGACACAATCGTTAACTGGGAACTTTATCGCTAAAATAAAACCGCGGAATTTATGCTTAATTCTTCGTGATAGCAATGGAAGAAGGGATGAGAGAGGTTTGTGTTTCAGGATCTTGTTTTTCCACCCATGGGAGCACACCTGACTGCAGTAGAGCCGCACACAGGGCTCACACACACGCACACACACACCCCTAAGCTCTCGCTCTCTCCGTCTCTGATCCCCTCTCTTATCTTTGACAACATCACACCCTTATTCTTCCATTTTCTATTTTCTGATCCCCCATCCGTGCGTCTCTCAGTTTACGTCTCTCTCCCTCGCTCTCTTTTCTCACATTTCCCTCTCTGCCGCCGGGCCTGTTTTGCCTTCTCTGCCTTCCGTCCGCCCGCCCCCCCGACCCTCCAATGCCACCGTCGCGAGGCCGGAATGTGCCAGACAGTGGCGTCATAGCGATAAAGCCTGTGCTGAGGTTGCTTCATAAAGCTTTAATGAGAGGAGGGGACCGGCGGTACGTACGATGCATCACCGCCGCAGGAGGAGAGAAGCGTCGGACACAACGGGCCTCCTGGGAGCTTTCCTTCCTCTACCTCTCGCTGCCTCTCCCTCTGTTCTTCTCTCGGCATCCCCGTGTCTTAATTGGTCACTCTGTCAGTCACGGAACTATCAGCGTCGCTCCCTTTTTTTTTCTCCCCTCATTACAAACGCTTCTAGCTTCAAGCATCCGTCCGTCTTCCTCTGCGGCGATCTCTCTGTGTTTCTGTCTGATTTATCCTCCTCCTCCGTGTCCGTGTGCGTGTAGAGAGCTCTCTCTGTCATGAGCTCAACATAACAGGCGCACAAGGGAAATATGTTACTTATGTTGTGGTAAACAGTAGTTATAGACTGACACCTCCCCCCCGTCTCTCTCTCCTGTCTCCCCCGTCGACAGCTCCCATGGATCAGTCTCTTCAGAGAGGGAGTGACGGCCTCTTAAGAAAGCTGATACGGACTAAAGACAGGCTTTGGCTTTCAAATTCACTGCGTTACATATTTCTACTTCCACCCGTTGTTGTTTTATTTCAGAGGTGCAACAAAAATAGCGTGAGCACTAATTACACCACAGGTAAACGCCAGGATGAAGTAAAGCAGTCGAGCAACACGCTGCTTCCATCCTGGCATCGCTCGGGGCTTCCTACGGTGCGGCGCGGTGATACCTGGTGGTTGAAGAAGGGTAAATGCCAAAAACAAGCGCTCAAGTGCTGCAAAATTACAGAGAGATCTACCGCTTGTGGCCTCGTGGCGACATTTAGCATTTAAACCACACAACGCATTTGATTTAGGAGACTTCTTGCTTCTGTTGTGTGTAGCTGAGGTACGCAAGAAAGTTTTGCTTTGGAAAATAAAGAAAAAGCTAAACGGGAGCGGCGGTGCAGTGAAGAGTGTCATTTCTATTGTGTGAAGCTCAAACGCAGGGAGGGGAAAAGAAGTGCAATATTGATCAAAGTGGTGGCAAACTGTAGTAGATGTACAAAGGAAGTGCAAATAGAAGTCAAGCACAGGAAAACTGGAAAGCTGAAAGTTTTATAAAAGGTTGAATATCCTCATATTTAACCTTTCATACAAGTTCTGCAGCCTGGGGGCGACGTCTTTCCATGTCTCCCACCCAGTTTGATCTGGGTCTTGATGCATAACTTGACTTCTTGGCTTGAGACTTGAGATTTCACCACCGAGGCCGCAGCAGAGATCCACTCCAAGTCCCCTTCACCAGTTTAAACAGTAAGCAACATAACAAAGAAGTTGTTTACTGAAGGAAAAACATGAAACTAATAATCCATCACTGAAAAATGGAGGACGGGATGAAATAAGGTTCAAACTAATCTGAACCTGAATTGTGTGACTGAAATGTGTTTGCAAGACCTATTTTTTTCTGTGTGTGTGTGTGTGTGTGTGTGTTTGATCTGCGTACGTTTTAGACCACAAGCAAGTGAGCGCATTCATTTTTTTTTTTTTTAAAGTTAAAGATTTCACACAGATTGCAGTGTGAAGGTCCCCTGTGATGTCATAGAGTCCCGACCCCCTCTGCTCTGTTAAAGTGGACGATTATAAAGATGAGACAGAGGACAAAGTCTGCAGATCAATACTATCTGGCAGAGAGAATCGTCGCTATGGATTTCATATTTGTTCCTCTCCTCTACAACATAGATTATGACACGACGGAGTAACCTCACACACCCCACACACACATACACACACATACGCGGACAACTCTGGACAAGGCTGGAACAGGAATTCGATTTGATACAACCCATTTAAACTGGCTCTCAGAGAGTGTAGAATAGATATATATATAA
>NW_027466845.1:6782500-6815000 GCF_046128005.1 Genypterus blacodes
GAATAAGGAAAGAGTTATTTAATTAGAAATAGCAACGTTACATTCATTACAAATCAATGATATCATTCTGCTCCTACAGATACTCAATCCCTGTGATCAGCAGGAGCTTTGTTCCATAGCTGACTCCTCATTTTCTGATTTTATGGCGGTGAATAGACTTGTACAGAGGTCAGTAAAGGATTGAATACTTACCATGGATTTACATCTCATTTGTACCGTGGGCAGCATTCTCTTTCCCAGCACAATGTGGTCGTTTGCTCAGGGAAAGCAGCAGTTTGCGCTGAGAGGTTATGTAGCCTGGACCAGTCAGTCATATTCGTACGTTACCGATAAAGAACAACGACATTTTTACCGTCCGACAATACCAGATGACATCCTTAGTGTCAGAATGTGTGTCAAGTTTCATCGCGGAACTTTTCCGTGACAAACGAAACGGCCACGACTTTCAGAGATAAGGTGATAGAGCGGCGATGAGAGCGGCGATGAGAGCGGCGATGAGAGCGGCGATGCAGCTTCTGTGTCTACGTTCAGCTTTTCCGCTCCCGCTCCATCACCGCAGCTCAGGGGAACGCGAGGTGTCAAACAGCCTCATTTTATCTTTATATATATTACATTTTCTGCTCTCCAGCTCTGAAAGGATTATGTAACTGTCTGACTCTTCTATGTGAGCACACTCCTATGAACAATCCAGGACTGCAGTGTTTCAGCCAGGAGAGTGTTCATGAATTATAATATAAAAGGAGACAAAACAGTAGAGAGTCTGAGACGATCGGATTTCTCTGATTGATTCCTGTGCTGAAGGTCAGGCTCAGTGAGCGACATAACGCCTCAGCATGACCGTCATTACTCTTAATTGCTCGTGCGCAGCAGGCGGCGCACACAGGTGCAGGTGATTAGGTTAATAGTCAGCATGCTGATAAGTGATGAGCGTGCAGCCTGAGGAGCAGGGGAGGAACGGAGTGTTACTGTCTGAGAGGAGTAAACATGGAGGAAGAACCATGTGGTCTTCGCTAATTTCCTATAATGTGGGTTAACGTAACGGCCTAACCTCTCCACTGTCCCTCCCTGCAATCAGCAAATCAATCACAAATTACACACTGCATTTCCTGTGCTGAGCTGGGAAACTTCTTTTAGGCAGATAGAAGACCACGCAAAACACACTGATTGGGCGAATATAAAGTGAAACATAATCAGCAATTCCCTACTAAAATAAAAGTTGTCGGGGCCAAAGCTGCCAGATGCTTTTGCCTTAATTATCTCCTAAGAATGCTGTGAACATTTGGCTCACAAAGCTTCCTAAAACACATTTCAATTGAAAAATTAAACGGGGGGAAAGGGGCAGAGGGGTTTACGGGAGAATATGTGACCTTTAGAGCTCCTGGATGAATGTCTTCAACGCTGGATAGAGGGTAATTATAGTTTCTGTCTCCCCGGGAGTCCACACACGCACGCACGCACGCGCGCGCTCACACACACACACACGCACACACACACACACACACACACACACACTTACTTGACAATACCAGCACAGTGTAGAATCTTTGTCCTTGTGTAAGAAGTTAATCTCTGGAGATTAAATTTCCCCGGCTTCCCTGCAGAGTGGCCAACATAAGCTGTAGTGAGGTGTATTTACTTGTTACATCAACCCTGAGGTATATTGTGTATTTATCTGATGCGCTGTCATAGCATGTGTAGAATACTGCACAGTGAACATGTTTCACTGGAGCTGGCCTCTCCTGTGTTAGTGGTGGGAAACAACAAAACTGTATTTTTCCTCCTTAGTGTGTCTCCAGTTATTCAAAATGTGTTTCTTGGAGTGGATATGCTAATTCAGAGGATTTGCTCAGTGCATATGAAAAAAAAAAAAAGTTTATCTGCGATACACAGCAGCAGCAGCAGAATGTCCTAGTTAGGAAGCATTCTCCAAAAAGATTATTCCTCTCTTTCAAAAGAATAAACGTGTAAAAAAGCAAAAGTGTAGCAGATTTCACTGTAGTTTTCATGTTTTTGTTTTTCATAGTGCAGCTATGGCGGGTAAACAGAGATAAATGGCTACAGCTCTGTTGTTTCAGGACACATAAACAATATATGGGGCCAAAACAAAGACAAGGACCAGCGGAGGAAGAAGGATTGCACGGTAATAGATTGGTTTCCACCATGAAGCCCAATCTGTTGATGAAAGGATCGCTCATTATTAGCTTTGATATGTTATTAACGACAAATTCTGCTCAAAACAACACAAACAAATTCCTTTTTCATCTTCATAACAGCCGAGCGAAATTAATTTTTCATTTGTTCCTTCAATGTTTTTGATCTGGCTCTATCTAAACACCCATGTACCGGCCTTGGTAAGTCACACATTTCCCTGTAGCAGAAACTGTTGTAATTATATATACAACTCCCCCCCCCACACACACACACACACACACACACACACACACACACACACACACACACACACATGTTCACAGTCTTATCTTCCCATCGAGCTTCCAGAAGCGCCTTTAATGACTCGATTGTTCCTTCTCTCGCACTGTCTTTCTTCAGGCTAAAGTGTTTGCGTGCAGATAAACACAAACAAACAGGGCAGATAATTACATGAGCAAAATGAAATATGAAGAGAAATGTGCAAAGACATATTCAGGATATGAACAAATGCTTAGATGGATGGTTGAATGGACACAAAAGGAACAACACACACACACACAGACACACACACAGACACACACACAGACACACACACACACACACACACACACACACACACACACACACACACACACACACACACACACACACACACACACACACACACACACACACACACACACACACACACACACGTAACGCTAGCGTTTTCTGCCCGCAGTGCCTAGGAGGAAAGATCTCATCTTGTTGCAATTAATAACAAATGACATGTTTCACTTGCACACTGCAAATGTGGTTAGCTTATGTGTCTACACGTGTTTATCTAGTGTGTGTCCCATCCCATAATAAGGGCATGTTACAGTTATTAACACACAGCGTCCTGGGTGATTCAGAAGGAAACGTGCAGGTCGTGCACCTCTGACATTTGGGTTTCACGTCAGCATTTGGCTTTTATCGCCTCATCAAGTCATCCTGTCCTGCTATGAATAGAGAGCAAACCAGGGGGACATTTGTGTTTAAGTGTGTCGGTACACCATGTAGTGGGTGAGTGGGTGGATTTTAATGTACTTTTACTCTGAGTAACCTATCTAAGCTGAAGAATGTCCTAATTGGGGTATAAAGCTGAGGTAGGAGGTTATGAAGGTAAGTTAGAAGGTTATAAAGCTGAGTTAGGAGGGTATAAAGCTAAAGTAGGAAGGTATGAAGCTGAGTTAGGAGGACATAAGCTGAGTTAGAAGGTTATGAAGCTGAAGTAGGAAGGTAAGAAGCTGAGTAAGGAGGGTATGAAGCTGAGTAATGAGGGTATGAAACTGAGTTAGGAGGGTATGAGGGTTAGTTAGGAGGGTATAAAGCTGAGTTGGGAGGGTATAAAGCTTAGTTATGAGGGTATGAAGCATAGCTATGAGGGTATGAAGCATAGTTAGGAAGGTATGAAGCTGAGTTAGGAGGGTATGAAGCTGATGTATCTTTGTATCTTGCCATTTTGTGAGCCTTCAATTTGGGTTTCAACATATGACTGCAACTGTGGAAGTCTGCAAATGAGCATCGTACGCAAACATAGTCTCCCTTCATCTGTCACAGCGGGCGATTAGCAAACACCATCAATCAACCGTCGACGCATTCAGATTAAGATAAATTGCGGTGAATGTGTCGTGGCACGAATCAGCTGGTAGATGCAGTTATGCGGTGTGGGCGTGATGACGACAGAATGTTCTACATACTGTCTGAAGATGGAAGATCATGGAGTCAATCAAATAAAGTCAAATGAAAAAATAATCAAATCCACAAGGACCCTGTCACACACACACACACGTACACACACCCTTTACAAGTTTTGAATAACTGCTCTTAGGATCATGTAAACAGAAATTACACATTGCCAGATTCAGAAGTACTGTTATATTCTCCATTCCTGCTGCCATGTCTAACAGAAATTAAGCCCATCTCTCTCCAGATCTAATCTGCCTCTCTCCTTCTCCCTAGACGGCTGCTCTGACGATATTACCTCCCCATATGGAGAATATTACTCCAGTATGCCATCTGTACTATCATCCTAACATGCCCTCGAGCGTGGGACTGTGTGTGTGCTTGTGTGTGCTTGTTTGTGTGTGTGTGTGTGTGTGTGTGGTGAAAAAGGAACTAAAGAATGAGTGCGTCTGTGAGGAAAAGTGCCTGTGGGAGAATGACAGAAGAGAGAGTAGGACATGTGTGTGTGTCTCTTCATCAGTGTGTCAGTAAGTGTGTGCGAGTGTGTGTGTGTGTGTGTGTGTGTGTGTGTGTGTAACAGAGTGAGATGGAGAGAGAATTTAAGTGCATGTGCATTGGTGCCAATAATTCACAGTCTGTATAACAGTGGCATGATAAGAGGCAGTGTAATAATCCCCACCTCCAGCTGACGGCTGGGCTGGAGTATTTTCACCACTCTTTCACCATAACAATTATCCTCCTTACATTATTTACTGTGCTGTAAAAGTCTAACAACATGGCCACATTATGTCCTCTGACAGGATGTGTGTGTAACATGTTTTGAAATTCAAGAAAAATAACAACAAACCACGAGTATGGATCTACATAAACAGATGCAGAATCGAGTTGAACAGTTTTCTTCCTTGTTTACCCAATCCTGACCCTATTCTAGTGCTTTCTGTCACACACACTGCCTTATAAACCACCAAAGCCTCCTGAAACAAAGAAAGAATAGCAAATTGAACATTGAATCTCACTATGACACAATGTAGAGTGACTTGTCAAGGTGGATGACACAGACTAATATTTACCTATAGGCAGTGCTGGAGCGGCTAATAGGGAGCGGGGGGGAGGAATCCCGGTGGGCCCCGGAGGCAGTGGGCCGCATGGCTTCTCACCAGCCCTCTCTTTCCCTCTCTCTCCCTCTAGCTCACTCATTTGCAACAAAAAGCAGCCATGGCCCAAACCAAAACAGGGGTTCTCTTGGGGGGGGGGGGATCAGATAGGACCCCCTTCAAAATCCCAAAATTGGTTGAGCCCAGGTTTGCTTTCGACTCGATCGATCAGATACCTTCCCCTACACGTCGTAGGGACCGGAGGAGTCAGTCGCCCTGTTCATTGACAGTTCCACACTAGTGATGTGAAAAGGCTCATGGGAGTATTGTTATTAAGTTAAACTTGGTGTTTTAGTGACAATAATGTTCATGCCAATTGATATGGGTGTGTTCTGTGATTATCAGTGTCTGTGAAGAGAAGTGAAGTTGAATTGATTGATTTAACTGTGAACACCATAACTGAAATGTCCATAAATGTCTATTGCAATTAATGACTCCCACTTATTGGTTGTTACTGAATCTGTAAAAGCAGATCAGGCTTCTCTGAGGTTGTGTGACACACGCAAATTCCACTCAGGATTAATAGCCTACCACTACGAGACTAGATGAGCCACAAAGAGACACTTGTGACATGTTAACAAGGACGGGGAAAGGAGAAAAGGGAAGCGCAGGAGGTGAGGATAAAAAAAAAAGAAAGACAGCGGAAGACGACAGGGTGAAATCAACGGACATTGTTCATTAGCCGTCTTGATTTGTGAAGTTACACCCACACACATGGAATTAACATGATTGTAGAGAAGGACAATACTGTGTGAGGGTTGGAACAAAACATTTTGCATGAGCACAAGTTATTAGGCTTTGTCATTTTTTTTTACGTTATTATTCATTGTCCTCCCTCATTTCTTGGAACTACATACTTCTCTCAACAAAATTGGGTAATAAAAAGTCAAAAGAGCTAAAACCAAGACTATTTTTCATTGTGGAACCCCAGCTTCTGCCAAAGTGGGCTGCTCTGAGAGAAGATAATGAGTCCCACTCTGGCCGTGCCTATAGGAGTTTTATTCATGTTGTTACAAGCTGTACTTAAGCTATTAGAAATGAAGGTTTTCTGAGTGATATCCCTCCAGCTGCTCAGTAAATAAATAATAATCCCTTTGACCAGCGTTTGGGTCCTTGATTTAAAATGCAGCATGCACAGCCAACAGAGGAAGACGTGCAAAGGTTGAAATGTAGAATAATAGCAAAGTTCAGGTAGCAAAAGAGCATAAACAGGCTTGGGACAGTGTGACTCAGTGAACGTTGCCCTCTACCTGGATGAAATGCACCCACAGTGGGGTCCTCCAGGCACTTGGTGATCCCAATTTACCAGAACCCTGTGGTGACTCACTCGTCTAAATGAACCCCAGATGGGACGGCGTCGACCTTGTTCTGAACTCTTCCCACACAGCCAAGAGCCAACGTCGCCGCTCGGCTAGTTTCTGTTTCCCAAGCGGGCTGAGAAATGAGACATCAGGAGGGACGGTTGCTGCTCTGCTACAAAAAGGGGGCCAGCTGAGGTCGAGGTCCCTAGGAAGCTGCTCCAGGGATGTCCAACTAAGGAGAAAACCACGGGGCGGACCCGGAATACGCTGGAGGGAATAAATATCCCATCTGGCCCCGGGAACATCTTGGGGAACGCTGCTTAGCCAGCTGCGCTCCATGACCCCGATTAGTGAGGGAAAATGGATGGAAGGATGGTGGAATAGTCAAGTTAAGTTCTCCCGTATGAGATCGGATGTGGTTTTTGGTACGAGTCAAAGGAGCAAATATCATTCTGAGTCGGTCAAAATGCCTCAGAAGTGTTTCCCCACAATCGATAAATCAAGTTCACAGCCACTCATTAACAACAATTAGATCACTGAAAGGATGGTTCGCAGTGAGAATCTGATGTTGAGGCACACTTTCCCTGGCTCCGGACCATTAACAGCGCATCTCCAGGCGCCGTGACAGTTACAATCTGCTTGTTAAATAAAGCTTAATGTCGCCGCCGCCTCTGTTATGCTTTGATGTGTTTCTTTAGGATGGGTGAAGGACAGATGTGGCTGCTGCTTTGTGGCAGGAGGCTGAGAGATGAACGTGTGCCTGAGCCGGGGAAACTAAAAAAAAACCTATCAGGAAATATAGCAATTACCCGTCCGACACACACGCGTGCACACACACAGTGGGGTTTGTGGTTTGTGTTATGATATATGGGCTTTTCTTCATGTTTCCATCGCTGTGAAGATAAGAAGACAGACAGACTGAGAGCGCTCAGAGGTATAAATAGAAGCAAGGGAGTGTCCATCCATCACCGTGACTGTCTGAAGGGCCAGATCGATGGTGCATGTGTGTGTGTGTGTGTGTGTGCGTGTGAGTGTGTGTGTGTAAGCGCATGCATTTTATTTGATTCACTTCACTACCTCAGCAAGATGAGCCAGAATGTGAGTGGGCAAATCGTGACGTGACTTCTGAAACACAATCGCAAGCACACACACACACACACACATACACATACATACACACAAGGAGGCACACGTTCACACAAAAACACACACAGGTAAACCCGTGAGCTTAAGGAGATAAATACCAATGCTGTCTGAGAGAAATTGACCTCTAAAGACAGTAAACACCAGAATCTAACACACCAATACACACAACAGCATTCTCAGGAGCGAGCTAAGGTTAGATGAATTGTATATATATATATATATATATATATATATATATATATATATATGTGTGTGTGTGTGTGTGTGTGTGTGTGTAGGCTCATGTCGACATGTGCTTGGCTGCCTCTCTGTGTATTTGCCCCGTGATAATCATCTGAAAGTGCATAACTCCTTATTTTCTTCCATTTGAGTGAGAGCTTCCTTCCCTCTCTGCCTGTGCTGTGATCGCTTTAATAGCTTTTTTTCTTCTTGCTTCCGACTCTGTCCCTTCCTATTTGTAAGTGTGATGAATCACCTGCTGCTTGCGTAGGAATCTATTACCTTCGCTGAATACCAATGGGCCATTAGGGATGAATTGTTTCAAGGTCCAGCACTGTGCAGGGTTTTTTTTTGGGAGGTTTGAGAGATTTGCGGCGTTCTCAGTCGGCGAACACAACGCAGATGTGACCCTAATGCAGACGATCATCTAATCTATGCCCATACACTGTCGGGAGCCATTTTAATAACGCAACAATAAAGAAGCAGTTGGCACATTTGTGTTTACCGGTTCACATCAGTCCTCCCTCTCTCTCTTTGTGTGTGTTGTGTGTGTGGTTGTGGTTGTGTGTGTGTGTGAGAGTAAAGGTCACGTCTCTCATCTCTAAGTGAGCCTCTGTGAGAAGGACTGAGCAGCAGCCTTCATCAATATTAACTAATGCCCTTCCTTTCATCCACTTCATAAATCCATAGGAACAAACACACACAGGGGAAGCTTAAACATGGCATGAGGGACAGAGAGGGAGGGAGAGAGAGCAGAGAGAGAGAGAGAGAGAGAGTGAGAGTGAGAGTGAGAGAGAAAGAGAAAGAGAAAGAGAAAGAGAAAGAGAAAGAGAAAGAGAAAGAGTGAGAGAGAGAGAGAGAGAGAGAGAGAGAGAAAGACAGTGAGAGTGAGAGACAAAGTGAGAGTGAGAAAGACAGAGAGAGAGCGAGAGAGAGAAAGACAGAGAGAGAGTGAGAGAGAAAGAGAGAGAGTGAGAGAGAGAGGGAGAGGGAGAGAGAAAGACAGTGAGAGTGAGAGACAGAGTGAGAAAGACAGAGAGAGAGAGAAAGACAGAGAGAGAGTGAGAGAGAAAGAGAGAGAGTGAGAGAGAGAGGGAGAGGGAGAGAGAAAGACAGTGAGAGTGAGAGACAGAGTGAGAAAGACAGAGAGAGAGAGAGAGAGAGAGAGAGAGAGAGAGAGAGAGAGAGAGCGAGAAAGAGAGATTACCTTTATGATTAAGATTAAGCAGAATTTGATATTAGATATTATTATATAAGTTATGATATCAGAACTGTATTATATTTTCTGTATTTGATATTGACTGATTGAGGCAAACATAAGGAATCGTAACAAACACACACACACACACAGAGGCTAACAGAGGTTGAAGGCCAGGTCGAGATGATGACCCGGGTGCTTCACTTTTCAGGTCACAGCTTTTTGACCACATAAAACCCCAATTAGCAGGTAATTACTGAAAGATGAGAGAGAGAGAGAGAGAGAGAGAAAGAGCGAGAGAGAAAGACTGCCAGGCAGAAATCAAAGATGAGTGCACGTGACAACGGGAAACTGAGGAAGAGGAGAGGATACAGAGGCATGACTGTGCTATGATCTTCAGCAGGAAAAGTGGGAGGAAAGAATGAAAGCCTTGCGTGAATCCTTTGATCCCAACGAATAAAACAACACCAGCTAAGCTGAGCGACGTCACAGACAATTACTGCTAATACGCTGCTCCGTTCGGTGTAAACACCCCTGTGCCAAGGCAGAGCGGAAACAGGTAAAATCTGCTGGCTGCCGCGTTTCATCTTTAGAACGCCAGAATGTGGAAAGCAAACATGGAGGGGAAAGACATTGGGTTTTTTTCTGTTTACAGCGTCGCTATCACACCCAATGGGGAAATAGAGGTCTTAATGAAACACATTAGGCAGGCAGAGACAGCGTGTGTGTGTGTGGGGGGGGGGTCAGTGTGTGTGCAAATGAGACACAGTCTGCCTTTTATCCCAACAAAGTCAGATTACCGGGGGGCTGACGAACCTTTTCACTGAGACATCCTGCACGGCCTAATAATATTATTCACTGCTCATTACCGCAGAGGCATGAAAACGGAGCGCTGACCTGGAATTCACATCCACCTGGAAGCAGAGGGTCCACACACACACACACAGACACACACCAGGGTCCTGCAGCCAGGAGCTGTGTTTGTCGTTGTTGCTGTTGTTGTTATTGTGATATCAGTCGGATAACCGAAGGGAATCGCCGCAGCGTGTTGAGCGAGAGAGCGTTAGTGGAGCAGCTTCAGGGCTGGCGGTCTGCAAAACCTGAGGTAAGAGTGTGACCCCGTCTCACCCTGTCTCACCCCGTCTCACCTTGCCTTGAGGAACTCTGAACGCTTGATGCATAATGAGGTTGAGTGCAGTTTTGTTGTTGCCTAATTCTGCCAATGTTGCCTGGCTTTGTCACGCAGCCATGATTTAAACAAAACGCGCGTGCTGCCATTCGCTGATTAACTTACACGCAGATTTGTAACTATGTAAAATCAGCATGAAAATAAAATTCCTGTTTACCCTCCATTTACGTTCATCCATCTCTTTTCACCAGGAACACAGTAAATGTGGAACACAACAAACAAAATGTGAAATGCGACAAAGGGAATTTTTACCTCTGTGTCTTTGTCAGTTTCTGTTATCAACAGAGAGCCGCAGCGTTCAGCTCAATGAGTCAACTTGTCACAACAATCTGCCTGTTTCTGCCTATTGATCTGACGTCTGACAACAATGCAGGACAGCGGGAATAAATTGGTAGAAACAAACCAATATATCCAGCAGGAAGTTGTTCAGATGTGTCCAACACTGACAAACAATCTCCCTCATTAGTCATTCCTACCCGTTGCTGTTACACAACATGGCAGTGGACTGATGTGAAATGGCACCAAACAGTCCGACATGAACTCCTGTGGTCAGTTGTAAATGTTGAAACGGACAGATCGAAAGAGACCAAGTGCAGTTTCTGACATTCTGAATGTCCTAACACGTACGGAAAACAACTGTCTCTTGAGACGTCTTGAACGAATTGTAAAGGCCTCTTCAAGTCTAAAGTCGTCTCAAGACCGTCCCGGCTGACCCACTTGGACGCGCTGTAACACTCTCGATAGGACTTGATGTTTGGATCCAACCCTTGACAGCGTATCTTGATGAGCCTTTCATTTCACATCTCTATTGATTGATGAGATAATTATCAATAACGGGGGAACACGAGTGGAGATGGACCTTTGATGTGAATTTCACAGCTGAGCAGACGCAGAGGAGCCAACACACATACGCACTACAGTCCGACTGCGGCGCTTCCACTAATGAGAGCAGGAAGTCTCGCATAAATGAACAGTATATGAACAATTTGTATACTTTACGTCTTGACCTTGTTCGAAGTCGGTAATTGCATTCGTTGAGGAAGTTCAACCTCTCCAGTGCTGCTCAAACGCAGACTAGACGGTGAGATACTGCATACTTAGACAGAAGCTACACAGTGTTTCTGCTCAGTCTCCAAGTATAAATAGAGCATTTGATCCTATTTTAGCTACTCTAAGATGAAATTAAACAAGACCCCCTTAAATTAAATTCTATACACACACAAAGATTTCATTGGTGAATCAAAATTTCAGCAGAATAGAGTTCGTCTGTACCAAGCGCACCAGCTGAACTGCAGCCATAAAGTCATACTTACTAGTCACTGGCAAAATGTACAACATCAATTAACTACAAAGCTCTCAGCCCTCGAGTCTACATGTAAAATTACGAAACACGTTAAGCTTTTAAGACGTTTCTAGATCCCACATGATCCAGCTACAAAACCAAGTCACCCTAGATGATAGTTTAGATGCAACGCATGCACAAATGACAGCACAATCGAGAAATGAAGACAAATCTGCTGAGTGGGAAGAAGGAGGCACAAAGTTTTTAGATGGAAGCTAAATGCTTGACTTTGTTGTCAAGTAGAGATGGACTCATGACTCCTGTGCCCTTCAGTAGCCAAGGCTCAAATTTGGTCATGAGTGGACCAACACAGGCGAGTGTATAAGTAGAAGCTCATATTTGATGCACGTCACCTTCCATAGAAAAAGAACAATTACCCCAGAGAGTTTTCCGAGCTTCTTAGTAAAACGTGCTAACACTTCCTGAGGAGGTCTTTATTTTTTTCTCCACCAAAGATCAAATTTTCACCTTCAAAAACTTGTTGGAGAAGACATGCACATTAACTAAACCTTTCCGAGACATGTCTACCGTTCAGTAGAAGTAAGCTACAGTGAGAACATCCACCAGGGGTCTCTGTGGTGCCAATGGACAAACCGCTTCCTGTAGACATGCTAGCACTCAGCAAACATTTTAAACACAAAGAAGTCCTTTTGTGCTGATTACTTCTTCATGTTCACTCATACAGTGTGTATGAGTGTGGGATTACAGCTCCAGATGTTTGGTCTTTGAGTGTCAAGTGGTAGCTTTCCTAATACATAAACATGAGTGTACCTCCAACATGCTGTATATGAAGAAGTCTCTGAAATACACTCACTGGTTTAATGAAGACACCTGTGTTACATCAGAAGGTAACTTCTGATGTAAACTGTCATGTGTGCAGCTCCCAGGCACAGGCCTCACCACTTCAAGGAAGATATCGCATTCCAGAATCATCTAATGCTGCTCACTACTGAACCAGAATTTCCATCTTGATGCCTGAAGAAACATTTAGGGGGCCATCAAAGTCATCTCCAGCTTCACTATGCAAGCAGTATGGATAAACCTCGGCTTTCTACAAAGTAAATCTCTTTGCCTTGCCAACGTTTCGGATATTTCATTTCAAATACCCCCCAGTGTGATCATTAGGGAGACATATAACCACGGCACCAGGCGCCCATAAAGATGATGGTGCAGTGCTGTTATTGAGTATTTCAAATCATCTGCAAGATGACTGAGGCATTAAATGAAAGACATGCGCGGGGAAGATGTAGAAATACTGTATATGTGTGTGAGTGTGTGAGAGAGAGCGAGAGAACGCCTCAACATTTCAACTCATCACACTTGTGGTGGCAGTGGAATAAAGGAGCTGTGTGTGTGTGTGTGTGTGTGAGTGTGAGTGTGAGTGTGAGTGTGTGAGTGTGTGTGTGTGTGTGTGTGTGTGTGTGTGTGTGTGTGTGTGTGTGTACACCTGTGTCTACGTATTAAGACCTTTCCAATTAACGCCAAAGCCGCAGAAAGAATTGATTTTCATGTCAGCGTCAGAATCCAGACTCATCCGTAAACTAAGCGGGCTGCGTCTCCACTTCTTCATCCTCAAGGAGCAGGAGATGCTGAAGGGGGAAGCCGATGACGTCTTTGTAACGCCTCCTCAGCTGTGATCTGCCCGTTTATGAGGAATGATCACCATTAACTGATTGAACTCTGTGATTCATATACGGTATATTTATATACAGAACACTATTTTGATAGTGTTTAACATTTTATGATGGATTTTCAGTTTGATTCTAAAGCTGGACTAACTCATGTACCGACTAATGAGCATGGAGAGCGACAGTCAGGAGGGCTGGGGTTAACGCTGAGGTTAACCATAAATCATTCATTTGAAAAATATATATTATTGCAAATAATTGATGCCAATAAAAACAGCTCCCGGCATGAATCATGATTAATTCTCTTTGTCTTATTCCGTCCACATTGATGTGTCACATTGAATATTATGCTACAAGAATTATGCAAGTTCCCATATGATTTGAGTTGCTGACATCAATTATGTTTGAGAGATTAAGAATTCAATATGCTCTCTGTTTTGATGTTATGTACGATGTCATCATGTCTAATTGTGACTATTCTCACATCCAAATATTGTAGTTCACTGCTCTTGTATCTAAATGAATGAAAACAGGTGAAATTTCTGAACAAAATCTATCATTGTTTGAATGCAGGGTTTGTACCATCAACAAGTGTGTTTTTTTGACAAATGATAACCAGTTTTGACAGAATGAGGCCAGAGTTAAACCTTTCACAGTGTGATTTAAGATCTACACTGCTTTAATTCCGTTTAACTGGCCTGTCCTTTTAAAATAATAACAAAAACAGAAAAAAGACAGATGACTGACACGTCTGAAGAGGTTCAGACTGCGGCGCCTCTGCTGCTTCACTCTGAGCTTTCCAAGGTAATCAGATGCAGCTCACATGTAAATCAGCCCGATCAATATGCAGCGCGATCCGGAGCAGTCAATGATACATAAAGAGCATCGATTGGAGAATGATTAAATATCGGCACAAATCTATAGACCCCCTAGATGATGAATGAGCTTATTCATCACCTCAGCAATCAGCACCGCAGCCGCCCAAAACACATCATCACCATCGTCATCTTCTTCTAATAGAATAGAATAGCAGAGCGTCACAGTGTCTCGCAGCTTTGACGTCGCCTCACTGCTGCTAATCCCCTCCTTTCTATTTCTTTCCTCCTCCTCCTCCTCCTCCTTACCTAATTCACCTCATCGCTTACTGTCCGTCTTCATCACGTGTCCTCTCAGTGGATGTTGTCACACACGCGCTGTGACAGTCACATTTGACCGTGCCCATCGGAGCCACAGGTTTGCGCCCAAGCGTTGCATAAATACGAGTATATGTTTACTGTACATGCAGGCACACACACACACACATTCATTCATTCAGCGCGGCCTTGTTCGTTATAATACACAGGCATTATTTTCAATACACTGCTGAATAAAGATGCAGTAAGCCCAGTGGAATAGTATGTTTCTCTGAGGCGCACACACAAAAACACACACCTACACGGATACAAAGTGTGTCTCAACAGTGTACATGTACGACAAATGAGAGACACACGCACACGGAATGCGCAATGAAAGATTGACAATAGCTGGGGAATGTAAACGTGTGACCCTGGGATAAGAAAATGGGGCCGTACTCCTGTGTGGATATGGGAAAACGATGGGGAGCATTTATTACGGCCTCTTCATGCTTCCTGAATACTCCAGAAGCGAGCAGTGAGCAGCGAGCCAAGGTCAGAGGCAGAACTCCCTATTCTAATTCGAACGTCGCTCACCACCCGGAGCAAGGGTCGGGGATTAATTTGAAAAATCCATTCACCACGCCTGTGCAGAGAGGAGAGGAGGCAGAATTTGACAAAGAACAGAGGGGGGGTCGGAGAAAGAGACAGACAGACGGGAGACGGGAGAGAGAGAGAGAGAGAGAGGGGGGTAAGGACAGAAAGAGAGATGGTGGGCAAGAAGAGAGACAGAAACAGAGATGAACAAGCACAGAGAGCGAGATAGAGCGGATACACTCTTCTCCGGGCCCAATGCAGGCCTGAGTGTGTGTCTTTGAGCGCACACACCTGAACGTAGGTGGTAGACGAGCGGGAGGAAAAGATAAAAGTAAAGGAAAACAAATGTGAGGAGACACAAACAGGAGACGAAGCAAAGCAAACAAAACGCCAGCAACACCACCAGCCACTGAAAACTGTTGAGTCTCGCAAAGTCTGAGTGTGTGTGGTGCTTTCTCACTCCGGCTCATCCCGCTGTCACGCTTTGCTCCTCAGCTTGGGAGAGAATGAGAGCTGGTTAGGCTCAAACATGCTGTGACAATCGGGGTGGGAAGGAAGCTGGAAATGTCTCACAGATTAGGAGTTTAATCACATCGGCATCATGTCAGTGGGGATTAGGGAACAATGATGATTGGTTCTCTATCATACACATGCAGACCTGCGTGAAACTGGAACAGCGGTGTGTTCATGGGACTGATATGGTTGTTTAAAGCACCAGAAAGAGAATTAACTTTTTATAATTTGATCTTTATGTTGCACTTCTTGCTTCGACTACTTTGAAAACGAATGTGTAACTGTAGAGGAAACGTGTTTACTTGTAAAGTAAAGAGTGCAGAGAAGAAGCTGGAGATAATCATTACATTACATTACATTGCGATCATTTTGGCAGACGCTTTTATCCAAAGCGACTTACATTACATTATATTACCACCCTTCGCAGAGGGGGGAGCAATTGAGAGTTCGGTGCCTTGCTCAGGGGCACCTCGGCAGGGACTCGAATCGGCAACCCTCCGGTTCTTAAGCGGAAGCTCTACCCACTCGACCACTGCCTCCCTATCCCTATCCCTAATCCTTACAGAATACGATATTGAAGACAAAGTACTGAAGGTTTTTAAATGAAACCCGGTAAGAAAAGTACAGAAACGATAAAGTGTTACAGGGACATATAGTGTCCGCTGTCGCGCTTCCTTTGTGCCCTCGGTCAGAGCTGACAGGGCGTAAACATTTATCCCTCAGCGCTTCCTCTCATTCATCACTCACAGCATCAAGCTCCTCCCCTCACATTATCACACACCAGGCGTATTCACTCTGCTCCTTCAAACTCACACAGCTTCACATGTAGGCCAGAGAACAGTCAGTTAATGGACGCAGGGCTTGATGTTGTGTGTGTGTGTGTGTGTATGTGTGTGTGTGCGAGTGAGTGAGTGAGTGTGTGTGTGAGTGTGTGTGTGTGGGTGGGGACTCTAAGTTGATATTTAGCCTACAATCACTGTGCAGTGTGTCGCATGAACTCTCTCCATCCTTCACACTGGGGCGATAGTTTGACTTCTACACTTAGATGATTTATGATTCAGCATTAGGCCGCACTTAAACAAGAATACACTCCATAGATGTCAAATATGTTCACATGTAACACAAAATGAATCACCTGCTGGAGGAGATTCAACACCACTAAAAACTGTTGAAACCTTTCATACCCATATTGGTATAATAGCACCAGAAGGACTAAATTGTAGCATTATGCTGTATTGATTTTGTAGCATTAGCACTGGTTAACAGCCCGCAGAGTTGATTTGTTGCAATTCATCAAGATTAGAGGGAAATACAGTGCGACACTGTCACCCAAACCGTCCACAAAATAAGATGAATGAGCACAGAATTGTTGTGAGCAGGTGGTGTGTGATGTCATACACTCAAGGACACCATTCACATTATATAGACAGGAAGTGGCGGCCAGGGACACACAAGTGTACAAATGTTGATTTGTCTGTTTGTTAAGGCAGTGCTGCAACCTCTTTAAACATTACGACAACACACACACACAGACAGACAGACAGACAGACAGACAGACCCACCCACACACGCACACGCACACACACACACACACACACACACGATCTTCCAACCAAACAGCCATTTAAGTGTTTGAACATGATATTTCACAACAGCAACCTTTTGGTTAGCAACCTAAACTAGCATGCTAAGTAGCGTTTAGCATCAGACAATCCAACAGAAGTTGACCAGGCACAACAACAACAACAGAGCATTTAAACTTTCACCTTCTCTCAGTCATACCTCCACTAACATATGGAATACATTTGCAAACTCACCGCATTGTGGCGCTTGTAAAGTCCTTAAAACTAACGCAGATGCACAGCCGCAACCAATCAGCTACCACTTTGCCTGACTATGACTCTGTCCCGCCCACAATATTTTGATTGACATCGGTTTCATCCAATAGTAGAGCGTTTAAGCTCTCAATTGCCACACAATTGCGGGCTTTGCTGTGTTTCTGTGATGTGTTTGTAAAGAGTTATAAACCTTCAAAAAAACTCCTTTAAGGCGTCTCGACTATTATAACCACCAAGCATAAATCAACTTATTCTGATTTCTTCATGTGAATAAGTTTAACTTAGTTTCTTAATGTCACCACCTCTGGCAAACAAATTCAAACACACACACACACACACACACACACACGAGGAGGCAGACTAGCAGGGGAATTAGATGAAGGATGTCCAGTAGAAACAAGTCCCAGCTCTGACAAATACTCAATCCGCAAACACACATACACACACACACACACAGAAAGAACCCAACCTCATTACCGGTTGTGTCACACAGTGTCACTCAGCAGATGCCAGAGAGCAAAAAAAAAAGACACAAGAGTTCCAAATACACACCACCACCAT
The DNA here is from genome assembly GCF_046128005.1 of Genypterus blacodes. Classification (NCBI taxonomy): domain Eukaryota; kingdom Metazoa; phylum Chordata; class Actinopteri; order Ophidiiformes; family Ophidiidae; genus Genypterus; species Genypterus blacodes. The sequence goes on from NW_027466845.1 coordinate 6,800,157, forward strand.
CACCACTGTAACTGAGACGCCAGAGTGGGCAAATCAGCAACACACACACTCACACACACACACACTTGTACCTGCTTGAAGGCTTTCCAGGTCAGCAGAGGATTTTTTTTGGATGTCAACTCCAACAGAACAGAAAAAAGATGGTGACGATCAGGGAGGAAATAAGAACCAACTGCTCTCTTCTGGTCTCCACTGTCAGCAAAAGACCCATTCTCACTTTGGTCTGTGCCTGAGAGGAAACTCCTTTTATAGAGAGGAGACACCGCCAAAGTTTGTGACTGTGGGGATGAATGATATTGCGCATTGGCTGTGTGTAGTAGTGGATTTGTTGAACATATTGAACCATCAGAGGTTTCATGACACACACACACACACAGTGATTTGTGCCGTAAATGTCTCCAGGATCTTTCACCGTCAACGTCCACACAGTGCAAACATCCTGTGCCCTGCGGTGGATTCTGAGAGTTGCATTGTAGAATCACTGATCTGCTCCCTTGTCAAGGAAATTCAAACAATAAGTCATTTCTAAAAACTTTCAGAATGACAATTTGTTGCAACAACTGCTGCAGAAAAGCCATTTATCCAACCAAGTCCAACTAAGACCACTCAGCTGTTGCATTGTGCACGACTCAGATAATGAAGTTGCGGCCCAATCCAGTAAACAATTCAATTTCTAAATTAAACCAATCTTCATCCAACAGCGTGGTGATTAGACTGTAGTTAGGGAAAAAACAAAACAAAATGAGAGAAAAAGAGAAGGAGGGCAAAACGCCTCCATTATGTCACTTTGTTTGTGTCACACACACACACACACACACAGACACGCACACTCTCACTTACATGCATTGGTGACAGCAAAGCTGTTGGCCGTCTCTATGTTGTCCACATGGGGGACCAGGTTAAAGGGAGCTTCCGTAGCGTTTGGGCTGGTGTTGTGGAGGAAGATAGCTAGTCGGAATGCTGTGTACTCCTGATCAGTATTCCTGATGAACAATCCACCTAGAGAGGGAGAGAGAGAGAGAGAGAGGGAGAGGGTGAGGATGTTAAGAAGACGCCAAGAAGAGAGGAAGAGTAGTGTTGTAGGGCAGAGAGGGGTCAGATGGGCAGTTAGTGGGGTCAGAGATGGAGTGATGGCAGTGATACGGTACGGGGAAGAGGAGAGGAGAGGACAGAAGAGAAGAGAAGAGAAGAGAAGAGAAGAGAAGAGAAGAGAAGAGAAGAGGAGAGAAGAGAAGAGAAGAGAAGAGAAGAGAAGAGAAGAGAAGAGAAGAGAAGAGAAGAGAAGAGAAGAGAAGAGAAGAGAGGCTGTCAGGAAGGCAGCCAAATAGATAATGAGTTGGAGAGGGCATTAAAGATAACAGGGGAGGAAGGGCAGATCAAAAAGTGTCAGCTAAATAAAAAAGGACCATGAACTACACATGAAGAGCAGAGGAGGAGGAGGAGGAGGAGGAGGAGGAGGTGGGCATTAAATGTCAGTGAGCCTCTCTATTGAGAGCAGAGCACAGTATGGCCGGTGTGATGATATGTGAATGAGAGGGGAGAGAGGAGATAATGAGAAACTGCCAAGCTGGCGGAGGGACGGTCAAAGAGAAATTATAGGCAGAGGAGGAGGAAGAGAGGATAAGGAGGAGGACATGCAATGAGAGAGAGTGAGTGTGTGAGTGTGTGAGTGTGTGTGTGTGTGTGAGTGTGTGTGTGTGTGTGTGTGTGGAGGGTATCTATGGCAGAGATTGGCAGTTTGCCGCCTGTGGGAAAGCTTCTACAAATGAACGGATGGTCTGACACTTTCACACAGAGGTGATCTCTCCGTCCACACACCTGAAGAAATACACACTCACCATAAAGCAGGAAAGCTCCATGAAATAATACAAATAAAAGAGAATGACCTCCGACCTCTACGTGAGAGTGCAGAGAGGAGAAACCACACATCTGTTCCGCTCACACACTCATACTCTCATATAAAGTGACAGCAAGCTGAGGCGCCACTGGGGGAGTTTGAACATTTAGATTGAACATTTGTTTGTAAATGTCAGCCGCTATATGACAAATGTAAATGTGTGTGAGTGAAGCAGAGTGTTTGAGGTAAATAACATCACAGCCAGTCACTGTTTTCTTTATGCTAATGCTAACAGGCTCCCTTCCTGTGAGAGGTTGAAAGGACCTGAAATAAAAGTCTGATGTGACTCCGGGTTTGAGCGTAAACCAAATTGGAACGGGGCCCCGGTTGGAACGCACAGTGAAGTGAGAGGAGAGGAGAGGAGAGGAGAGGAGAGGAGAGGAGAAAAGTGGAGGGGAGGAGAAGAGCAGAAAAGAGAAGAGAAGAGAAGAGAAGAGAAGAGAAGAGAAGAGAAGAGAAGAGAAGAGAAGAGAAGAGAAGAGAAGAGAAGAGAGGAGAGGAGGTATTGAATGAAGCCGTCATCATCCACGTAACACGCTGCTCTGCCTGTGTGTGTGTGTGTGTGTGTGTGTGTGTGTGTGTGTGTGTGTGTGTGTGTGTGTGTGTGTGTGTGTGTCTGTGTCATTAAAGCAGGTACTGTAAATTGGAATTTATCCAGCGCTCTCCAATTCCAAGCAGATACTTATTGATGATTTGCAATTTTATGATTACGAAGTTGAAATGAAAAAGGGGCACACAAACACACACACACAAACACACACACACACACACAAGCCAAACATGCAGCACATTTACACACTCAAACTACATGGAGAGTGTTTAGGTTTAGTCCCACATGACATGATATTGCACCACTCTTGAGAATATCTAACCAACATCCTCCCCCATCAGTCTCTCTCTCTCTCAGACACACACACACACATACACACACACACACACACAGACAGACGTGCAAACAGAAACTCTGCCTGAGCTCCAATTGATATTACACTTGTGTGCAATGCAGAGGTATGCAAATGACTCCTCAAGTCAACTGACAAACAGCCGAGGGATGGATCACACGCCTGTTTGAGAGTGTTTAAGGACATAGACAGTGTGTGTGTGTCTGTGTCTGTGTCTACATCCACACACACACACACACACACACACACACACACACACACACAGCTGTGCAGTCTACAGCTGCGTGCATGCATGTAGAGTGTTTGTGCCTGTGTGAGAGCGTGGACCGTGCCTGTGTGATTACAGAGGTGCAGCAGTGGGAGTCCATGCTGTCCACGCACTGTGAGCACATTAACATACATGTGCATTCTACACGCGTGTGTGTGTGTGTGTGTGTATGTGTGTGTCTGCGCAAAAAGCAGGAAATATTTAGCATATTAAGTTTATTGGTGGCTGCTGGGAGACAGTCAAGGAGCTGAATCTCATTATAGGACCTCCCAACTGCCCCCAACAAGGAGTGATGCAGTGAATTCATTATGACACACATGCCTGCACAGATGTATGTGTGTGTGAGAGTGTGTGTGTGAGTGTGTGTGTTTGTGTACGAGAAGATAAGAAAGTAAGGTCCACAGGCATTGTACAAACCATTGAACAAGCATTAGTTAACTTTATCTCAGATCTATCAGGCAGCAGACAGCAAGGATAACTGAGAGAGAGAGACAGAGAGAGAGAGAGAGAGAGAGAGAGAGAGAGAGAGAGAGAGAGAGAGAGAGAGAGAGAATGCTGCAGTGTCTGAAAACAGTGAAGAAGACGAGGAACAAAGCTAAGCTTGCTGAAACATTCATGAGCCTTTACATTCACACAGATACACAGCAAACACACTTAGAGTGAGAGTGAGGGGGGCAAGAGAGAGAGAGAGAGAGAGCGAAAGATGGAGACAGAGAGAGAGTGTGTGTGTTAGTCTGCATTAACGACGTGAGTCTGACTGGAGGAGCCAAACCACAAACCGACCGACGCTTGATTACCATCGGATCAAACCTAAAGCAGCGTTCGCCTCTTGTTCCATCAATCAACCGAGCGAGCATTCGGTGTGTTTGACTGTAAACTGAGGGGTCTCGGTGGTCCCGACGCATTCCACCCCCCTTCTCCATCCGTGTTTGCGTGTGTCAGATATGTGTGTGTGAGTGCTCGTGTGTGTGTGTGTGTGTGTGTGTGTGTGTCCGGTTATTCACGGTCATCCTCCAACTCACCTATCTGCACCGAGCTGGGGAAAGCCCCCGACACCAGCCCCCAAAGTGCGGAATACACCCCGAGAAAGTGCCAAGAAGGAAGCATAATCCTCATGTTTGTTCTCCTTTATCCCCCTTTTTCAAAAACTGTTGAGAGACATCGAGAGGCAGTCCGGGGGGGGTGTGGGGGGGGCGGGGGAGAGAGAGACGTGATGGACAGAAAACAAGGCGACAGGGGGGGAAAAAGGGGGGAAAAGAAGCAGAAGAAAAAGAAGAACAAGAAGAGAGAGAAATGTGTTTTTCCCCCGTGTTCTCAAGCGGTATATTCCTATTCCATGGTGGGATCTTCTTCTTCTTCACGCGTCTGTCCCCGCAGTGTCCGCCCGGGAGGAGAGAAGAAGAGCCGCGCGTCCCGTGCACATGTACGACAGGAGAGAGAGCGAGAGAGAGAGAGAGAGAGAGAGAGAGAGAGAGAGAGAGAGAGAGAGAGAGAGAGAGAGAGAGAGAAGAGAGAGCGGCGAGGGGGAGGAGGGAGGAGGAGAGGAAGCGTGTGGGGAAAGTCGCTAGGATGGGTCCGCGAGCTGAGAGAGCACTGTGCGCGAGGACTTGACATGCGCGCGCCGTCTCTCTCTCTCTCTCTCTCTCTCTCTCTCTCTCTCTCTCTCTCTCTCTCTCTCTCGTTCTGTCTTTAACTTGCTCGTTGTTTCACCTGATGTCACACACTGTATGGCTCCATTGCCGGGGTCTAGTGATGCGGGACTACGGGGGCAAATTGGGCGAACGTCGTCACGCGTGTGTGTGAGTGTGCGCGTAATTTCGTGGTCCACTGGATTTGTGTATGTGTGTGTGTGTCTGAGTGTTTTTTCTTTAAACAACACTTAAGCCTCGGTGAGTTCATCCCAAAGAGCGTTTTGTTGCTGTTTTTTTTTTTTTTACCCTTGACAGCTCCCATGGGCCATTTATGTTTGGTACAAGAAAGAAAGAAAGAAAGAAAGAAAGAAAGAAAGAAAGAAAGAAAGAAAGAAAGTCGATTTACGAGCACAACCCACCCTGACGCACTGGTCCAGTCTACCTCGGTTCGGCCCACCAAGGAGGGAGGAGGAGGAGGAGGGAAACATCCGCCCACAGCTGCGGGACCATGAACGCACCCCCGGGGGACACGGTTCCCAGCCCATCATGTCACCGTCACGACCTCATACAGACACATACAAACAAACATCTGGACACGGAGGAAAGACAGACAGAGACACGCAGAGAGCAAACGTGGGTTCTGTTCCGCCAAAAAAAGCGAGAATGATACAAACATAAACAACGAGCCTGCATGGTGTGTTTACATACAGAGGTGGACATTACCTGATACAGCTGCGTCACGTTCACGGTCGTTTTGTCGGCACTGTAAAAGTGAGTGACAGGCGGTGTGGAGGGGACACTTTCATTATTGTCTTCCAGATGGCAAAACGAAAGGGACGCTTAGAGCAGCTCGTCCCGCTGACAGAGTCTCCGAGGGGGTCCCCCGCTCGGCTGCAGAGAGGGAGATTGGACCACACGACAGTGCAGCATTTTCTTTTAAAACCTTTCCCCACAAAATAAAAATAAGATAGCATCAAATAACATCAAAACATTTAATTATTTTCAGTTTTATTCAGTTTATTTCTATGACAGAATCTGTCGACGGTCCTGAAATGAGACAGCTCAGCCTCTGTCCATGGTCCTGAAATCCGCCACTGCATGTTTGCTCTGTGTGTGTGTGTGTGTGTGTGTGTGTGTGTGTGTGTGTAAGCGTGATTTCCCTGCTGCCCCACAATGTTGAAAGGTGTTGCCAGGTCTGAGAGGCTGACTTACATTCATGACTCAGCTTGATTTTGGTTGCCATTCACAAATGCTACACAAAAGCCATTAGTGGGACACGGTGCTTTAAATAAGGATATATATACTGATGATATGATATGATATGACCTGATTCTCGATTTATGATGACCAGAGATAAAATAAAGCAGCTGATACTGCATTTCAAGTCATTGATGTTTGTTCTTTATGGATGCAATGGAGAACTATCAGTGAAATAATAACAAATGGCTAAAGCACTAAAGTAAATATTACCCTCATCCATCGATAAATCAATTCCCTTTGCCCATCACATGAAGAAAATGATTTGTGATCCACATCATTATTGCACCGCCTTGTAAAATAAAGAGTTCAGAATCTCAGTGGAGACGTAAACACGTTTTAATTAACCTAGTAGGCTGTTTGGGTCAACAAGGTTTTATTTGAGATCCTTAATTATGCGATAATGTACTTTAGGAACATGGATACACACACAGACACACAACCAGACACACACACAGACACACACACACACACACCTCACAATAGGGATGATGTCAAACAGCTGGAACATATTGCCAGTTCCTCATATCTCTTAATACATCTAATCTATCCAATATCTGTATCCAATATCTAAATCCATTCATCCAAATATCCATTACCTCGCAGGCATTCCTTGCTTCCCGTTGGGGGCTGACCAAAGTCAATTACTTAGTTCACAGTCAATATACCGCCATGGTAATAAAAACCCATCTACAGAAAGCCCTATAGGTGTGTGGTAATTGATACTGGTGTCAGCACTGCATTCTTTTAATATGTTGAGTGTAAACTGGCTGTGGAGTTGAATGGGAAAACCTTCACCTTTCATTTGAGGAGATTTCTAAATGGTTAAAGAGCGTTCGCCTGCCCATTTGTGTTGCATTGTGTTACATTAGTATCAGTATCAGGGAACACCAACGCAAATTTTCAGGACAAATTCACAAAATGCATGCCAGATTTATTTTGGCAAATGCTGAAACACATGAGGCTCAACGCCAAATCTAAACGTTTGGATTTCGCCAAATCTGGCTGGATGGCTGAAACAGTCGGGTGTCACCACCTGGCTGGGGGAAGAAACTCAAAGGATTTCAATGTTTTGTAAATCCAGAACAACATCCAACTCAGCCTTAATATTTGCAGGTATAAAAGTCCAAATCTGCCATTCACAGACATAAACAGTGTGTGTTATGTTATGACCGACAATATGACGCCCTCACATACTGCAGTAATCTGTATCTGTCATCTCAGGCTGACCCTTGCAGATGACCTTGTGGCACCTGTAGACAATAGTGTGACAAGATGAAGAGTTCCTATCTATCTATCCATCCATGTATCTATCTATCTATCTGTCCATCTATCTATCTATCCATCCATCTGCCTACCTACCTACCTCACGGTTGCCCTGCTTCTTAGCACGTCGATATAAATTGTGTCTCAGGTGCTCACCCTGCCTTTGTGTAAGTAATGGTGTTGTGTTTGTGCCAGCAGTCACCGGGCCAACTTGTCAGCACGCCCGTCTGAAAGGTTGCAAGAATAGCCCTCCTCCCCTTCACTTTCGCCTCATCATTCATCCATCCGTCTATCTCCTCTGTCTCCTCTGCTTCTAGTGTAATGACTCATCAATCTAAATGTCCTTCTCATCCTCCTCATCACCTCCTTCTCTGTCTTCCTACACTTCCTGCACCTTCTGCTCCTGCACCTCACCCGGCGAGCGGCTATATGACTCATCCCTTCAGAAGCAATCCTCCAACGTTCCATTCTTCCCTCCGCCAGTATCGCATGCAGGAATGTATTGCCTATCCACCATCCCCCTCTTTATCGTTCTATCTTTCTTTCTTCTCCCTCCCTTCCTTCCTTGCTGCAGGAAGCCTTTCTTTCATCCAACATGACCTGCTGCCTACTGAGAACCACTGTTTCCTTCGCTTTTCATGTCTGCGGAGCATCTCTCTGTCATTTCTCTCTGTGTGTGTCTCTCTCTCCCCCCTCCAACCCCAGTAGCTCTCTTGTATCTTATTGGAAACAGACAAAGAACATTAGCAGATACAAATCAATTGGTGGTGTAGCACTGTGAGCTTGCAGCTGGGGACCCATAGCATTACTCTAAGTATACTGAGGATCAATGCAAGTCAATGGCAGCTGGTGAACAGTGCATTTATTACATGCTGCTGTAATTGTTCTGCTCCTGTAACTTTGACCCCATTTCTTCATAGAGAAGAAAAAAAGACTTAATAAAAGATGGATGTTTCACAACTATTAATCTGTTGTAAATCCACAACTTTGCTGGAAATAAAAGGGGAATTTGGCTCATTTCAAAAGAAATCGGTATTATGAAAGATAGATCTTTTCTTTCTGGGGACAAACATTCAAATATCCATTACAAAAAAATGGAAAAGTCATTCATTTAAATGTCTGCAGCTTTGACTATAGTGGAGAAAGAGGAGAAAACAACCACATATTTCCTAAATCAACCATGGAAGATCTGCAGAACACATTGATGATTGACTGAATGAGTGAGTGTGCTCATTAACGCTCGTACACTCTCCTCAGTCCCTTTACCATCACATGACAGCCTTCAGTGCAGATACAGCGTGACTTGTAAATAAATGGAATCATGGTTTGAGTCAGTGACAGAGTGGCAGAGTGCGGCATCAATGTGACTACCGGGCGAGAATTAACGTCAGGCTAAATTACGGACCACCGGAACGGCTACAGTAGGTAGAGAGGGACGCACCCATAAAGAGACACACTCCCTCACTATCTCCTCAATCTCCACACAATTAAGTGTGTATATATCCTCACACACACATAGTGATTGGGTGCATTCATCTAATTAAAGGGTCTAAATCTATGGAAATTAGAGGAAAATCCCAGCATCCCGGAGCTAAACTAACTCTGTCGTGCTTTACCCTCTTAGAATAACTTTACAGAAACGTTACGCTTCCTCAGCATTTATAATCTCAGCTTTCTGTCAATATTTTGACACCACAAAATTGTTCCATTGGTGTCTCTGCTTGTTCAAAAATAGATGAAACAAGCAGATATGTCGTGATGTATTCTCACTTTGTCTCTCCTGTGGACAGAGAGCTTTAACAAACCCACAATACATTCACACTAACATAATAACTTGGGGTTATCGGTGGTAAAATACACATTACATCATGAGGCCAACAGCTCTTATAACTCAGGACGCTTCACTCTGCAGAACAGCAAACGTACAGTCCATTGTGCTGTATTACTGCGAAAGCTCAGTGCTTTTCTATTTGCTGCACACTGCTCTCTGTGTGATCGGCTCTGATTCGTGAGCCCATAAACAAAGTCAAATTCTGTTACTACCAACGGCTTGATGGATTATATCTGTGCCAAATGGTTCACTGGTTTGGAAAATGTTGGAGAAATGTTTTTTGTCTGTGGAGGGTTTCGCGCTAATCAAGAAAACCTTGAGAAACCCTTGTCCTCGGAATGTGCTGTGTCGACAGTCACACACACACACAGACACACACACACACACACGCACAGAGTCACCACCAGAATGTGATGGGTTCTGTCCTGGTTCGTGCCCAAGCCGCCTGCCAAGCGTCGTGAAGATTGGCTCCTAACCTTTCCAGGAACCCTGAAAAATAACAAAGAAGCAGATGACAACACAACCTTCTTGGTGGAGGTAATGATGCATGTTTCTTCAAAAATCCCCCTGCATTCATGCATTCATTCATTCATTCATTCATTGATGCTGCCAGGACATGGTTAATATGCCTTTTCTACTGTTTACATTCATTATGACTTGACTTCGCGTGTACTTGTGAATAAGTATGATTATTAACAACGATTATTGACCAAACATCTCACCATTGAGAAGATATCTGCATAAATGTGAAATTTCCATTTAGAATTTCCTCCGCTCGTTCCCCGATCTTTCTTTCATGTCAAGGATTTGCCCTTGTACGACACGAATATGCTGCATTTGTGCAATCACTACAATGTCAGTGGGTTTCTACAGAAGCTGCACTTCATGTCACGAGTTGTCCTCAGCAGGATGTTTAATGGATCCTTGTGGAGATGGTATGGGAGCAGGCAAATGACTTCACCGGGCTTGTTGCCAAAACCATTAAAGTCCATCCCCGGGTGCCTGTCAGATAATGATTACCCTCCTGTGCCCCCGTCCTGGATCTTCACACACCTTGTCTAAACACTCTGCCTGAGCTCTGGCAAGGCCGATGAAATGCAGACTGTTTGACAGTTCAGAGACAGGACTGTCCACATGGGCTGACAGATGGCTACAAACAGCCTCCACTACGCAACACACACAAACACACACAAACAGACAAACAGCATGTGTACTGCATGCTTACACCCTCCAACACATGGTCATACAATATCATATCATTGTGCAGAGGCTATTTTGTACATTTATGAACACACACACACACACACACAGACACACACACACACACGTTGTTGTTCTATACATTAATCAATATATTTGTTGTTTTTACCTTCTGCTCCCCTCCTATTTTGATCCTTTAGAACACATCTGAGAGTTCATACTTGTGTGTAAGTTTGTGTGCATGTGCCTGTGTTTGTGTGTGTGTGTGTGTACCCCAACTTTCCAGTGAGCCTGTGCATACGTGTGCCGTTGTGTGTCGCCTTCTCAGCGAGCCTGCCAGACTAAGAGTCCAACATCTGTGAGTTCAGATGTTTTCTAATGATATGCTAATGGTGCTGGAGGGAGCCGAGCACAGAGGCTAATGTAGCGGTCACAAACCTCTGCTTCCGTCTCTCCGTCTCACTCCCTCCCTGCTCAGCCACTCACTCTTTCTCTCTCTCTTTCCGTCTTTATGTCCCTCTCTCCGCGTCTCCAGCAGGTTTATTTAGGCGGCTCTGTCTTTGTCGCTCTGCTCAACCAGATCCAGAGTTTCCTGGCCCTGGTTTGCTGGTTTCCTCTCCAGTCGGGTCAGTGGCAGCAAACACACTGAAGATGTTCCAGGAGACTAAAGAAAGACAAATCTGGACTGTAAGACATGAGATATTCATTTATTTTACAACCATTTTACACATTTTGTAAAGAGCAATGACATCACACAATTGATCTATGTTGTGTATGTGTGTGTTGTGGGTACATATGACCCTAAATGAGAGGTTACAATGTCTATATTTCCACAATATGTAGACATTGATCTGCCACAATACCTTTGAGGGAAAGACCAGTACTGCTTTAGGTTCCTTTTTGTGGATATTTGTGATTAAAAATCCAAAAATCCAAATGCAAATCCAAATCTTATTACAAATGTTATGATCATTATATATTTGAGGCTCTTTCTATATCTTTCAGGCTGGATTATTCAGTATTAGCATATAAACGTTAATTTAACCCTCATGTCTTTTTCTTCCTAATACACACACAACGTCATCTTCCCTATTAATAACTTGGGGCTTAATACAGCTCTCTCTCTCTCTCTCTGTGTGTGTGTGTGTGTGTGTGTGTGTGTGTGTGTGAGATGGAGTGAGTGAGCAGGCCAGAGAGAGAGATTGTCTTTATAGAAATAAGACAATATAGATTAGAATAGAAATATTGGATTGTATGGAGCACTTATAACTTAAATAAAAACATGTGTGTGCATATGTGTGTGTGTGTGTGATATTGTGTTTTGTGAGATCCACTTAACAAATCAATACACACATGGCTAACCCAAAATTTGCTCAAATTGATTTTGAAATGAACACAAAGCTTCAAACATTTGCCGTTGACACTTGAATGGATGTAATTAATGTTGGAGCCCAAAATGAGAAACCTGAATTAACGATCGACTTTATTTTCCACTTAAAACTAAAGTCTGTGATCAAATAAATCAGAAACCAACCCATGGTTACTTCCACTTCCAGGTTTAAGACTCTATTAACAAATGCCGCACAAGCTGGAAGGTTTAAACAATCTAATTATCAGTCCTTCGCACACATACACAACTCGGCTTCACTGACTCTGTTGACCTGAACTGCATTGAAATTCATCTTCTGAAACTGCTCTCACTGCAATCAATCTTCATTGTTCCCACAGGTCAAACACAGCCCCTCTCTAAATGAGAAGAAAATATTCCTAAAACCCCCAATCAAAGCCACTTCTCAATAATAAGCATTCTGTCACCAGAAACGCTGCCTCCAGTCTGACTCAGTCTAATCTAATTGTTTCCCTGATTGGTGGATCACTCGCAGATTTTTGCAGATGTATTCATTCCATAAATTACTTTGTTTAATGGCCCCTTCTAGTGACCTTGTCAATAATTTGTTATTTTTCCAAATCTGCCTGGTAAGCACTGCTTTAAAGTGGCCAAATGGGACCAGCAGCTGAATGCTGATAAGTGGAACAGGCAGAGCCGTGAATGTGCTCCTCAAACGCTGCTGCACACAGATAAAGCACATTTGGATTTGGATTTATGACTGCTGGGGCAAAACTTCCATAACATTCTGAACATGACCAGGAGCCTAAACATTTGCAGTGATAATAATCACATAAGTTGAAAAATAAGAGAAAATTCACATGCGTTTAAAGTGTTTCTTCATGTTTTTCCTCTGCTATGATACATATGCTTATATATTTAACAGGTTAGAGTAATGACAATGTTTATTTGTGTTCTGTGTCTGTGTTCTGTGACAATGCGCAAAGCAGAATTTCAATTTTGTGTTTTTGTTTTATGACTCTTCATGTGGTTCCAGTCTTTATGAACACTTATCCGCCACCAATAATTCCTCTTTGGGGACAAATAAAGGATGAACCTGCCCTCAGCTCTTCCTGCAGTATGATGCAGTAGAAAGTAAGGATGCAGTCAGGGTGGTGGAGGAGCAGATGTCTACAGCATCAGCACCAGGATTCCCTCCACCTGTCTCATCACAGAGTCATGTGAGTCACAACGAGGACCTTTCACGTACCTGACACTATACTCCAGTGAATACGACAGTATACTGGGAGTCTATATAAGATTACATTTGCCAATCGTCTTGGGTTCAGTCTGCCTCATCAACACTTCTGCCATCTAAATCCAATTATTAATCAAAATGCTCTTACACATCATTCATCTTCATAAATCATCTAAAGGAATGATGTTACAGGTTAATTTGACCGCCTCTGCGTCCCTCCCACTCTTGCTCTCTCTCTCTCTCTCTCTCTCACACACACACACACACACACACACACACAGTAGGTAGTACATAAACAACACAGGCACATATAGATGCCTGTGGTAAAGCTGAGTTGGTGATCTCACGAGTGTTTGGTAGAAAACAGGTGCTCATGAATATTCAACAGAATGGAAGAGGTCCAAATGTCTGCTTTTCAACCTAATAAACACAACTCGTGTGCAAACAAGTGTGTATGTGTGTGTGTGGGGGTGGGCAGGAGGTGAATTTAGGGATGAAAACATGAAACAGTTTCCCCGTGTATGACACAATGTGTGCCTGCATGTTTTTTCACGTATCAATTTCGCAACCGTCTCAGTCAAGGTGCAGCATTCAAACGGCGTTCCCTGTTCTGTGTTCCCTCATCAGTATGCACGCCCGGGCACGGGAGGCAGCTTTTTAGCTCCAGTTCTTCACAACTACCAGCCAAGAAAGTTTTCTTTGTGCGCTCAACATCAAAGTCATTCCCCATATCTCAAGGTTATTCTCCTCCATTACGCCTCCAACATATCACATCAATGACACACTTGCCTGCCGCTTACTAAAATTCAGTTTTTTGCCGCCTCGACTCCACTTATTCTATATCATAACTCCGAGATACTTTTTTCTCATGAGTATTTACAAAATGCTGTTGCTGCTTAAAATGCATTTAGAAAAACTCCTACACATTTCACTTCACCTTCCTCCCCGGCATTCTTGTTTCATCCGTGTGTTTGACTTCTTCTTCTGCACAGCGCTTTGTCACTGTTCCATTTGTAACAAAGTGTTCTGTCTGTGTGTCTCTATTTGTCTTTTCATGTCTGACACTTGTCTTGGTCAACACCTGTGCCTCCTCTCTGACCACTGAAGGCTCCCCTGTACTTCAAAAGGCACAAGAAGCGACACAAAGCTCAGACTAGAGACATTCTGTAGAGGCACATCTCCACAGAGCCTTAGGAGGAGGACATACAAGAGAATACAAATGATACAATACAAACAAATACATCACTGTGTGTTTGCCATGTTTAACTCTGTTTCCCTACATGATAACTTCTTATCTGCATATTCAGAAACACAAATTCATACAGTATCTCTAAAAGAGTAGCAGCATAAACTTGTTGTAAAAGAGACTGACAGTCTGACAGTGAGTGTCCAAGGTCGTAACTGATGCGCCGCAACTGCCACTATTTACACCAAATCAATTAAAGAGCTGTTACACTTCTTAATGAGCAGAGCCGTGAACGTTCACCGCGCGAGGATAGCTGCCACAAAGTGATCGCATACTTTGGGATAATGCTAATGTAAGCATTCTGTAGCTACCAGATTAAGTCCTTAAATTTACGGGTGGATGGTTCGGTGGAGTCTAATTTACAAAGAATTATTCCATCTTTATGTCCGACAATGAACCTGTACAAAAATAATCCCTTCAACTAACCAAACGCTCTGAACCTTTAAGTAATCCTGCGGTAATTTGCCACAGTTACCCTCAAATTTATAGACGTACTTACTTTGTTGGAGCCATTTTAATGCTTACACTGCCTTTAGATTAACTTAACTTTGAAAGCAAGTCCTATAGAGCTTTTATTTTTGGTTATATTAAAGTGTGCGGGCATAGAAAATACGGGCCCTTCCTTATGACAACATACATCAGGTGTGTGTCAGCGTGTTTCCATAAGCATTTGCAGTGTGTGAGGTATGTTGAATGTGTATGTGTGTGCTTGTGTGTGTGTGTGTGGCTGTGTGTTCCTGATGATGAATGTGCAGACAATT